>NW_027464737.1:0-374000 GCF_043290135.1 Rhipicephalus microplus | reverse complement strand
TTAGCCATTCACTCTTGAATGCACAGCGCTATATTGATATAAGCGTGCTTGCGAAAGCTATGACTGCTGCTATCAAACATAAATCCATATATCTCATATAATGTTCACGCTATTTTATCTAATGAATTGATTTTAGATATAAGCCTATGGATACACCCCCCCCCAAATCATATAAATAGCAGTTTCAAAAGCTAGAATTGTGATAAACTCAGTAATGTTAGTTGCACTTAGACGTTTACCGCAGTGTACCACATACCCACTTGCGACCAATCGACTTTACGGTAAATCTTTCCATCATATCGTCCATGCCATGCTGTACGTCCTGTAGTACGTCTAAGCAATTTCAAATATATGCAGAACTAGTTGACGATTTATTATCCCCAGTAAAGAGACCGGGACTTATATATCACCTCCAGAACGTAACAGAGAAAAATTTGATTAGGTGCATTTTTTTTTCTTGAAAATTTTAAGCTGATGGCAGGAATACCTTTCAGACTTTTGTTGCGGCGTATAATTTGCTGTTCAGACCCACTGCTAAGCTTGATGTTTCCTGTTCACGACCGGGGCGCACTGTCACAACAGGCTTGTGGTGAAAGTACCCTGTGTTTTAATGACTTTCTGATCATCAATGAGTCCAAAACAGCACAATAAAGCTTCAGTTTTGCCCCCTAGACTAGATTTTTTACATAAACCTCGACTAATGTGAGGTAAGCTTGTATTATTATCACTGCTGGGATTACTAATATTACCAATATGCATTATTTACATGCGCCTTGCCAAGCGAGGCGCCATTGACTTCCCATTGCATCAGAAAGGTGGACGGTACAACAGTTACTGATACAGCCAACGAGTACATTGTTCCACGTATAGGAGCAGATATTGACACCAACTCCATCGCAGTTCCGTTCTGATAACGGCTGAAGTACGTTTCATATCGCCGAGAAATGCACACAGATGGCACATTAAAACTTCCTTCTGTATAAATGAAGTGCAATTACTAATTAGGGCTTGAGGCGCTACGGAAACAAAAAAGTGACAAACACTGAGCTCCATGCGCATGAAATATTGTTTCAGTTGCCCTACTGAAACAAAGATACATGACCAGAAATAATGTCATAATAGATACTTATTCTGAACAGTACTGTCAAGTATGCCAGCCTTAAGCATGAATCTTGAAAGTCATTCGGAGGCTCACAGTCACCAAGAAATGTAAGCAGCAAAACACTTAGGCCATACTAAGATGCTGCATTTTTTAAATGTTATTGCTATTGCGCAAAAACAATATTAGGGCACAAGAGAGATTTGAAACTTTTATATGCTGCTACACATGCAACGGCTGCAGCATGTAAAAGAAATTGTGCTGTATCGCAGCCCTGTTTTGGGGTGACAAACGACTCACAAAAGCAAATATGTGAATAGTATGTGCGCTAAGAAAAGAAAGCATGGAAAACCAAAACGCATAAGCGCGTTGGTTTTTCATGTCGCGTGTAATCCCACGAGACAAACACATGTCTTGAAGCTGGAATAGACATGTATCATCAGCACAACGAACCATCAATAGCATGTCATGCTAAAACGGGCAAGAGCATATCAATAAACACGTGACACAAACCCCCTTGCACACATTTTCGCAGTATGCTGAGGAATATAGAGATAAGTAAATAGCGTGCGCCAAGGTATAACCATAATATTAAAATTGGGAGAAAATGAGAATATCATCAGAAAGTGAACGGCCGGACGTGAAAGCTCTCCAGCACTTTCGTTCGTAGCACAAGGACAGACTTTGGAATTTGCGGATTAAAAGCGATCGTAAAGCTCTCTGCCCTGGTGCCCGGCAACAAAAAGCTGAATAAATGATTATAGCAATGATATTATTGAAACTGCGTTAAAAAGGTCGTCTAGTAGGAATTCCGGTGTTGGTGTGGTCAGTTGCGAGAGTAAAGTTCAGATGGATGCAAAAAAGTTAATAAAAAGGTAAATAACAAATAATAAATAAATAAATAAATAAATAAAATATTCGCATTGAGGAAAAATAAAACAAGCCTTCGCGTACCAAACAGGTCTTCCTCCGCGGAAATACGCTTTAAAATACACAGAAAAAAAAGCTTTATACGAAAGTTATGCAGTGCAAGGACTCCCCTTAACGAGTGTAATACTACGGGGTAGAAGCGTAGAATCGCACCAGGCGTCTGTGAAACAAGTTCGAAGCAATGTGAACTGCGCAACGTGAACGAGCAACGTGAGCTGCGCAACGAGTTCGAAGCTTAATGGCACACCCTTTGCAACGTCCTTAGGGTCGTGCACTTATTCACCAACAGAAGCAGATACATCAGCAACAAGTTGTGCTGCTGCGGAAGTGCGTTTGTTGCTTTACGAATGCGTAGAGGGTAGCTTGCTAGGAGGGTTATAATAATGTCGGGAGCTTTACGTTCCAAAACCACGATATGAGGGACGTCGTGGTGGAGTGCACCGGAAGTTTCCACTATCTGCTGTTCTATAGCGTTCACCAACATTGTAGATTTCAGCACCTCTAGAATTTTGCGTCCATACCCACGCCGAGCACCGTAACACCGACACCAGCGCGGTAGCCTGTCAAAAAGAAAAAAAATATGACGTTGTGGGCCCTTCGCTGTGTTGCTTGCGGTAGGCATTTATAAGAGCTTGAAATTTATTCTTACGCACGTGGAAGTTTTCGTTTCTCTTTAGGGGCGAAGCTCCTTATGGCGTGGCTTGTGCATCCCTCGTAGTACGTAACCACCAGTTGCACATACCCGAAATAGCGGTCCTTACGATTTTGACCTCCAAGGTGGTTCCGGTGAGAGATTTCTTCTGTGCGTTGTTGAACAATAAAAGATTGTGCTCAATGCACATGTTAATGGCTGCTAAGGGGGAATGAGAGACAGGAGCATTCGGCCTTTAGGTAACGCGCACGCTGCAATCCCCATTAGCAGCTGTTGGCATGTACTTTGAGCACGATCTGACAAGAAAGGGTTGCTACGTTATACTCCCTGGGTGTAACCTCCTCAGTTTTAGAAAGGTTTAGCGAGCGTTGGGCCGCATAGCCATGAATACAGTGAACTAGTATATACCATGAACTCGAGGTGGTTTAAGGTGGGAGGTGGGAAACCCGAAGCGCAAGCCGTAAGAAAGTGTGCATGTGCCACCTCCCGTTTAGTCCTTGAGATGTCCGCTGGATGGCGGTGCTTCTATATGGAGAATATATGATGAAAAGATGCGAGATGGTGGTACTTGGACTGCTGAATAGATGGACGAACGGACGCACAGGCAGATGCATGGATGGACGCATGAACGGACGCAAGCGCAGATGCATGGACGAACGCAGGGACGGACGCACGAACAGACGCACGCACGGACGAGTGGATGGACGCATGGACGGTTACACAGACGTACGCAGGAACGGACGAAAGCAAGAACGAATGGACGAACGAATGCTTCGCCCCACTCTCCATCATTCACTCCGTGGATATGCTGCCATTTTTTTTTGCTCTTGTGGCACGTTTAACCTACCCATCGAGAAAGGCTGGCGATTGAGAAGATGATATGAACGGGGATAGATTACGCTATAGCGTCGTACTTTGTTTTTGTTTTTTCGACATATGATTGTTCCGCCATCCTTGGGACGGCTCTCAGCTCTTCCATAGTAGAGTACTAAGTACTCTAAATCGTTAACCACTTTTTCTAAACACATATGAACGGCTTGAAGTGCACACGTGCTTTGCCTGCGGACTGTTAAGAAGAGTATCAGAATGACGCTTGTTTTAAAGTTGTATATGAACGCCTTTAGGTTGGTCTAACGTATACTGTAATTTTCAGACAGATCAATTTAGCAAATAGTGTTAGTTCCGTACGAAATACTTGAAATTCTCTTCAATAGTTAAAGAGAATAGTTGAAATCGCTTTGATAGTTGAAATCGCAATCAGTGCTTTCAAAATGTCATATGCGCACTAACCTTGCGTTGCACTTTTTGGAAGGTCAACAATCCCCATTATCACAAAAGTGTCGTGTTAAATGAAGGTAGGTTATCATGGAGATCAGAAGACCACTAGAGGTAGTCTTCAGACGTAGCGTTTAAATGGGTAATCTGTGTATGGGCTTCGCTTATAGAATATATTTTGTCCGACCCTCATGATATTTGTCATCTGCTTTTATAACGATGTCACTGCGTTTACCCAGTAACCTGATAGTTTTCGTTAGACATATAATGATATATTTATTTAAATCACACTAACGTCTCGTAGATATTGAGTATATCATGTTGCACTGCGTCAATATACATGCAAATATGTCTGTCACACTGGGCTAGTTGGGTACCAACGCTTTTTAGAAGGTATAACTGACTGGCCATGGAAAAAAATACCTCCGTATATAGATGGATGTTCATTGTTTTAGGAGTATGTTAACGTGCCGTTAACTATCTTAAACAATAGGGGCAAGTTCCAAAGAATTGATGACGTGATTTCATGCCACTTAGAAACATTTAGCCTGCATATGACTCGTGAACGTATGCTTTTATTAAAAGACCGAGTCCCGTTAGAGTAACACGAGCTGGTAAGTATGCATGACAAGTGTAAGCAAGCGATTCGCTTCTGAAACGCTTTCTTCACCATTTTTCGCAGCTTCAATAATTCACTGCAAGTATTCCCCTTTGTGGCACTACGCTCACCTGGTTAGGTCGTAGCATCCTTCTCTGCTGGAGTCTGTCGGGAACAGGTCCACTCGGTGGTCGGTCCGCACTGCTGGTAGCGCTATATGGCCGTAGTCTGGTAGACGCGATTTCCGGCGAAGAGGATAGTCTGGTTGCTTTGCTGATGGGCTGGTTGAGGACGTGGTAATGCAAGCCGGTAGCTGCACTGGCGCGGTCTGGTCTGTTGTACTACATAGTCCAATGGTTCGCAGGACTGGGTGGTGTTTAGGTTGACTCATTGAAAGCCGAGTTCTTGGCTAGAACTACGCTGCAGTGTTCACTTATTGATGGGAATTTACTGGAAGAAAGAAAGCTTGCGGCTTTGAGCGGCTGGCTTGCTGACAGTAGGGTGCGTGTTTGCTCGATCGGCATACAAGAAACAGTGTCCTTTCACAAGGAATAAAAGCCATCGGTACTACTAGAAAGCTGTCTCTGCATATGCGTAGCCTTTAACGTAACACCCACAGAACATGGTTGGCTACCATTAGCAGCAATAACGCTAGCGGGAGACATTTTTTCCAATCCATTGCCGACGCAATTCACGTAACTAGAACGCCGAGCAAAGTTCGGCAGAAGGCTGTTTAAATTTCAGTCAAAAAGCGGAAAGGTTAACACAAGTGACCGGTGGTCCGCGCGAGAAAATATCGATATGCGGCGCTGCTGTTCCCAAGTGCACCAAAGGTGAGAGTGCCTAACACATTCCATTTTACAAAATAAGGCTGACCGGCAGAAAGCAGCTCATCTTGCTGTTAGCCCATCCAAAAGCCCATGCCTTCAATAAACTCTTGTGCATTGGTTTTGCCCGACAAAGCTGATTTCTTTTTTTTCTGCTTTAAAGTTGGGTATCTTTGGGTATCTTGGTGTTTTCCGCCAGCCACACACCTTCGAAAATTGATTGTGCTTTACACTCTCGCTATCGGCATGTTCGGAAACAACAACACCACGTGTGGCAACCTTGCCCCTCCTTGTGGTCTCCGGTAGCTCATGCTAATCTTTTTTTTTTCGTTTAGGCTGTACAAGCCTCATGACTTCACTTTGTATGAAGCACCTGTTTTTTATGAGTGTAAAAAGTGTTCATTAGTGCCCCGCCACGGTGGTCTAAAGGCTGAGGTACTCGGCTGCTGACCCGCTGGTCACGGGCTCGAATACCGGCTGCGGCAGCAGCATATTCGATGGAGGCGGAAATGTTGTAGGCCCGTGTGCTCAGATTTGGGTGCACGTTAAAGAACCCCAGGTGGTCTAAATTTCCAGAGCGCTCCACTACGGCGTCTCTCATAAATCATATGGTGGTTTTTGGACGTTAAACCCCACAAATCAATCAATCATTCAAATCCACTACGGCGTCTCTCATATTAATCTGGTGGTTTGAAACGTTCAACGCCGCCTATCGATATATCAGATCAAAGTTTTCATTGGTGTATTTCTGCGTATTCATTCGCTCACACGCCTATCTTTCTGTTGCTGTTTTTTCTTGTCATATCGCGTGTTCTAACCACACACATTCATGCGTTTGCCAGTAGTTTCTGAGCGAAGTTCAGTGCTGTGACACATTATTCGTTATGCATGCTGCTGGTATTCATTAGGTACAACGGTCCACTCTTCTTTCTTGAACAAGAGAGCGTCACACTCGAATCAGCACGAGTGACATTTGTAGTATGAAACATCCCACATTTGAGCTTGCGTGGTGCCGATGATGTGCCAGCCTTGCAGTTTCTGTCCTCGCTTATCACCGTAGCAGCGATGACAGCTTTGGCAGTCGAAGAAGCATGCACTGTCATGTCTAGCACCAACTAAAAACAAAATGCAATCATCGGGAACGGTACTCTTTATGAAGTGAACATATTATAGGTTTATCATATTAGATATGGAGCAGAGCGCTTATGTTTAGCTTTGTTTTGATTTTGCTGTTGTTTTTCTTTGTTTGCTGAATCACTCAAAGTGGTTTGAATGGCCAAAACTGTTGTTGCATCCACGCTGATAAACAAGGACAACAGAGGCAAGTGACAGCTGTCATTGGCGCCGCGCATGTTCAGATGTCGCTCGTGCCTTTCCGTGCATGATGCTCTATCGTTCAGTGTTGACCACTGCACATCCTTTGTACTACAATGAAGGCTTGTCCCGACATAGAAACGTCAATCTTTAGAGTCTTACCCTCGTATTCAGAAGCATTCTTTGACTTAAACTTGACTTGAAACCACCTTCAACGCGGCGCATTTTAAACGCGTATGTGTGTTTGCGCTCTCCTGGCACCGCCTAAAGGCCACGCGTTTGAAATGCGTTTGCGCTGCAGGCATTGAAGTCGGTGACAAGTCAAGTTCAAATCAAGTGCTGATTCTGAATATGGGGGTTAGTAATACTACATGCTTGTCAGACGAAGTGATATGTGAGGTTTAACGTCCCCAAACTATCATATAGTTATGAGAGATGCCATAGTATAGAGGGCTCCGGAAATTTCGACCACCCGGGGTTCTTCAACTTGCACCCAAACCTGAGACACTGGCCTACAACATTTTAGCCTTCATCTAAAACGCAGCCGCCACAGCTGGGATTTGATCCCGCAACCGGCGGGTCAGCAGCCGTGTACCTTAGCCACTTAACCAGCGCCGTGGGACCTTGTCAAAAGAAAGAATACTGATAAGTGCTGGGGCTTAACGTCTTCATTCATCACGTCTGTTGTACAAAAGAGCCATTTCTTATTGCTGGTATGCGGTCCCAACGAAGACATGAAATGCTGTCAAAGGCAACGACAAGAACGGCAACTTTCGCAATTGGCACACTTGAACGAGCAAGCCGGTTCATATTGATAACTAAGAGTATAGCTTCATGCGCTGGCTTTAGACACGGACACTGAATAATGTTTGCTGCACAATCGATGATTTATAGCTAAGCACAGTTTGGTCTCACTGCTCAAATAATAAAGAATAATATTTAAATGCGTGGTTTGAGATCCTAAAACCACGATATGACTTTAAGGTACGCTGAAGTGAAGGGCTCCGGAAATTTCGACCACCTGGCGTTGTTTAACGTGTTGCTACAGCTAAGTGCATGAGCATTCTCGCCTCCGTAGAAAATGTGGCTGCCGCTGACGCGATGCCTTCCCGCGAATTACGGGTCCAGAGTCGAGCCCCACAGCCATCCCTAGAACACCGTGGCCGGTTGTTATAAAAGAGGAACACTTCGTATCACGAGTACTGTATAGAGAGCCAATCATTCTGCTATTCATTTTCGAACTCCCAGCTCGACCTGCTCTGCTCACCGGCTGAGTCAATGCGCCATGCACTGCCATTTCTTATTGTTCCGTAATAATGCATATTTGTGCGTATTTTTGAATGTTCGATGATACTTCCACTTAGGCTTCCTGAGTGCGTGTTTGCGAATTTTCAAGGTGCCGTAAAGGGCACGTCCAAGATTCCATACATGCAAATGCCGACATGCACACGGAAGCAAACGCTATCGGAGGTGAATCGTCATATGCCATACCATGTTGAGTGCGCCGGTTCTCGTGCGATCAGAGGTGAATCTTGATTGATTGATATGTGGGGTTTGACGTCCCAAAATCGCCATTTGATTATGAGAGATGCCGTAGTGGAAGGCTCCGGAAATTTTGACCACCTGGGGTTCTTTAACGTGCACCCAAATCTGAGCACACGGGCCTACAACATTTCCACCTCTATCGGAAATGCAGCCGCCGCAGCCGGGATTCGAGCCCGCGACCTGCGGGTCAGCAGCCGAGTACCTTAGCAACTAGATCACCGCGGCGGGGCAGAGGTGAATTTTCATTGACTTGTGAACATCTTTCGGATTAAACAGCTGAAGAGAGAACATGCAAAGATACTTACTGATTACAGCATAACAATTTATTTTAGAAGATGAAAATTTGGCAGACGCCAGGTCTTGTGAAAATCAGTTTCAAGCGAAGCTGGCAGTGAGTTGTTTTCTAGGCTCTGTTTTCCTGGCTCCAAGTCCAGGGTTGCGATGTGGTTATAGGTGTTTTTGTAAGTCTGCTAATTGTGTGCACATCATAAATATGCCAGGAACCCCGCTGGCGAAAGCGTCCAAATGTGTCATATCAGTACTTAAGTTAAAGAGCAGACACCAGCACTATAAAAACAAAGTGAAATTTGCACTTTAGAGTGCATAGGTGTGAATATAATTGCATAAATTTCGTTGGCGTATTTCTTTAGAATAAGACAAACGCTTGAATATAGCTTTCCTAATTATAGAAATGCAGATGTATTGTTCAATAGACTTCTATAAAAGCAGAACAAACAATTAAACCAGAATGAACGTTAACCCGACAAGACGCCTGTATCAAAAAAGTTCACATGTGTAGTTTATTTTTGCAATAATATTATGTACGCAGGAATGGAACCACCATCGACATTGCTCCGGCGTTATGCTTGCACATGACCATTTGATTGATTGATATGTGGGGTTTAACGTCCCAAAACCACTATATGATTATGAGAGACGCCGTAGTGTAGGGCTCCGGAAATTTCGACCACCTGGGGTTCTTTAACGTGCACCCAAATCTGAGTACACAAGCCTACAACATTTCCGCCTCCATCGGAAATGCAGCCGCCGCAGCCGGGATTCAAACCCGCGCCCTGCGGGTCAGCAGCCGAGTACCTTAGCCACTAGACCACCGCGGCGGGGCACACATGATCTTTTTTTTCCAGTGTAGTTTCAAGACCCGGTGTGGCTCCGCGGTAGTATACCTGAATGCCAAGCAGAATGCCTAAGTTCGATTGCTATTCAGATCCTGATTTTTATTCTTTACCTTCGATGGGTAAACGCTGTCAATGTCTTTTTTCTTGACACCCTCTCATTTAACTTTTCAATTTTCGTTCTCGCCATTATTGACATAAGCTCTGAAGCAACAGTGGCACACGGCCGTATACCGCGGTATGTGTAATGCATGTATATGTCCCATGTGTCCAGAAGAAAGGCCTCGATTATGTACGCGGAAGGATTTTCACGTTATTCATGCCATGACCAGACAGTCATGCTATTCAAACGCTTTTACACTCCCACGCAAAGTATAATCGATGCCAAGTGAAGGAGGCGATGGCTACATACATACATACATACATACATACATACATACATACATACATACATACATACATACATACATACATACATACATATATATATAGATACATACATACATAAATACGCGCACGCACGTGTGCACGCACACACACATACATGCACACACGCACGCACACATACATACATACATACATACATACATACATACATACATACATACATACATACATACATACACGCACGCACGCGCGCACGCGCACACACAGACACACACATACATACATACATACATACATACATACATACATACATACATACATACATACATACATACATACATACATACATACATACATACATACATACATAAAAACTCCGAAGGTGCCTTTGGTACGCCAAAAGCACTTTGGCGACCAAGATTTTGTCAAATCACATGTGGTTAGAAAAAACACTTGAAAGAAACATCAAATGTAAAACGGCCATAAAATTTATTATCGTTAGGTTGACCTGAAGTGATCACACTCGCCATTCGCGAGATCTACCATTCAGGAATGCCGGTGCTTAGCTAAGGGACAGACGTACAATGGGAGGCGGGGGGGGGTCAACAGTTCCCACGTCATGCTGTAGAAGTTTCCAGGTAGTGCTGCTCTATGAATTGTAAATACATGAAATATTGGCCTGCAAAGTTTCGCTCCCCCCCCCCATGTACGTACCAGCCTACATACTGAAATCAGTAGTCAAGCTCTATAACTTTACTTCACACAGACACAGCATTACATATAGTTGAACAATGAAGGAGCATTTTTCCCAGTCCATTACAATAAAGAAATCTGATTTTTTAATAAGTTATTTTCATTATTAGGTTTTCAGAACATTGCTCGTAGAGACATAACAAGGTTTAACTTGAACAATGAAATTAAAGCCACCGCAAAACTAACGTAATTTTATTTTTCCAGCTAAACGTTCAATGGTGGCGACAATAACCTCATCGCATATACAGTGCTCTAACACAAGACAATAACCATTCACCAAGGGAGGGGCTGGCGCAAATATGCCTACGTTGGTACTTACAGCTGCTGACATAAAGCTTATACCTCGAGCATACACGACCCTAGCGATGCTTCAAGACAGATTTAAATGCTAGTTCAGACTTACCCTGCGTCATATATTTCAACGGCCTCTCCTACGACTAATGTAATTTTTTATGAATAAACGTGAATTGATTCGTATTCTGAGGGAGTGACACGTCGCAGAAGAAAGTTCGAGAAATCTTCATTCCAAATGTGTCCAAAATACGATATCGAAAACTCAAGCTTTTGACGTCAGAGTGACATCACATCCTTTCAGTGAACTGGGAGCGTGGGACGAAGGAAGAATCACACATTACGAACGAGAATTCCATCGTTCGTTGTCTGTTTTGCACTTCAAGTTATCTGAACAAGTATGAAATACCATTTATAGCACAGTTATAGATCGTTCTATGAAACTGACATTCATATGGTAAGCTTTAGGCGGTAAATGAATCAGGGTCCGCGGGTTGCCAAGACAGTAAATAAAAAAAGAAAAGAAGAAAAGAAGAGAACCATCACCTGTGGTTTCATTGCTAATAACACAATGTAAGCATAATGAATTGTTTTTAAATAATATTAGGGTAGATATAGTAACGTATCAAAGGGCTCTTGGGTCACCTTAAAGGGGAACTCAGGTGTATTTTCGACCATGCTGAGACAATCTCGTTTTCAAAAAGTTGTGACAATCCTGCAGCAGCTGGGCGAAGGGGGGGGGTTAATTTTACTTAGACATCCGTTGACTATATAAATTAAACAATGAACGACGAGTGAAACATAAACTGAAACACGCAGCTGCTTCGTCCTCTATGGTGGCTATCAGATGACGCCACTAAATTCGTATCTGATGACGTCATGAAATCCGCCACATGCCACCACAGCTGACCAGTGTGTAAACATAGCTCACGTGCTTCCTATGGCGTGCGAAAAGCAAATCGGCGATGTCATGAGACGCGAAATAAAGCTGTGCCAGCTCGTCTAAACTTACCAGTGACAAGTTCAGCGATGAATACAGCTAGCAGAAGCATGGGCTCCTGATTTCAACCCACCAGTGTGTAGAGCCTCTGGCGTTTCCCGAATTGAATTCCTCGTTGCTCAATGAGACCCGATGTTGTCAATGACGACTAACACGATGTATTCAGCTGACAAAACTGAACTGTACTGGCGTCGTCGTCGCCTCTTAGAAGAAAACGCGCGCTGCAGTTGCCTGCTGGGCAAGGCGGGGTTTTGAAAAAGAATAGGCACTTACGTCACATACAGAAGGTGGCTCGCGTTTATAAGTGTGATTTCTAAATTGGCTACCAATTTTTGAAATTGTTTTTTTTTCTAAAACATAACTTACAGTTGAATAATTGGGAACATATCACCATGGTACGGACGAGAGCACACGTTCTAAGTTTTATTAAAATCAGTGAATATAAAAAATTGCCGGAGTTCTACTCCGGAAAAGAAATAATTTCACAATCAATTCACATTTTCGCAACCTCTGGAAAGCAATGGTAATGAAATAGCGACAATGCTCGGAGGAATGAAATGGGAGTGGAATTAAGCACATTTTGCTTAGAATGAAATGAAAATAAAAATACAATTTTTTTCCGAAAATAGAACACGTTTTCGTTTATGTACTATCTTTCAAACTTCAAATATTATCGAATCAGAGCTCTGAACCTACTAGTAAAACATTTGAAGCACGTCACAATTAAAAGCAACGCGCCTACTAGAAATCTGTTCTTATATCGACTGTATTCTTTCAAAGTTTGTCTCTATTGTTTGCGTAACCATGGTCGAGTGGTAGTATGGTGGCAGCATTCTCCACACCTTCATGTCTTGTGATTTTTTTCCCTCGGGAGCCACATCCACCTGCTGACACCCCACCCTTCACTTTGCGCTATGTCGACGTCGGCGACTCAGATGCATATTAAAAAATGAAAATAACGGATCTCTAAGTTATGTGCATTAACAGTAACGCGATTTCTTTGCTCAATGCATGTTTTTATATGCTAGTTTTCACGCCCTCTCACCTCATACCTCCCCCCCCCTCCTTTCGCAATACTACCCTCCGACACATGGGCACCTTTCCTTAAGAAATCCTGTCAGTGAAGGTCTGTAGGTCAGCGCTGGACACAATCGTACACAGTCAAATGCATGCGCTTTCCTCTGTACAGGCGGAGAGAGAGAATAAACTTTTGATATTATTGGTTTGGGAAACATGGCCATGGGGGCATCTCCCTGAGTCTCGATGCGACGATTCGCGCCGAAGAAAATCCACGTTTGCTTTGTTCTAGGGTAGACCAAGGCCAAGGTGGCGTTGCCGCAACACCTGTTTGTAATATAGAGAAGCACTACCATAATCCACTGCCACACCATGCATCTCTGCGTCTTGTGGTTCACGCTTAAGCAGCTCATGTTTGTGAAGGGAACACATATTTAGGTAGAAGTTAATTATTTTACCTGCATTCTTTTTGTAGGACCAACTGTTTAAAAAGCCATCATTAACAATTTGGGTTTTAAACACTAAATGGTGAAGTGCCCATTGGGCTCATAATAATTCGTTCAATATTTCGATAATTAAAACTAAAATAAAGCTTCTTTTTGCACGCTGTACTGCTTGCGAACATTATTGCAGCATATAAAAATCATAAAGACTCTGAACACTTTTTATTACGTAAGCCTGGTGACCAAAGAACTAGTGACAAATTGCCGAATGTGTTCGGAATACCAGGCATTTGAGATATCTATCAAAGAAGATCAGACATTCCGGAATCTCGAGCTTCGAGCTGGTCATCCCACACTCCCACTTCTCCGGGGTGGGATCATTTTATTGCTATAGTTATCGTTATCTTTTTTTCTTGCCACTTCGCTTGACGCATACCCGTTTGTACATCGCTAAACAAATATATAATCAGGTAGGAAGTACTTTACTGCACTCTTAATAGGTACTACTGTAATATCATGCTAAAAGAAGTCATTTACGCCTGAGTACAAGTTTTCTCCAAGTCTAAGGCAAGAATGCATTTTGTGCGTCTACCTTTAGTTAGCCGAACCCAAAGATTGGCGTGGTATAAAAGTGGAAACAAACTCACAATCTGGAAAAGAGGAACTGAGGCTTAAGTTAGTGTACAAACAAATGCATTATCGCAACAGACACTGAAGGAAGAAACAAATTATTTCCGCACATTGATACCCCCCACGAAAGGGGCGAATACTCTACGCACAGCATGTACTTTAATTCACGAGCAGTTCAGTAGCTAACACATGTAAGTAACCTTTCCGTCAAGGAAGACATTGAATAGCTGCGCGCGAGCGAATAACCAAAGTTCTCATCATCCATTAATTATTGCGAGGCGCGCTTGACAATGAAACTGCTGGCGAGCAGTGCGGCTCAGTATTCCGTATACGGTGGAAAGGCACAAGGTGTCTGAGTAGTACATGGTGCACTTTTGCAAGGTGTCTGCACTTTGCAAGGTGTGCACTTTTGCAAGGTGTTTGCAAGGTGGAAAGGCACAAGGTGTCTGAGTAGTACACCATGGTGTACATGGTGCATTGACACCAGAGGATCTAGAGGGTTTCATACCCTAATAAATAAATTTTAGTGAGTCTTAGTTTTGTCTATATTCATGACCGCTCCATACGCGTAACAAAATAGGTTAGACTCTTTGACCGCTAGTTTTGTCAGCATTATTATCAGCTATGCCGTCATTTTAGCATTAACACATTTAAGGTTAAACAATATTAAAACATCACATTTGTTCAAACAAGCTCACGATTCAAATACCATACGTAGCGGGAGAATAGCTCGTATGAAATTTAATAAGGTGGTTTTGCTGCACGAGATAACCAACCAAGCTACAACACCTCAACCTTGATAACGCGTTCTGAATGCTTCTGCAGTACATAATGCATCTCGTGACACCAGCCTCATGGGAGCGTTCATTCTTAGCTCAATAGAACTATCAAAATGCAATTCCTACATTGAGGAATCACAGGAATGAAATTTAACTGCACGGCCATTCCTAGAATGTGAATGGACTTGATATTTTCTATTTCGAGGAATTAGGAGGAATGGAATTGCTGCAAGTCTCAATGTCTCGAAATGGAATTGGAATGGAATAGGTGCCCATGCCGCAACACTGATGTGCGATGTCAGAGCACTTGAAAAAAACAACAGAAGTTCAAATGATTCTGAGCCCTCCTTTACAGCGTCTCTCATAATCATATCGTAGTTTTGGGACGTGAAACCCCAGATGTTATGATTATTAGGTAGTCTGTAAAACTTAGTACAACCACAAAAGCGTGGACTACATGGGTGTTCATCAGCCCTGCTGCCTTTTTAGCATTGCACCTCCAGAGCAAGATGCAATTTTTTGCTTTTACAGCATCATTGACGCACTACAATGCTGTTCTTTCAGATTACTCGAGTCAGATCATTTATGAGCTCTCGTCGTCATCGTTCATGTTCTGTCTGCTGTGTTTCTTGCGCTGAAGTGCACCAGAATAAGACGGCTTGTCTCTCTTTCTATTAGTACTCGCAGTCTGCGCCCAGCCGTACGACGGGGGCATCATCCGTGCACCCGGAGACTTTTACGACGATCGCCCTGGTGGACTGACTCGTGGAGGCGGTCTCGAAAGGGAGTTCGCCAGTGGCCTCGAAAGGGAGTCAGTTGGTGGCTATGGAGGCGGATATCGGAACCGGGGCCCTCAAAGGTTTCCAGCGTCCGCATCTGAAAGCTATCCCGGTAGAAGGCCGGGAAGGCTGCCAAATCGGGACGTCTACCCCGGAGGCTTGCCAGGAGGAACCAGCCCGACACTTTGTGGAGTGAGTAATAATCTGCTCAAAAGTGTTAATACATGAACACGACAGAGCAAGAGCTGCAGTGCAGTTAAGGAGAGCGTGTTGGTGAAACAGACAAGATATGACAATGTTACGAGGTGACGTGTACGCTGCTACGAGGGGTGTTGGTGAATCCCCCAAAGTTTTTATACACAGAAATACCGGAAAAAGTGTAACAGAGAACAAACACCGTTGTAGCGCAACTACTAGAGCTTCGGACTTGTTATCTGATGGTTGCAGGCATACCAAGCTTGGCCAAAAGGAGTATTATCATCTATTTCAATTTTCTGCGCATTAATCACCTATTTCCTACACAACTGTTTCAAAACTACAAATATTATGTCGTATACCATCGTAGCTTCGTTGTCAAACTGTTTTGCTGGAATATGTACAGAATGAAGCCTTGATCAGTTCTCTTTTCTTTCCAGAGTGGCCGGTACCATTTGGGTATATTGCGGCACTACCAGTGTTCGAATGCACGTTAGTTAGTTTGAACGCTTCGAGAAATACGGTCGCATGCTATGTCTATTGTGCACTTCCGAGCTGACACCAATTCTTTTTTGCTTACTATTAGAGTCTACCAAATCAAGAAATAAATGAACGAAAGATGTAATTTACTCAAGGAGGCCTTTGTTAGTTTTTAACTGAGTGTAATTTCCCTACAACAATATTTTTAGTGTCTGTGCCAAATTAACTTGCCAGGAACGTTGGTATAAAAAAATTGGCGTGTGCGTTAAGCGCCTGGATTTGTTTATTTATTTATTTATTGCACCTTCAAGGTTTTCAAGCATTGCAATGGAAAGGGCACCTACAGATATACTATCGACTGCCCCTCACATAGAAGGAACTGTAAGTAAAAATATGTGGAATGTACAAATCACGTGAAATTGTGAATGTGATTAGGTACACGTGATCACTGTATACAGGCTCATGTGCATCTTCTATTGAATACTCTCACTTTTAATGAAGCTTCATCTTTTTTATCAGAAGCATCACGGTACAAAAATAAATTGAATGATTAGGTTATTGCACACTGGTGCCAGAGAGGCATAGGTACCTGAGACTACATACGAGAAAAAAACTCACAGTTTAGAAGAAACGAATGCGACAACACTTAATTGGAATGCGACCCGAAGAGTGACACGCTGCTCGAAACTTGCAGTGTGCTGCTTAAGCACAAAGAATGCACGAAACGAACACACACAAAACAACAGCCAACTAAGAATTGTTGGAATTTGATATTCACAGCGTGCTCATTAAACACAGAAAAGAACGCTTGAAGAGAGCACACCAGTACACACAGTATGAGCGCTAACTAACGACTGTAACAGCTGTTACTTCATGCCTGAGAAGCACGCTTCAAGTGTAGACCATGCACAACCAAATAGTACATACTTTGGCTGTTCAACCTTGCAGCTCA
The DNA here is from genome assembly GCF_043290135.1 of Rhipicephalus microplus. NCBI lineage: Eukaryota > Metazoa > Arthropoda > Arachnida > Ixodida > Ixodidae > Rhipicephalus > Rhipicephalus microplus. Next base: position 356,921 of record NW_027464737.1, on the reverse strand, counting down.
GTCTATTTCCCAAACGCAGCCACTGGTAAGCGTGTGATGTTCCCTTTGTGGGGCTAATAGTTTCAACGAAAAATTCAAGGACGACAGGTTTGTACGAGCAGCTGTAGACTCGTTATGTCCTATACGAAAAAAGACTGGCACTCTGCTTTGTCAAACTGTGTGTGTGTGTGTGTGTGTGTGTGTGTTTAGCTGCATAAAATATCATGCCGGTGATTTTAAGCTGGTTAAATCTTTGCCTTTCCTCTAGCTCTTGTTTTCTTTTCTTGAGTTGAAGCACAATACGTGCAAACCATGCCCCACTGACGAGATACGCGTGCCAACAGAGGCGACGTCACCATTTAGGGCAAAGTACAGGTCAGGAACGTGTAGTCCACTCCCCCCCCCCCCCCTCAGACACCACTTGGGTTGTGTCATAAAGAAAACAAGTTCCGCTGTGAATGCAAATATGTAGATTAATCGATGATGTCCTTCTAACAACGGCTAGCTATTGGAGCCCACCTTTCCGGCGATAAACGTGGAGACTAGGCAATCCTTTGAATTGCTATGAGGGGCCTTTAGCACACTCAGGAATGAATATCAGGGGTACTCAGTTGTCATTCTCGTTAAAAACGATGCTTTATAGAACCCTTAACTTTGAACATGACGTGAAAAGTTTGACGAAGTGACGCAATAGGGTAGAATCAGCGTGGCCCGTCATATGACTAGGCGGGATGCCATCATGCTCTCGTTCGCCCGTTCCGGGTGGTGATTGTTAAAGGGACACTAAAGTCAAATAACAATTTACGTAAGAGTAAAAGCTGAATGTGGAAGCTTAAATCAACAACAGTGCCCTACTTACCGAAACATTGAGTTAAATGCACAAAAACACAAGCACCGCCGTAGGACATTTTCAAAATTATCCCAATGACAACGGATGGACCGCCTACAATTAATCACTAGTAATCAACCTAACTGCACTAAATGCGTAGTGTGCGGTCTTCTGGGTGTACTTGTAGAGTGCCGCATACGTAATGGACAGTCCTGAAGCGTGTAGCTATTATGATTATGCCGCTTTTAACGAAACAGTCGCATGTGATTTTAAACCGTTTAAAATCCTACACCTAAACACGCGTAGTATTAGAAATAAAAAGCAACAACTTAGTGACTTGTATGCCTAGATCCCCCACAGCTTTGATGTTCTGATGTACATAGAAACCTGGCTAATGGAAACGAAACAACCGCCACATTTCCACGGTTACTCATATAATGGTTTCATGCGGTCAAGCGGTAGAGGTGGTGGCATAGCAATTTATTTTAAAACGTCATTAAGGCATGCAATTATTTCTGAGTGTTCAGTAATAAACAGCAGCGTTGAATGTGTGTCGGTTCGTTTACAGAAATTAATAGTTGTAGTAATATATCGACCACCCATGGGCAACGAAATAGCTTTTTTGAGTATTTGGAGCATATGCTTTCTTTTCTATGTCGATTTTCGATGCCTTTTGTAATAATGGGGGAAGTCAACATAGATATGTTATCGAGTAACACTGCGGCTAAAAAGTTTATTGAAATCATACACTCCTTTGCATGCACCAATCTTATTACAGAAGCCACAAGATTAACAGAAAAAAAAGTGCAACTTCACTCGACATATGTGTTACAAACATTCAATCCCGAGTCTGTTTTTCTGGACTGCTAACGGCTGACGTAAGCGACCATTTACCAATTTTTTGCTTACTGCCAAATATGCAAGTAAACGCGAAACCACAGTGGAAGTCTTATCTCACAGCATTAGTGCTGCAGGCTTCGAACTGTTTCGCTCACATATTCAATGAGTCGATTGGACATGCGTGTTGGAGAAAAGAAATCCGAATGCAGCCTACGAGGCGTTTTTGGAAAAACTTAGACCATGTTATAATCAAACATTTCCAATGACCTTGCGAAAACCAAAACCCAAACGTGCAAGGAAGCCGTGTATTGATGAAAAGCTATTGCAAATGATTAAAATAAAAAATAAAATGTACAACAGATTTGCTCGTTCACGGAACCTGGAGGCGTTGTCAGTGTTTAAAAAAATACCGAAATGGGCTGAACACTAACTCAAAGCGTGCGAGAGAAACATACTATGAAAAGTTATTTACGAAAATAAAAAATGACCTTAGGAAGGTGTGGGACGAGGTTAGGAATCTAATGTCAGAGAAAACAGAGCCACCACCGCTATGTTTTCATACTAATGCAGGTATCTTATCTGATAGTGACGCAGCGAATAAGATAAATGATTACTTTTTCACCAGTGCAGAATACAAAAACCTGTGTTACATTAAAAGAGTGTGGGCTTATAAACTTCGTGTCACTATCCCCAGTGACATCAGAGGAAGTAATACAATTAATAAACGAGATTAAAAATAACGTAGCCACTGCCTTTGATGAGATCAAGGCTACTCCGCTAAAATACGTAGCTGATATCGTAGCTCCATTGATTGTTTATATAATAAATAGAATGTTCCAAACTGGCATTTTCCTAGACAGCCAAAAATAGCAAGAGTATGCCCAGTCTTCAATGGTGGTTATAAACGGCTTTTCAAAACTACAGGCGAATATCCGTTCTTCCTGTTTTATCTAAGGTATTTGAGAATGCAATAAACGTACGCTTGTACGTATTCTTTGACAAGTATAATGTGATCAGTGAGGCTCAGTATGGTTTTCAAAAAAATAAATCTTGGGAAGCAGCTTTGCTTAATATTAAACATGAACTGATCACAAACATCGAACATAGACTGTACTCACTAGGTTTGTTCATAGGCTTTAGAAAGGCGTTTGATTCGGTATGTCATGAAGTACTAACGGCTAAACTTAGCAAGTATGGTGTTCGTGGTGTGGTTCTTGAGTTAATGAAAGACTATCTAACAAACCGCCATCAATCTGTTCGCATAAACAAAAGGGCATCCACTTACTTAAACATAACAAGAGGAGTACCACAAGGGTCAATTCTTCGTCCTCTATAGTTCATAATTTATATAAACGACCTGTGTGATATCCCATGTTCTCCCAAGGTAATTATATATGTAGGTGACTCTAACATATTCTTTAGCGGCACATCCATTCTAGAGCTTGAACACCAGGTTAATAACTACCTACGAAAGTTGTCCGCGTGTCTTAGTTTGAATAAACTGCAACTAAATGTTAGTAAAACGAAATACATTGTCTTTGCCTTACCTAATAAGCCGCGTAACTATAGTTCAACTGTTTTATTTGAGGGCAAAGAGATAGAGCAAGTCACCAGCCACAAGTTGCTAGGTGTATGGTTTTCTGAAAGCTTGACATGGAACACACATAGAGAAAAACTAACGGTAGAACTCAGTAAAACCGTTGGATGTTTATATAAGCTCAGCCCAGTCTTACCAAAAAGGTTACAAATAGAATTATAATATGCCCTTTTATACTCTAAAATGACACACGGTATCTTGGTAGGGGGTACTACTACACAAACAAACTATCAAAAATTACTAGATCTTCAAAAAAGAGTTTTGCGGGCATTCGAGCAATACCATGGTATTATCAGGGACTTGAAAACCAAACCACTCTTTGAAAAATACGCATTACTAACAGTAACAAAACTGTATCATTTCAAACTTCTGCAGTGGATTAAACAAAAAAAGCCACAGTGTTTTCAGAACCCGCCTGACAACACTCATTATATTATGCGTCAGCAACGCCGGAAAATCCCAGCAATAAGGACAAGTAATGGCAAGCAACACGTTCAGTATCAAATACCCACAATGTTAAATCGTTTACACGGTCTTATAGATTTCAATTCCGTACCTTCGAACACCATTATCAAGTCCATCCTAATGAACCATGATATTGAGTATGCTTATTAAAGTTTCTGCACTTGATTTGTTACATCCTATCTATCAATTTGAGTTATGTGTTGTAGTTTCTTTTCTTATGCTTTTTTACATTCTGTATTGATGAAGTTTCTTCTCAGATGACGCTTTTGTGATGAAGTGATTTTCTAATGTTTACCCTGATATTGTGTAACAAGACCATGCTAAATTTTGTTGTGTTATATATTTATTTCTGAAAACATGTGCGACAGATTGAGTGGCCTGCGTGCCAAACTGTATTTAGGAGCAGAGGCCCCATGTCAGGCTATATAGCCTTTAGCCTCTGCTCCAGATCCTGTAAGAATTTCAGGACAAATAAACTTCGATTCAATTCAATTCAAAAAAATAAAGAACCTTCAGTGCACCAAGAGACGCAATAAAATGCTGCTTGTTCGTTTCTGTTTGATTCATGGAAAAAAGAACCGCCGCGGCGGGACGTTATCATGGAAAACAGCGCGAGTAGTTCAAAAATTCAGCTTTCCCGTGATTACACGGGACATGTGATGCTATCTATCAGGGCGCAGTTGAAACAAAAAAAAATTGCCCGCAGCTTCCCTCGGGGCAACACTGAGGAGGATGCGGAGCATATAATTGGTTAACGGGGTGTTAAAGTGCGACTTACTTGGGTCGATGGCTAAATTGGTTAACGTGGTTGTGAAATGGGGTGTTAAATTGCGACTTACTTGGGTCGATGGCTAAATTGGTTAACTTGGTTGTAGGAGGGGATGTTAAATGAGTGAACACGTACACACGTATGCGAAAGGGCGGCGCTGGTCGAAGGGACGTCGATCATTGTGTTTGTGGATTCGTTGGAATTCATTTCACCGCGACCTTGGACGTCGACGCGCCGTACAAACCAACCGACGAGCGACAACTGAGCGAGCGAGCGCCGACCTTGAGTATATATACAGCGCGACGGCGCATGCACTGTCAGCTGTTGAATGTTCTCGAAGCGCGACGGCGCATGCGCGTCCACTGGAGAATCAGGAGAATTGTAGAATGTTCTCGAAGGGGAGAAGTGCGCGCGGCACAGATGGTGGGTAACGGTGCATGCGCGCGTCAGCTGTCGAATGTTCGAGAAGGGGGAGAAGCGCAACGGCGCATGCGCGCGCGTCAGCTGCCGATGTTCTCGAAGCGCGACGGCGCATGCGCGCGCGTCAGCTGCCGATGTTCTCGAAGCGTGACGGTGCATGCGCGCTACATTATACAGCTAGCGAATGTTCGTGAAGAGGAGAAGCGCACGCGGTGTGTAGAGGAAGAAGGGTGCACAGATGGTGGAGGAGTGAAGCGCGCGCGGTGTGTAGAGGAGGAAGGGATGCACAGATGGTGGAAGAAGGAGGAGGAAGCTTGCGGACGGCGCCGCACTACAAGCCTCGAGTGTTAGATGCTCCGCATCTAAAACGCCTCTAATTTCGAAGCCAATGGCGGGAAATCGATCAATGGTCGTTGTTCCTGCTGTGGCTGCCGCTGCGTTCGGACTGCTACTACTAGCGCAGTAAAGCCGGGTGACGCTGTGCACGGCAATAGTGACGCCTGACAGTCCGGTTGGTCCGCTTCTAGAGGCGGGTAATTAGAGGTGCGCTAACCCGATCCGGACCACTAAAACGTGATGTTATTTCAGAACAGGCCCTTCCTAGGCACAAAAGTAACACTATGAGGTTTCTAGACCGCAATATTAACAATCAACGTCAACTTAATAGTTGCCTTCAGTGTCCCTTTAAGAACGAGGACACGTGGTCGTACATCAGGAACACGTTTACTCGATCAAGGCTTGCTCCGCATTCCCTATACTTCATTCCTCGCTTTCTCTAAGTCTCTCGTCTACCCCTACTCACTGCCCCACTTCTTTTTTTTTCATAAGTGATAATGATAGATAAATTGTGTATCTATATTTACGTTGCTTTTCAGGGTCGCATATGCCCCGTCGGAAGCCGGTGTGTGTCGCTACGGAGCAGTTGTGTGAGGAAACCATGCCATCCTACCAAGATATGTGAGTGGATACGACGTTGTTAATAATTGATGCATTGGCGAAACAAACGATGTGCTGGAAACAACTAAGTAGTAGATAAGAAATTCTACAATATTTGTTGACCAAAGAAATTATTTGTTCTAGCTTGCAAAAGTAAACGTTAAGTTATGCATTGATTTTCATTTAATTAAAATAGAATACAATGATTAGGTCTTTTAGGGGGGGGGAGGAAGCATGCTTTATCGAGCAAATGGAAGCATTAAAGAGTATGAAAATTTTGTGTTCAGAACATGGTAACAATGGTTAACATTCGCAATTATCACTTCCTTCCGCATTTCCCTGTTGATCGCTGTCCGGAACTATCAATCAGTAATTAATTCCACTGATGCTTTCCATTAGGGCTTTAATGTTCTTTTACTTTCCCAAATGGTTTAGACGTGTTAAACTGTTACATAAGTTAAGCGAGTTTTTGTCGACCACACCTCAAAAGAAAGATATCGACGTAGTGGTAGAAAACACTCCTGATAATATCACATAGAAAGGGCCCTATATGCCCTCGTGATTGCTAAATGTCGTTAGTGCCAACTGCCGGAAGAGGTCGTTCAGATAACAGCAGCAAACGCTACATATTAGCAGTGAGTACAAGTTTTTTTGTAGCTATTGACTTTATTTTGCTTCATTTATGCAAAAGTGTTACTCTAGGAAATCTCTTTTCCGTAAATTATGAACAATACCTTTTTTAATATCGATGTCGTCGATTTCACGGTTCAATGTAGCCTGCTCGTAACCGCCCAGTGAGCGCTAGCCACTTTGTCAATGTTTCTCGTGGGTGCCCTTCTTTCCCGCAATATCTTATCAGAGTTGCGTACCTCAAGGGCGTTTCTATAATAAGGGAGTTTATCTGCTACTTAGACAAAATGCTCCTTTCATTTGTTTTGCATTTACACTTTCCCTATAGTTAACAAATGGTTTACTTTGAAAATGACTCTGCACCTAGTGGTAATTAAAAAAAACCACAATTTTTCGCAACTTATAAACTTCGACCTTAAGCTGATCTCAACGTTGCAATACGCCATGACGCAGTTAAAAAATTCATTATAGAAGGTGGGAACACCAAGCTTCATACAACTCTTCGGCGCTGAGCAGAAGATCATTATTTTTACAAAACAAAAGAACTGAGTCCCATGTTCAGCATTGATGTGCAATTGTTTCTTGAAATTCGCATATTGAGCGTGGTACCAGAACGTTGTAGCACGACCCGTGTAAAACATTTATGGCGATTTGTTTTGCAGGTGTTTCCTAGGTCACATACGATTCAACGGGCCAGACAAATAACAGCCACATCTCCAGAAAAAATATGAAGAAAGTTATGTCTCACCTTAATTAACCGGAAATAAACTAGTATAATACAATGCAGCATACACTGTCACTCTATGACAAGTGAATCAGCTCTGAACTGATGCTGGTGAACTAGTAACAGGTTTGTGTTTTTGACTTCTCAATCTTTATTCTAAGAATATAGAGCTTATAGTGGCTTGATTGGGAGTGTCGCTCTATTATTTGATGGGTGAGTGCAGTATTGTTCCGCTAAGAAATCCATGTCTGCTCTACACAACGACGTTGTTCCCAAGCACTGAAGGAAATAATATACATAGAGAGGGCTGAACGCATATCTTCAATGTGCCAGCGCATTACTGCTTTGATTATGTGACATGAATGCAATTGCAGAGCGCAGATGAAAAGAGCGAGTGTCTAAGAAAATCAGTGCCACAAAAAGAGACGCCCCACCATTCATACGGGATCGCTATTTATTACACGGCATAAGCTGCCACTGTTTGCTGTTGACGTGTGATAGACTGAAAGTAGCGCTTTATAGCTTCACAGGCACGACCACTGTCAGCATCATTAATAATATAATCGGAGTATTTTACGTGCCGAAACCATGATATGTTTACGAAAAACCACGTGTTGAATGTTTCATGTAATTTTGAACATCTAGTGTTTTTCTATATTGTTGATATTGTTGATATTGTTGATATTGTATAGAACACAGACCTCTAATATGCAACCACCGCAACCGGGATTGAACCTGCGACCTTTAGGTCAGCTGCCGAAAACTTTAACCACTGCAGCACCACGGCTGACTCTGCAACATTACTGAATGAGGTGAAGATCTTTGTGTGAAATTGCAGTTACTTATACAAATAACCAGTAACTTTCACCTGCACTCACGTTTACAGGCACTGTACAGCCTTTTAAAGCGGCTGATAATATTCTTTTACAGGCTGGAAGATTTTTGTTTTTTCTTAGAAATAAGCGCAACATATTCGAACAATTGGGTGTTCGATTTCACAAATACAAAGTTATGGCACCACGTAATCGTTAAAGTAATGACACTGTGAACGCCGCAATACGCTTAATGAGGAATAATATGCATGCATTTTAGGAGTTAAACGAACAAAAATTCTTGTCATGCCGCTATTACTCCCACCACCCTTCACTATATCAAGGACACGTATTTCACCTAGCAAGCAGGACAAACATGGATTGCACAACGCGTACAGACATGACACTCGAAATTGAAGGTAATGATGAACGTCTCAATTTGAGCTTTCGACTGAAACGCTTTGTCACCTCTTTTAATTATAGTAATTGACAAATACATTATAAAGGCGCGAGGTTTTTTTTTTCGTTTACAAGCTGAGCGCAGTGTGTGCAGGACGGAATGACGTTCTGGTAATCTTTCCCATTGATTTATCTATAGCACAATAAGCTATTTAACGAATCAGCCAATCATGTTTTTTCATTTCTTCAATGCAAACAGCCTAGACTCAACGCGACAGCATTTAAAACATGATGCTAAATTCAGCAAAAAATATATGAAATCAAAAAGCCTATTCAAAACTTCAGGATTTACTGATATGGACTGGTCATCGTCATGAAAGCTGAGAGTATAATAACGTTGTTTAGCCTATATTGTCGAATTTCTTGCGGGTGAAAGATTGTGTTTGAACAACAAATGAAACCCTTTTACTGAAGGAAGATGCGTTGGGTTGCACTGGTTGCTACTGACAGTTTTCTACGTTATCTTGCAAAAGAACACAGAAATTTACAAGTACATATTGGCGGAATCCATTTCCGATGGAGGTGTAACTTTTGTAGGCCCGTGTGCTCACATTTGGGTTCACGTTAAAGAACCCCAGGAGGTCGACATTTCCGGAGCCCTCCAGTACAGCGTCTCTCCTAACCATATGGTGGTTTTGGGACGTTAAAGCCCACATATCAATCAATCAATATTGGTGGAATTAAGAAAGTTGATGTCATCATTACTTACTGGCCTATCGTGGGTTTGATGAAGATCTATCGTCGTAGTGCACCTTATTGATCAATCATGATTAATTTCGATGCTAATTTCTTTTGAAGCTCTCAGTATTTTGAGGCCTAATATTGACTGAGGTTCTCCAAGCTGCAACACAGAGTGACAAAATGTTGTTTAACAAAAATCTGAAGAGGGGTCAACAGAAACAAAGCTTGACTTATTTGAGAGAAATGCAATCAAAGAAAAGCGACATAAAGCATTTGCTCTCCATTGGCTATTATCAATAGTAAAAAATAAAGTTACCTTATGCGGGCAATATACAGTAAGGATAGTGCGGTAGAAAGAAATTTGGTTAGCCCTGCAATAATTGATCGCATATTGTTCAATCCTTACGGCAAGGGAAACACAGTCCCGAAGGCTCTCACGTAGTGCATGAAGCCGTCATAGTCATGAACAATACACTCACACACGACAATAAAAAAAGCATAAAACTTTCAAAGCAAATTGAATAATTAAACATTACTCGAGTTAGAAGGATGAGGTCGTTGAACGCTAGCTTAAATGCAATAATGCTTAACAGGTGAGAAGTAAAATCAAATAAGTAGAGCATAAAGAAAACAATGAGCGCGAGTTCCAGCCCGACGCAGTGACCTGACTAACTGCAAGAAAATTAAATTTGGCAGAACTGGAAGTGTCGTTAGTTGACTTCGTATTTAGAAGTTGAAACTGGCTGCTCTTATACATTAGGAAACGTTTCAGCCCTATGGTGTTTTTTTGTGTGACTGCAAGTCTTATATGAGGGCTTCGATTTTTGAAATCATTCTACTCATAACTCCCCAGGACCAACACGAAGACTAAAAACATACTTAAAACTTAAAGAATTTCTTGAGAAAACACAATCGCTGCTAAACTACAATCTTGTACTTTATAGAACACAATAGCCGAATGTACTATATTTCATCTTAAAGGGCCAGTCTGACTATGCTGACAGAGCACAACGTTAACTATTCGGAAAAGAAAAGCATTCCTGTCCCTTAATGCCCCCTTTCCTTAATTATACAAACAACAAAAAAACCCTTCTCTATGCACCCCTTCCCAAGTACGGGTAAGACCTTTCCAAAATAAAAATATTGTATAAAATCTTGATAATAAACATAAGCGAATACATTCAAACTCAGATCCAACAGGCGTTTAGTCAGATTGTTCAGTGCACTCATTTCGTAAAAGTATATTGAGGGAATATGTTTCACACTCTAGGTCATTCGGAGTATTAGCAACATGGGGAACATCAGTATTAGCAACACCCGAAGCGATAAGTTGATATAAAGCGCTGGCGATCACAAGAATGGTAGCACTAGACGCTGCAACATAAATCAACTTCAACGGATGACACATAACTGCAATTGACGTTAAGCCAATGTGACAGCTGTATCATAGGAGTACATACGTATTGTTTATAAAATTTGATAGCCAGCAATGCAATCAGAGGTGACGTTTCGCGCACATTAGGGTCTATTTGAAAAGTAGCTCCGAGACCTGACGTGGCTCTGTGGTATAATTTTTGATGCCCTCACAGAATGCTGGGGTTCAATTCCTCTGCTGGGACCCTGACATTTATTCTTTTGAATTAGTCGGGTCAACACTGCAAATGTCAGTTTTTTCTTAACGCTTACGCGTTACAATTACCCATGTGTGCTCTGAAACAAAAAGACCCAGCATAAAGTAATGACGCGAGAAAGCAAAAGAGACAAAGGAAAGAGAGAAATGATAAAGAAGTTAGTAAGAGCCAGGTAAATTGGGTTAGTTGAATGGTCACGACGGCCAGCGAAAACGAAACATAGGCGAGAGAAAAAAACCATTACCATAAAAAATATAAATATCAAGAAAAAGAGAAAAGGATGGTAAAGAAACAAAGAATGCAGTTAGAAAAGGAAGTGAGGGGTGGTGGGAAAATATGGGGGCGAAGAGAACAAAAACCAACAAAAGGTAGAGATGGTGGAGACAAAATGAGCAAGAGAGAAAAATATTGAAAGAAACAGGAAGCTCATTAGAAATATTGAGAAACAGAAAGATCAATATAAAAATACCAAGAACAATAGAAAGAGAAATAAAGAAAATAAAATAGGGACACATAAATAGGAATAGAGAGAGAGAAAAAAATGATCCAACAAATACTACGAGAAAAAAGCTATAAAAAGACACAAACAAAAAAACAGAAGATGAAAAAGTCCCCTCTCAAGCCCTCTGTACTAATGGTTAACCAGCGAAAGCTGAAACGTGCGGCCCTGGTGTTTAGCATTGGGTTAAACCGGCGTGGCCCTGAAGCCTTGGACAATTATTGGTTACCTCTCCCTGCTTGCTAATGAGGTTAGACACACGTTTGGCTTGGATTTACAACAGTGTTTATTTCCCACGTCACATATTGTACCTAGAATGATCACGGTCATGGAGGAGTATAATCAGTGGTTCAATGCGTTTTGTAATTCGTTAACCACAGTGGTCATTCTGGAAGCACAGACGGTCCCAGACGTCGCAGCAGAAGCCGAAGTGCCGCTGGAGAAACTACAACAGAAAGTGGCATCATATCATGGAGCAATCCCGCAATTCATAACTATCGAAACAGATACGAGCTATTATTTTCGGCACAATAGAAGACAACACGTGAACGCACACCGGAAAACAAGGCACATTTACAATAGATCTTCAATACGCGAAAGCGTAAGCCAAAATGAAAGAGACAAGCACCCCGATACTTTGTTTGTTTGTTTGTTTGTTTGTAGCCTCTTGTCCATGGCTCGTACCCACTCTGGGGGATTGGCCAAGAGCCATGGATTAGATACACCAAAGTCACGTCATCTTCCCTGGTGCCTACCTCGCTGCTTCAGTGTAGGAAGACGAGATATTTAGTGTATAGGCTACGGTATTCTTTGCCGTCTTGGTGCCTTGTTTCCCGGTGCGCCTTCACGTAACAATTTGGTGGAAGATGCTAGATAGGAATGAATAACAGAGCTTCCCAGCAGGTGCCTAGTCGTCGCTTGAAACATGTACCGGCAGGATTGATGCGTCAGTAGCCTCGCCCCAAATACTGAAATCACGTCGTCTTCGTTGGCGCCTCTCTCGCTGCTTCACCACGAAATATTCATAAAAATATCAGCAAGTATTATATATATAAACCTTTTCTTGAGAAAAAAATGAAGGTACAGGGAGCGTGTGGGTGGGGCCCCTATTTCAAGCCTCCACTAGCTTGAGCGGCTGGCTGCACCTGGTCGAGGAGCGCTACAGTTGCACTCCCAGGTTGTCGTTAGCGAACAAAGTCTCTCACCGTTTTCGTCCGGAAAATTTGTGGGCTATTTGCAGCAAGTTAATTTCGTATGGCCTGCTCTGAGATTCCAACGTTATGTGGGCGCGAGTGGACCTGCCTCCGCACCATGGACAGCCATCGCTGTAAATTGTGGCGTGAATTGCGTGTTTCAACTAAAGATTCGGATATGTGCGTGTTTGTACAGGCGCCAGTCATAACAGTTTCACCCGATTAGAGCAGGGTGTTGTACACTGTACTTTGGTCGCTCAAGCCGTTGGTGCACAAGGATGTCTCGCGGTAAAGAAGGGGCTGTCGTCAGAGGGGTCGGCTACTCGGTTAGTAAAAGTACAAGCTGCGCCATCCGCTCTCTCATTACCATCGAGTCCTGGGTGACCCGGGACCAGATGTTATCATGGTTTTGCCTTAAGTCCGGCAGTAATAGGCTAAGCGAGTTGTATGGTAGTCTTTCGGTAAAAAAGAGTCTACATGCAACAATTGAATTGGTAAGAATAGGAAACGATTGTCCCAGGATATCCTCAGTTTTAAGAGCAAGGGCAATGGCTCAGTCGTATTCTAGGACGCGGCTCGAGCCGTAGTGCAAGTAAGAAGGCCTTGACCCGGGGCCACTCCTACTGCTGCGAACGCGTACTTGTTCGTGCTGGATAAGGTGACGTCTCTGTACACCCTTGTCCGGGTTATTCCCGAATCACCACTGGGACTTGCGATCTCGTGCACATCAAAGATAGCGGTGTGCGCCTGTCTCTCCACTGACTTCGCTCACACGTTGGAACAGCTGACAACGATGAGGCTGACGCTGCCACTGTGACACGCAAGTCACCAAGGCGGTAGCCCAGTCGGATTACTCACGGCAGCGACTGCTGATGCTCTTACCAACGGCCCACCCTGAGACACGGGTGGCAAGCCGCAAACCTCCACCATCCCTTCCGGAGACCGGCCTGGACAGAGAGTGGTGTTGGGCAATTTAAAATTACTTAAAAGAACATAAAGTGTTAAGCCCTGCCTGCTGCATCGAAGTATCACAGGCTACCTGATTAAAATAAAAAAATAATAGGACAAGATATGTCAAAGAATTCGTTTTGATAAAATAAAAGAAAAGAATAAAAGAAAAGGGTGAAACGACACCACCAGCGAAACGACAGCCGAGGGAGCGGACCGGCAAAATCAGGGTATTTATTTTGTGTTTATAATATAAACTAATTTACATGCTATGTCTAGTCTTCGTCTTGACTGACAGTGATTCTTCTTGTTTTGTACTCTAGTGTAAACCAATGCATAATGATTGTATCTTCGTTCCTCTTGATTACCAAAGCTTCCGTTTCCTTGTTTTTCAAGTCGCCGTGTCAATCTTGTTCTTCCCGTCTGTTTTCATGATGTCTTTCCTCCCGTCTTTTTCTAGGCTGGTATCCTATTTTCTAACTAATTCACCCTTCTCTAAGGTCCCCTCGTTATTGCTCTGGACAGATGAGAGCGGCCGTTGTTGCTTCGCCTGCGTACCGGCAGCGCCTGGCCTGCGGCACGCATGTATTCCGCGAATCGCTCTTCATCGCCAACGTACTGAAGAAGTGGTGATGCCAAAACGCTGCAGCATATTATTTGCTCCAGCCCTGACCTGCCACAGAGCGTTGTGTACTGGTGAGCCCCTATCATCTGCTTGGTCTAGCTGCAGCAGCGATGGAAGACATACTTTCTCCCGCGCACTCAAAGACGCAAGCCCTCCGAGCCTTCCTCATGTTCTGGGCATGTGCGGACCTCGCCGCCTTGTAGACGAACGCTTTTGCTTCGCACTACTGACTTTGCTGACAAGACGTTCTCTTGCCATGCCATTGACTTTTTCCTTCTCCCCCCCTCTTCTTTCTATCATCTTTTCTTCCCTCTTCCCTGCATCCCTAAAGGTACTGAGCCGTGCCCCCGCGACAGGAGGCAGAAAATAGCGTCCTTTTTATCTCTTCCTCTATCATTAACCTCTCTCTCTTTCTCTCTCATGCACTCCTTCGACCTTTGCGATATCGCGAGCTCATGTTTTTTTTTTGGTATAGGGGCTACTAGAATACTTTCATGTACTTGTTTAGCCATAGACTCAAGCTCTTCTCTCGCATACTGAGGACAAACTGGACAACCTACACGACATAGCAATTTTCTCCCAGGAGCGGTTAAGGTAAGCCTTTCCCGTTGAGAAATGAGCACCGCTGTGCGTAAGTCCTCGTAATCGTTGCTTATGCCGAAGGCTTACAGACGTTCTGTAGAGGTTCCAAGTAATATGTCGAGGACCACATTGTACAATGTTCAGATCAACGCATGTAGGGTTTTTATATCTGTTTTACTGATCTTCTAGTAAGAGAGACAATATGTTAACCGACTGGGGACAAAAGCCTGAAGCAGCCTGAGCAGCTCAGCTTCCTAAAAACCTTGTCGGTGATAGCTGATTCTATAAATCATACGGGAGATCTGCTTCATCATTGTTCTTAGAGTTTTGATTGTGTGGTCCACTCGCTTGTTGCTTTGCAGCCACTGTCTAATGACTAGAATTTTCTGAACCTCCGTAGTGGCCTCCTAGAAAGAGTTTGACCGGCTCGTGGATTCGGCGGCCTCTGCCCTAGACTCTAATAAATTCAGATTTATCGGGAGCGCAGCTCAACCCACTTTGGTAAGCGAATTCAACAACAGTGGTCACTGCATCTTGTAAGATTTGCTCTTTTTGCCTCGAAGAGCCACTGTTGGCCCACAAGGGTAATATAATCCGCGTATAATGCATAACCTAGGCCTGAAATGCCATCGAGGCTTCTTGCTAAGCGTCTTATGCAGATTTTGAACAGAAGAGGAGATAGTATCGCCTCTTGTGATGTGCCTTTTTTATGGGGGGGGGGGGCATAGGAAAGGGATTTGAGGCCGCATTGCTTAGGCCTAATATAGCAGTGTGAGAGAATAGGAAAAAGTGGATGTAGTCGTAGATCCTTTGCCCACAACCGATGTCATTTAGCTCAGATGAGGTGAGCTCGGGGGACATGTGTCAAATGCGCTTTCTAGATGAAGAGCTACGACGAGATGTTTGCAAGGGACCTCTTCCCGAAGTAGCAGTAGAACGTCCTCCGCTGACAAATATTGGCAAAATGTAAACATGATAGTAGGAAAAAGGTTCTGATCGACAGTGTAAGACGTGAGACGTGTGTGAAGCACCTTTGCAAAATGTTTCCCAGAACAGGATGCCCGTGATCTTGCTCTTATATTTTGTAGGTCAGGTGTTTTTTCTTCCATCTGAATAAGAACAATTTTGGTTTCCTTCCATTATTCTTGAACCACGCCCTTCTTCCAAACGTATTCATTAAAATACCGAGTAAGCTGTTCTAGGTGTTCACCGCTCAGGTTCTGGATCATCGCGTCTGGTAACTGTTCAGGACCAGGGTCAGCGTTGCGCTTTGCTGATTGCTCTGCCGCGAATAGTTCTTCCTTGGTTATCAATGCGTCGAGCCCTGTGTTTTCTTGGCTATGACATGCTAATGTGAATGGGCGAGTGGTGACCGCGCCTACGTACTTGTCTCGGAGCTTACTGATGAGGGCTTCATTTGTTTCTGCAGATTCCGCGGCGAGCTTCTTAAGAGTTCGCTTTGCTGCCGTTTTATTTTTACAAGGCACAATTCTGCTGCGCAGAATTGCTGATGCCTTGGAGGTGTGTATGGTTTTTCGAAGTGAGTCGCAAAATTCGCCCAGCTCACCATCTGCAACTGCTGTGCGTAAGCATTTGCCCGCTCAGATATATCAGCAATTCTCTGGCGCAATTTCCTATCAAGTCGGTGTGCTTTTCATTGCTTGGTCAACCCTCTCTTGGCGTCCCACATATGTCATCTTCATCATCATCATCATCATCATCAGCCTGACTACGTCCACTGCAGGACAAAGGCCTCTCCCATGTTCCGCCAGTTAACGCGGTCCTGTGCTTGCTGCTGCATATTTATGCCCTCAAACTTCTTAATCTCATCTGCCCACCTAACCTTCTGTCTCCCCCTAACCCGTTTTTCTTCTCTAGGAATCCAGTTAGTTACCCTTAATGACCATCGGTTATCCTGTCTACGCGCTACATGCCCGGCCCATGTTCATTTCCTCTTCTTTATTTCAACTATGATATCCTTAACCCCCGTTTGTCCCCTAATCCACTCCGCTCTCTTGTTGTCTCTTAAGGTTACACCTACCATTTTTCTTTCCATTGCTTGCTGCGTTGTCCTCAATTTAAGCTGAACCCTCTTTGTGAGTCTCCAGGTTTCTGCTTCGTAGCTAAGTACTGGCAAGATACAGCTGTTATATACCTTCCTCTTAAGGGATAATGGCAATCTACCTGTCATAACTTGAGAGTGCTTGCCGAATGTGCTCCACCCCATTCTTATTCTTCTAGTTACTTCAATCTCGTGGTTAGGCTCTGCGGTTATTACCTGCTCTAAGTAGACATAGTCTTTTACAACTTCAAGTGCACTATTACCTATCTTGAAGCGCTGCTCCTTTCCGAGGTTGTTGTACATTACTTTCGTTTTCTGCAGATTAATTTTAGGACCCACCTTTCTGCTCTCCTTGTGTAACTCCCTAATCATGAGTTGCAATTCGTCCCCTGAGTTACTCAACAATGCAATGTCATCGGCGAAGCGCAGGTTACTAAGGTATTCTCCATTAACCCTTATCCCTAACTGTTCCCATTCTAGGCTTCTGAAAACCTCCTGTAAGCACGCGGTAAATAGCATTGGGGAGATTGTGTCCCCCTGCCTTACACCCTTCTTGATTGGTATTCTGTTGCTTTCTTTGTGAAGCACTATGGTAGCAGTTGATCCCCTGTAGATTTCTTCCAGAATGTTTATATATACTTCATCTACGCCCTGATTCCGCAGTGTCTGCATGACGGCTGATATTTCTACTGAATCAAACGCCTTCTCGTAATCTATAAAAGCTATGATGATGATGTTTGATGTTTTATGGCGCAAGGGCCGATTCACGGCCAAAGAGCGCCAGTTCATCTTACTAAAAATATGGACAATGATTGTGATTAGCGGCTGTATAAGGGCCATAAAATTCCTCGCAGTAAGGCGGGTAAAAACATACAAGTAATAAAATCATGACCATGCCGTGAAAGGTGTGTGTGATGTGAACAGATGACAAAAGTTGGTGATAATAAAAGACGATGGTGGATATGTATGGCAATAGCACAAGTGCCTCACTCGTTCAAACCCTTGCGTCCAAGGGCCGTGAGGCATGTGCTTTTTTGTGTAGCCACCGCAGCAAAAACCTCTCTGGAGAGGTCATGCTACGGTATGCCCGGGTATATGACATGAAAGCTGTGAATTTCTTTTAAAAACGCTAACAATGAATTATGACTAAAAAGTGGTTCCCTACCGACAAACATTGCAGGGTGTAAAGGTATATGTTGTCGGTAGAGTATTGGAAAATGTTGTTTTCTAAGAGTTTCTAAGTGTTTACACTGAATTAACATGTGAAGGACGGTTAAGTATTCCCCACATCTGTCACACAATGGTGGATTGCCACCAGACAAAAGGTGTGTGTGTGTCGTGTATGTGTGTCCTATCCTGAGTCTTGTTAGTGTTACCTCTGTTAGACGCGATTTTGATACTGGTGGCCAATGGCCAAGGTGTGGCTTGATAACGTGTAGTTTGTTTTGTGTGTGTGTATCCCACTTGCTCTGCCAGTGGTCCCTGAGTTTTCGTTTGAGAGACGGCTTAAGATCAAGGGCCGGGATTGGTGTCGGTGTAACGGCGGTGCTTTCGTGGGCGGATGCAGCAAGCTGATCCGCCATCACGTTGCCTTGAATCTCACGGTGCCCTGGCACCCAGCACACAACAACATGTCTGTTGAGTGTGTAGAGGGTGCATAAAATGGAGTAAAGTGAAACGAGGACAGGGTTTTTTTGTTTTTTAAGACTGTGCAGAGCCGTTACCACACTGAGGGAGTCTGTATAAATTACTGCTTTTTGTATTTGTGATTGTTTGATGTGTTTAGCTGCCACAAGTATCGCGTAAGCTTCCGCTGTGAAGATACTTGTGCCTGGATGTAGAGGGCCAGCATCCGAAAAGGAAGGGCCAACAGCAGCGTAGGACACAGAAGAGTTAGACTTAGAGGCATCTGTGAAAAACTCAGGACGTGTGTATTTGTGTTGAAGTTCCAAGAAGTATGTTCGAATATGGGCAATAGGCGCTTGTTTTGTAACTTCTAAAAAAGACACATCGCAATCTATAGTCTGCCACTGCCACGGTGGCGGGTATGCAACAGGAGCCATTAAACTGTGTTCGAGTGACACTCCAGTGTCCTCAGCTAGACCCTTCAGGCGAACTGAGAAGGGCTGCCTCATTGAAGGCCTGTTTTGAAAAAGAATGGAGCTCGATAATTCATTAATAGTAGAGTATGAGGGGTGCCTCTTGTCTGCTTTCACCTTACGGAAATATACAAAGGACATGTAGGTTCTTTGCAGATGAAGGGACCACTCATTTGACTCAACGTAAAGGCTTTCTACGGGGCTGGTGCGAAAAGCACCCGTAGAAAGGCGGATGCCCGAATGGTGCACGGGATCCAGCATCTTCAAAGCACTTTGAGTCGCTGACTGATAAACAATGGCCCCATAATCTAAGCGGGTGCGAATAAGGCTTCTATACAGGTTCATGAGGCATTTCCTGTCACTACCCCACGTAGTACGTGACAACACTTTCATAACATTCATGGCTTTTAAACATTTTGTTTTTAAATACTTTATGTGGGGTACGAAGGTCAACTTGTTGTCCAAGATTAAGCCTAAGAATTTATGCTCGGCTTTGACGGACAGTTGTTGCCCGTTCAGTTGAATGTCGGGTTCCGAGTGCATGCCTCTCTTTCGAGAGAACAAGACACACGTGCTTTTTTGTGGGTTAAGTCGAAATCCGTTTTCATCTGCTCATTTGGAGACCTTATTTAAACCAAGCTGAACCTGCCGCTCACACATGGCCAAGTTGCATGACTTGAAGCCAAGCTGAACGTCGTCGACATATGTACAATAGAACATATTGCGAGGGATGGACAAGTGCAAGGAATTCATCTTGATGAGAAAAAGTGTGCAGCTAAGTACACCACCTTGTGGCACGCCTGTTTCCTGGACGAATGTTTGGGAAAGAACCGTGCCCACTCGGACACGGAATGTCCGGTTTGACAGGTAACTTTCGATTATGTGAAACATTCTTCCGCGCACGCCAAGGTGGGACAGGTCTCTTAGAATTCCGAAACGCCATGTTGTATCATAAGCCTTTTCGATATCGAGGAATACAGAGAGAAAATATTGTTTATGAACGAAAGCGTCTCTGATCTGTGCCTCGATACGAACAAGGTGGTCTGTCGTGGATCTACTCTCTCGAAACCCTCACTGAAATGGGTCGAGCAAATTGTTTGTTTCAAGAAAGTGTACAAGTCGGCCGTTTATCATTTTTTCGAAGACTTTGCACAAGCAGCTTGTAAGTGCAATCGGCCTGTAACTCGAAGCTAAAGATGGGTCCTTGCCTTCTTTCAAAATGGGAATAACAATCGCCTCTTTCCAGGAGGTAGGAATAGTGCCAGAAGACCAAATAGCATTGTACAAACAAAGTAAGGTTTTTCGGGTTTCGTTTGGTAGGCTTTTTAACATTTCATACATCACACGGTCTGAACCTGGGGCGGAAGTACTGCAGGAGTTTAGAGATGTTTCGAGCTCAGCTAGACTGAAAGCTTGGTTATATGCCTCGTATCTAGTGGATTTGTGTTCGAGTTTCTGCTTTTCTATTCTTGTTCTGTATTTTTGGAAAGTGTCAGTATAGTGGCACGAGCTGGATACCTGTTCGAAGTGTGCACCGAGGAAGTTTGCCTGATCTTCCAAGGTATCACCCTGAGTGTTTACGAGGGGAAGTGTGTGTACTTGTTTTCCTGCTATCCTACCGACCATGTTCCAGACTTTAGCCTCCTGTGTGTATGAATTAACCCCTGATAAAAACTTCTGCCAGCTTTCTCTTCTGGCCTGCCGACGCGTTCTCCTGCCTTGAGACTTTATTTTCTTGAAGGTTTCAAGATTTTCGGCTGTCGGTGAGTTCCGAAGCAGCCTCCAAGCTCTGTTTTGCTGTTTGCGCGCGTTTCGGCATTCAGAGTTCCACCATGGCACACGTCGTTTTCCAGGTTGTCCATTTGTTTGTGGGATGCATTTTGTAGCAGCATCAATCAAAAACGCTGTGAAGTAGTTCACAGCAACATCAATGTTCGAAGTACAGATGTCATTCCAACCTAGACTAGCGATAGTATAAAACTGTTCCCAGTCGGCTCTGTTTATTAGCCACTTGGAAACACGTGGTGGGCACTCGGTTACTGTAGTCGTGCTCAAGACTACGGGGAAGTGGTCACTTCCGTACAGATTAGTGACGACATTCCACTGGAGTAGAGGGACGAGAGATGGAGATGCTATGCTTAGGTCTATGGAGGAGTAGGTGTTATTGGCGATATTATAATAGGTTGGTTCTTTTCGATTCAGGAGACACGCGCTCGATAAGAGAAGGAACTGTTCGATCAGTCGACCTCGCGCGTCATACCGAGAGTCACCCCATAGCCTACTATGCGCGTTAAAGTCTCCAAGGAGAACATAAGGCTCCGGAATTTCATCAATTAGAGAGTGTAAATCACTTTTCTGCAGCTGATAGCTAGGAGGAATGTAAATAGTGCAGATTGTGATCAGTTTATCAAAAAGAACCGCTCGAACAGCCACTGCCTCAAGGGATGTTTGGAGTTGTAAGTGTGTGCATGCAATTCCTTGATTCACTATGATGGCAACACCTCCGGATGATGTCATGGCATCATCACGGTCCTTTCGAAAAATAACGTATTTGCGAAGGAAATTTGTGTGTTTTGAATTAAGGTGTGTTTCTTGTACACACAGCACTTTTGGTGAGTGTTCGTGTAGGAGTTCTTGGATGTCGTCAAGGTTTCTGAGAAGGCCCCTGACGTTCCATTGTATAATTTGAGTGTTCATGGTGAATGTAAAATAATGCTGTGTGTACGAAAAGCGAGTGGCTGTTTAGACGGGGAGTTTGAGTTCACTTAACAGGGCCGTCACCAGGCCCTGTTATTTGCTTTTTTGTTTTCTTGGCGCGCTCCAAGGAGCCACGCCGCTCTTTCGGCACCAAGGGTGCGGACGTATCCATTGCCTCCTGAGAGGCACTGGGTGCCCGCACGTGCGGGCTGTTAGTACGAATTTCGGGCCTCGCCTGGTGAGGTGAGGCCTTGAGACCCGAGGACTCTGGAGTCTCCGGTCTCTGTTTTGGAGTAGGCGGTGTAGCCTGGGCTACAGCCACCTTGGGGGCAGGTGCCACAACCACCGGCTCGGTATGCGCGGGCCGAAGGTGTGGCGAGGGCTGGTGCGGCGGTGCCCCCTGACGCGCCGCATCAGCGTATGTAGGTCCTGTTACGTATTCGGCGGCTGGACGACAGCCGGCCCAGGAAAGAGACGACTCAAGCAGTGCCAGGAAGACAATCCCAGTTTATTCACCTTGCGGCGCGTTTTTAAGCGCTACGCAGCCAATCGCAGGTTGGCATGAAAGAAAAGAAAACAGCAAGATAACAGCAATCGGGCAATGTTATCAGAAAGCCCCGACGTAGAAAGAGGGCGAGCACTGCAAACGTTACAACTCGGCCAAAGCTACCCCTAGCGGAAGGCGTTCAAGAGGATGACGCTTCATGAACGGCTGGAGGTGGTAACAGGTAGCCAACACGTGGGCAGGTCTCCAAGCACAGCACTGATACGTTTCGCACGGTCGTGTTGTCTTTGTGCACAGCGTGGGCGAAGACCCTGAGGTGCATGGTGGCACTGGTCGTTGAAGTAGCCACCGCAGAAGGAAATGGAAATGGCATTGCGCGTCGTCTGGCTGGAACACGCCCGCGAAGGTTGGCATTAAAGGCCAAGAGGAGGCAATGTCGAGAACAGGCAATGTTCAGAACGGGCACCACTCGCCGAGTGTCGATTGGCTGCAGCTCGGGAGTTGGCTGCAGGCGCCTGGAGCAGGGTTGATTTCGCCATCTGGTACGACAGGATCTGAAATGGCTGAGTGGACGAGCGGTAGAAACGCAGAAACCACGTCAAAAGCAACCTGGCGCCCAAGCTTAGAAAAGCCCGACAGTTGATTTCACTGGGAGCAGATAACGTGAAAGCCGAACACGATAGGGAAAGAAAAATATATATACTTGCGCCAAGTTGCATGCACACAAAAGAAACAAGGAACACTCAATAGGTTCGGCTAAGGCAGTCCGCATTAGCATGGTGTTTGCCTTTCTTGTGCCGCACTGAGAAATCAAATTGCTGAAGTGCTAGACTCCAACGCATCAAGCGGCTGTTTTTGTTCGACATTTGATTTAACCACACTAAAGGTGAGTGATCAGTTTCAAAAACAAATGAGGAGCCTTTAAGGTAACACGACAGCTTTTCGAGAGCCCAGACCAAGCAAGCACATTCTTTTTCAGTTGTACTGTAGGCTTGCTCGCGTGATGTTAGTTTTCGACTGGCGTAGACAAGAGGATGTTCCTCGCCCTTTTTGTTCACTTGACTTAGAACAACGCCCATTCCGCGGTCACTGGCGTCACACTGAACTAAGAAGGGGAGAGAGTAATCTGGTGCCGCGAGGACCGGTTTGCTGACAAGAATCTTTTTGATCTCGGCAAAAGCATCTTTACGAGCCTTATTCCAACTTACAATAGTTGGCTCAGTTTTGCGCAGTGCGTCTGTGAGAGGACTAGCGATATTTGCGAAGTTGGGAATGTAGCTTCTGTAGTAGTCGGCTAAACCCAAAAAGGAACGCAAGTTAGTCTTTGTTTTCGGCAAAGGAAAGCTAGTGATTGCTTCAACTTTTATTTCGGAAGGACGTCGCTTCCCTTGGCCAACAACATGCCCTAAGTAGTGGACTTCAGAGCTCGCAAGACGACATTTGGCGAGTTTGAGAGTCAAGCCTGCCTCGTGTATTCGAAGGAATACCTGCTGCAGATGTTCCAAATGCTGTTGCCAGGTGCTCGAAAAAACAGCTATGTCGTCAAGGTACGGAACAGCGAACGACTCGGCTCCTTTGAGCACTTCATGCATTAACCTTGAAAATGCGAAGGGTGCATTCTTGAGGCCAAAAGTGAGCACAAGAGGGCGATATGTGCCTGTCGGTGTCATGAAAGTGGCGAGCTTACTGGCGTTTTCCGTTAGTGGCACTTGCCAGAAACCGCGTACCAAATCTAACGTAGAAACGTACCTTGCCGCGGACACTTTCTCGATCAAGCCCTCAACGTTTGGAATGGGAAACATCTTTGTTTTTGTTATCGCATTCAATTTTCGATAATCGATGCAGGGTCGCGGTTCCTTGCCTGGACTTTCTACAATAAACATAGGTGACACATACTCGCTTTCTCCTGGCACGATTAGACCCAGTGTCAACATGTTTTGAACACAATCGTTCAGGATCTTCTCGTGACGGGGGGAAAATCTGTGCATCCTGGTTCGGAAAGGTTGGTTGGATGTTAACTCAATGTCGTGCTCCACGAGATTTGTCCTGCCGGGAGTGGGACTAAACAAGTCTCTGAAGTTGCGCACAAGCAGTTCTAACTCCTTTCTTTGCTTGTCAGTTAGAGAAGCTTGTTTAGTGACAGATTGGACTATCTCTTCTGTTGATGGGGAAGAGCAGGGCCTTGGCACTTGGGGTAGAGGAACGTTGATCTCTTCAGGCTCGTTAAGGACAATGCTCAACGTCTCACTGCGTTCGATAAAAGGCTTCATTAGATTGCAGTGATATATCGTCACATCATTGCGTTTACCGGGCGTCGTTACCAAGTAATTGGTATCGGAGAGCTTTTGTTTAATCGTGACCGGCCCATCCCATGCTACTTCCAGTTTATTTGCCTTTGACGACCGCAGAATCAGCACTTTATCGCCTTCCTTGAAGGTTCGTGTGCGTGCGGATCTGTCGTAGTACACCTTTGAGCGTTGCTGCGCTTCTGCCATGTTTATCTGCGCCAGTTCTTGCGATTCACGTAGGCGCTTCAACAAGGTCAGCACGTACTCGACAACTGATTTGTCTACGAACTTGTCTTCCCACTTTTCTTTCAACAACGTTAGCGGGGAGCGAAGCGCTCGACCGTAAACAAGTTCCGCCGGCGTGAACCCAGTCGCTTCGTGAGTGACGGAGCGCAGAGCAAAGAGCATCGCGGGAACAGCTTCGTCCCAGTCGGCGCCTTTCTCGAAACAGAGTGCACGCAGAATGCGCTTCATTACAGAGTGAAGTTTCTCGACTGAATTACTTTGCGGATGGTAGACTGAGCTGTGGTGAACGGATATGCCGCATTTCTTCAAGAACGTCGTGGTGAGCGCGCTTGTGAACACAGAACCTTGGTCGCATTGGATTTCACTAGGAAATCCAATTCTTGCAAAGACGCCGAGTAGCGCGTTTACAACTGCAGTGGAGCTTAATTCGGGTAACACCACTGCTTCCGGGAACTTCGTAGCAGGGCAAATGAGTGTTAGCAAGTATTTGTTGCCCGCCGCTGTTACTGGTAATGGACCTACAATGTCGACAACTAATCTGCGAAAGGGTTCGCCAATCAAAGGCACTTGGACCAAAGGTGCTTTGAGTTTTTCGTTTGGCCGCCCCGTCCTTTGGCAAACGTTGCAGGAACGTACCCAGTTCTCCGATTCTTTGAAGCACATCGGCCAGTAGTAGTCGTTCAATAACCTGCTCTTGGTCTTGTTGATACCTAAATGGCCAGCCCAGCTATCGCTGTGAACCAAACCCAAAAGTGCGACTCGATACTTTTTGGGAACGACAAGCTGTTCAAAGGTTCTGCCTTTCTTGTTTTTGAATGTTCTGTACAAAATGCCTTCTTTGACTATGAACGATACGGCTCCTTTTTGTTTCCGTTTTGATTTTTCCCAGCACGTCTTCAGCGACTCGTCGTTTGCCTGCTCCATTTTGAGAGCGCTTTTGTCTAACTTTGCTAGAAGCTGAAAATTTTCACTGACTGGGTTTATCGCTTCACCTGAGAGCGCATTACCGACGGGAGTGCTGCTATCAATGGCTGGCGCGACACAATTGGCGTCGACAGGAACAGTTTCGCTTGGTGCAGTAGCTTGTGTCGGTTCACTCTGGTCTGTAATTTCCGTGTGACGGGTAGCGCTGGTAGCTTGAGCTCTTGTTTGGGACCTCGTGACGACCATTACAGGGTTAGCATTAAGTTCCAGTCCTGCATTTTGGAAGTCCCTCATTGATCGGTTAGAAAAAATGTAGGGAATTTTCTGAGGAAGTTTATCGGAAACCGCAGCATCAGTTTCGAATGTGCCGAAGGCGCCCTTCATTTCGACTCTGGCTACCGGCAAACACTTCATGTCTGGCTCTAGTGCCTGGCGTACCCATACACATGAACCTGTTAAGTTCTCGGGCTTAACAAATGACGGGTGGACGATATCAAATGTTGCTCCTGTGTCGCGCAGAACGTTGCAACTGATGCCGTTCACCTTCATGTCATATGTGTAGGGCAAGAGTAAATCGCTCTCTTCGGTTAGCAAATTGACGGAAACTGCTGGCTGTCGGCAACCGACTGCGATGTGACCCGGTTGTTGGCATTTATAGCAGACCAGCGGTTGTTTTTCTTCGAACTTGGAACTTTTCGGTTCACTCGCGTTGGCTGCATGCCCTTGGGCTGGAACACTGTCGCCTGGTTTCCCTTGGTTAGTTTCTTTCGTTCCTTTCTGAAATTTCTTGAACGCTCCTGACGGCTTCTTTCTTTGTTCTTCTGAACTTTCCATTCTACGGGAACGGTACTCGTCCGCCAAGCTGGCTGCCGTTTGCAAAGTCTCTACGTTTGGCTTGTCCTGAATCCACAGCCGCATTTGGTCCGGAATGGACGCATAAAACTGCTCGAGCGCAAACAGTTCAATCAGACGTTGCTTGTCCTCGTATGCGTTGGCACTCTTAAGCCATTCCTCTAACAAGCTCATGGATTTGTAGGCGAATTCTGAAAATGACTCCCCTTGGCCACGCCTCGTGTTACGGAACTTCATCCTCAAGGCTTCTGTTGACAAGCTGTACCTTCGCCTCAAATGAAGTTTCACTTTTTCGTAATCATAAGCATCTTCATCTGGCATTCTCGCGATTACATCGGCTGCCTCATTTGGAAGTAATGTCAACAGGCGTTGTGACCATGTCTCTTTTGCAAGTGCAGCTCTTGTACACGTCCTCTCAAAGTTGACGAGATACAAAGTGATGTCACTGCCAGCCTTGAAAGGTTGCATGTATCCTCGCATATCGAAACTGTCATTGCGTTCAAGGTTATGCAGTTGCATCTCTTTTAACTTCAGTTCTACTTCTCGTTCTTTGAGCCTTTCCGAGACTGCCCTCCAACACTCCTCGACTTCGTCGTCGTTTGCTCCGCATTTGGATATCGCTTCGATAATTGCAGGCTTCCGCATAGACTTCTGTACAGGGATACCGAGCTCTTCAGCTAGCAGCACTAGGTTGGGTTTCGTTAACGACGTGAGGATCATGACTGCTGTTAACAAGTGTTACCCCGTTATGTGTACTACTATTTAGCAAAGTCAACAACAAATACAAAAGAACCTCGACTACCAAGTAAATGCTGCTAATGCTCCCAATGAAGTCAAGCAAGCCGTGCTCTCACCAAACCGGACGCCAAGGCCGCCCTCGACGTGCGCTCCATACCGCCGCCACCGCTGCCACCAGCTGTTACGTATTCGGCGGCTGGACGACAGCCGGCCCAGGAAAGAGACGACTCAAGCAGTGCCAGGAAGACAATCCCAGTTTATTCACCTTGCGGCGCGTTTTTAAGCGCTACGCAGCCAATCGCAGGTTGGCATGAAAGAAAAGAAAACAGCAAGATAACAGCAATCGGGCAATGTTATCAGAAAGCCCCGACGTAGAAAGAGGGCGAGCACTGCAAACGTTACAGTCCATAAAATGGAGCGACTCTTCGCCGTGCTTTCTTAAATGTAATGTTCTCCTTCACCTTCAATGTAATTATTTCTTTTTCTTTTTTCCAGTATTTGCAGGAGCGTGAATATGCGGCATGGTTTCCTTCGCAGTTTACACAGTGTGGCGGTTGTTTGCAGTTCTCAGACACGTGGCCTAGGACTCCACATTGTGCACAAGTCTGGCGACCACGACAGGTTTTAGAGCCATGGCCATACCTCTGGCATTGGAAGCAACGGCGGGGGTTGGGAATATATGGTCTCACAGATGTCTTTGTGTACCCAGTCTGAATGGTTTTCGGCAAATCGCTCGAAGCAAAGGTAAGTACTAAGTGTTTGGTTGGTATTTCTTTTTGATCTCTTCTTATCTTAATACGCTGTACGTTTGTCACGTTCTGGCTCTTCCATCCTTCCAAAAGTTCAGCTTCGGTCAGGTCAAGCAAATCTGCGTCCGATACGACCCCGCGAGATGAGTTCATAGACCTGTGTGGCGTAATACTGACGGGTGTTTCTCCAAACGTTGTGAGGGTGTTCAGTTTATCGAATTGGTCTTTGTCACGTATCTCAAGAAGTAGATCTCCGCTGGCCATTTTGGTAACCTTGTACCCAGCACCGAGAGTTTCGGTTAAGCATCTAGCCACTATGAAGGGGGATACAGTTCTGGCTTGCTTGTTAGTTTTTTCACAGTGTATTACGTGGAAACGAGGAAACAATTGTCTTGGCTGGTTGAAAAAATTGGTGTCTTCGGTGCGTACCCGCTTTGAGGGGGCACGATCACTAAGTAAAGGAAATGCTTTCTGCATGCTAATTGTATGTTGTTCGGCAGCGTTGGCGGCCACCCACCACGGAGCCCAACGAGGGGACGCTGCAAGTTTGCGGATGCTAAAAGCTTGCAGACGTCAGCCGTACAACCCTGCTATAACCCAATGCGCATAGGCCAAGGTAGGCTATTTGCACAGGGTTAACCCTTGCCGCCGAGAAAATTGGAAGTAAGCAGAAGAGAGAAGTAGACAGGAAAGCTAAAAAAGTAAGAAAGACGAAGATGTAGGGAGAGAGAGATAGGAAAAGGCGACTGCCGATTTCCCCTGGGTGGGTCAGCCCAGGGGTGCCGTCTACGTGAAGCCGGGGCCAAAGGGGTGTGTTGCCTCTGCCGGGGGGCCTTAAAGGTCCAATCACCCGGCGTCGGCTCAACCCCCAGGATCCCCTTTTCCCCGGACACGGCTCAGCCACGCACGGCTAGGCGTGGGAGGGAGTGAAAACTCCCCCGTTAGCTCGGGTCCATGGTGTCGCTACACACCAAACGCCTGCTTGCGCAGGCGCCCCTGCGGGGATCTATGAAAGCTATGTATAGTGGCTGGTTATACTCTGAGCATTTCTCTATTACCTGATTGATAGTATGAATGTGGTCAATTGTTGAGTAGCCTGTTCCAAATCCTGGTTGTTCCTTTGGTTGATTGAATTGTAATGTTTTCTTTACTCTGTTAGCAATTACCTTTGTAAATAGCTTGTATAATACAGAGAGCAAGCTGATGGGCCTGTAATTCAAGTCCACATATGTAGCAGATGGTTATCGACTACATGCGTTTCCGTGGGGAGTGCAAGCCGCTTAGTAGTTGCTTTGTGGGCACCCCACCGTGGTGGTCTAGTGGCTAAGGTACTCGGCTGCTGACCCGCAGGTCACGGCTTCGATTCCCGGCTGCGGCGGCTGCATTTCCGATGGAGGCGGTAATATTGTAGGCCCGTGTGCTCAGATTTGGGTGCACGTTAAAGAACCCCAGGTGGTCGAAATTACCGGAGCCCTCCATTACGGCGTCTCTCATAATTATATGGTTGTTTTGGAACATCAAACCTCACATATCGATCAATCAATCAGTCAATCAATCAATCGATTAATCGATCAATTGAAGATTAGGAGATGCGCAAACGACAGGCCCACAAAGCAACTGATTGATTGATATGTGGGGTTTAACGTCCCAAAACCACCATATAATTATGAGAGACGCCGTAATGGAGGGCTCCGGTAATTTCGACCACCTGGTGTTCTTTAACGTGCACCCAAATCCGAACCCACGGCCGTATACAGCATTTTCGCCTCCATCGAAAATGCAGCCGCTGGAGCCGTAATTCGATCCCGCGACCTGCGGATCACCAGCCGCGCACCTTAGCCACTATACCACCTTGGCGGGGCCGTTGCCCAATCTCCAGTGCTATCCGGTAAGATTTCAGGCATTTCAGATGTCACGATGACTCAACCAGCCAATTAATATAACATGGCCATGAGATTTCGAAATTTTGGAGGAGGCTATTGAGATACTCAAGATATAATGGTCATTTCCAATATTCTCTTCTAGGTGGCTTTAGAACACCTCATCTACATTATTTATGAATGCAAAATCAGGAAAATGTGTTTTCACTGACGCTGTTAGCTAATCTCGTCGTTACGTGATGTGGAAATACTGTACCAGAGGATTGACTCCAAGTCCGGAAATGATGCAATGGGCATAAAACGAACAGATGTGAGCCGATATGAACAGAAGGAGTAAAAACATTAGAGTCATCTCGCTACGTAAATTGAATAGCCCCTGAAGCTCTTTAACACATGGTACATTGATGGCACGGAACATTGAACCAGAACCAGTCACCCACACTGTAGCTAAATTCTAAATCTTTGTCCAAATAATCTGTTTTGAATTTCTCGCACGCAGCAATAACTTCTTTTTTTTATTTAAGCAGCCTGCGCTTTTTCTTGGCCTTCTCCTATTTACAATAAGACACTTCAAGCGCGATGTTTGTCCATGTTTGCCCCCCATGCGCTTCCTTCTTCGTAATTTGTAGATTATTGTCCTATATAATGGGGTTTCCCATGATGTGCGGGACGTACCTGCGCTAAGCCTTTTTGGAAATAAACAAAGATGGCGAAACTTTTTTAGACATACGCACTTTCACTGTAAAAAGTCATATTGTTCAATGGGTGGTATCCAGTTGTCTCTCATATCAGATGGTAGAATTCTTGATAAAATGATATTAGTGCACATAGATGACAAGCATGGAATGAATCAGACAAAAAAAAACACAACTTCTTCCCATTTTCGTTCTTGTGTGCCCATCGAAATTATTCCATTCTGTATTCTTAGAAAATAGCCAATTTCACATAAGTATTAAAAGGTAGTATCTTGATTTGCGACGAAGTGACTGGACTCTAATATCTCAAGATGTCGAACAGATGTTTCGAAATGGTAGTGTTGGCATAATGCAAGTGATGGCGTCTTTTCAAGGAACTTTCTTCATGCAACTTCGGTAGTGAATATGGGCGATGAGGCCCTTAAAGAGCCTTTCACTACCAATTTTGCTAATGCGCGTGCGCCGCACTTGTAACGTGTTACTTTTCAGTTGCGAAATTTTCTACTATCTTGTTAGCTGGGTAGAACTGTTCTTCAGTTAAGCCAAACTCATGAATCTCACATCTGAGTTCAGACACGCGGTGCGTGTATGAACTCAGATATGAGATTCAGGAGTTCAGACATGCACCGCGTGTCTGAACTCAGATGAGAACTCAGAATGAACTCGAACTTCACAGTGCTACTTTAAGACGACAGATGCGCTGAGTAAAGAATAACAGAGGAGTGCGACTATGCTACACACTGATCAGTGAAGTGGTTGGTTTAGCCAATGTTAGTGTAGCCATCGGCCTCTTTGGCAATGCATGTGTGTGTTTGGGGGGGCAGGAGTGTTTAAGTGCCAAACGGCAAGCTTTAATTGTTTGATGC
Organism: Rhipicephalus microplus; assembly: GCF_043290135.1. Lineage (NCBI taxonomy): Eukaryota > Metazoa > Arthropoda > Arachnida > Ixodida > Ixodidae > Rhipicephalus > Rhipicephalus microplus. Next base: position 325,701 of record NW_027464737.1, on the reverse strand, counting down.
GTATGCGTGCACGCACTAATACAAACATTCGCAAACATTCATGAAGTGTGGCTCAACAAGCCCCCCCCCCCCACCTCACCCTAGACTAAAGTTTCCGGCTACGGCCCTCTTCTCAGTGGTTGTTGTAATATGGTATGATGCTGGGTTCAGCGTTAATTGTATGACAGCGGGGACGATCATGTGATCACAACTGCTAAAATGTTGTGCTCTCCGAACGTAACATTGCATAGAGGGAGATAGAGGAATTACAGCAAACAAAGATAAGTATATCTGCTTCTCAAGGAGTGCTATATTGTTTCAGGTTTTATATCAGATGAAGTAGGGACATTCAAGACCCTGATGGCATCGTGTTTTTTTACACTCAATTTTCCTTCAAAAAGAAGGAGGGGCTTTTATAAAATGTTTCGATAAATGTTGAGTAAGATTATCATTTTTATATTCACGTTCAGCTTGACCTGGCTGTTATAATTTGAACTACAGCTGAAATATTTAGGCCTGCGTCAAATGGCCTAACTCTTGCAGTAGCAACAAAAATATCTAGATATGCATGAAATATCCTCTAGTTGCTTTTAAGTTCGTGTAACACCCTTGTTTGATATATCTAGTTATAAGAAGGTACCCTATTTTGTGAGTTGTGAATGCAGACAATAGTCATTGTGCAAAATCTCAAATTTTTCAATTTCAACTCACGAAAATTCAACAACGATGCTGTTGCTGCCCTACCTGATAGACCACGCTCTCCCCACGTCATGCACTTCGTGTAAGTCACAGTTTGTCGACCTATTACATACTTGTCTTTTTTCTTTAAAGAGTTCAAGGTTCGGCTCGAATGGCACAAGAGATAAAAGAGCAACGATAGCTACAATATACGAAGTCAATTTATTTTAAATCAACGCTTGCATCCATAGCGATAATGTATGCTCACTCTTTTCAGTTACGTCTAAGTCACTGAGTTTTAAAAGGGTTATAAAAGAAAAAAGTGCGTAAAGAGACGATTATTGCCTGAAAACCGCTGTTGCGAAGCAGCAAGATATAGTAAAATGGTAGAGTAAAACTTTCTTTATTTCTTTGGTGGTGTAAGAAAAAAGCCAATAATGTGCGCACTGAAAACAAAAAGAAGTACGCCAGGCAACAACTGGTGACAAAAAAGTAGCCAGCTTAGCAACCACCGGGGGCATATATAGTACGACCAGCAGCATCTTTAGCTCACAACTATCGGCTGCTAACTGCTCAGGAAGGGGCTGAAGAAGCTTTCCACTATGCGGGGGATTGTCCTGGCCATCATCATCGGCCTCCTCGGCACCGGTGAGTGCTTATGTTTGAAAGAGCGTTTAAATGTTAAACTTTAGTGATTTTCATATCGCCGTTCCAAGAACCTATATAGCTGAGAGCTCAGCTACCTATCGAACACGCATCATTACGAATAATAGAATCTTCAGCATAATTGCATCAATCTGATTATGTACAATGTTTTGTAGATAATAGAGTATAAAACTGCAAGCTGAAGCCCCAACGTGATAATAGGGTAGTTTAAGCATCGTTGGTTGTTTACCTAATATATACAACTGCAGCTCTGTACAAAGGTCATGCAGACACGAAGAAATGATTTATAGAAAACTATGTAGTAATTGACTGAGTGTAACTGTACTGAATTGAAAGTATCCCTCCTTGATTGTGTGTAGGCTTCCGTCAGTACTTTATCGATGCGCATAACAACAAAATGCGATGACAATTTAATGCAGGAATGATACTTATTGAAAAGGACACCCATAAGTAATTTCTTTCTATTTACAGCTGTTTCATCCAGAGCTGCACCATTAGGGCAATATCAAGAGCATATCAGTCTTGCATTGGAACCAACCAGTGCCTCGGGGGTGACTGCACACAATATTGCGAGTGGTCCAGGCGGAGTAGTGAGCGGCATCGCCAGTGCTACATCAAGTTCTGTTCCTAGCACGGTTGGAAGTACCGCCAGCATCGGTGTTATAGGAACACCTTGGGGAACTACTGCCTTCCCGTATAGTTCTTTGGCAGGCTACCCGAACTTCGGGGCCTTCTCAAACCTATATGGCGGCTACTACGGGGCCCACCCGGGGTACAGCGGTGACCTGTCTCACGCTTACGGACTTTCTGGATTTTATAGCCCATGGAGATACTTGTACGGCAGTGCCTACGGATCTCTAGGTTACTCTGGTGCCCTAGGAGGACTTCTGGGAGATTATGGCGTTCGCCATGGGAGCATAGGACCCCACACAATTCTTTCGGGTCTATATGGAAGGGCCCTAGGTCTTTCAGGCCTAGATGGAACATACGCAGGATTTCTGAGAAGCCATCCTAGGTTGTCTGCTCTTGCCAGCTTGTATGGTGTATACCCAGGTTATTTGAGCAGCGTTAGCACGCTTTCTGGATCTCCAGGAACACATGGTGTTTACTCAGGACTTCATGGCCTCTATGGAAGTTCACTAGCTCTTTCAGGTCTGTATGGTAGTTATCCAGGGCTAGGACACTTGCCAGGGCTTTTAGGTGGATACTTCGGTTTGTCAAGGCTTTCCGGTCCTTACACTGATTACCCCGGGTACTTGGGACGCCTTAGTGCTCTTTCTGAATCACTCGGAACACATAGTGTTTACCCAGGACTTCACGGCCTCTATGGAAGTTCACTAGCTCTTTCAGGTCTGTATGGTGGTTATCCAGGGCTAGGACACTTGCCAGGGCTTTTGAATGGATACTCTGGTTTGTCAAGGTTTTCTCATCATTACACTGGTTACCCGGGATACTTGGGCCGCCTTAGTGCTCTTTCTGAATCACTCGGAACACTTGGTGGTTACTCGGGACTTTCCGGCCTCTATGGAGCCTCAGTCGCTCTTTCAGGTCTATATGACAGCTATCCAGGGCTTTTGCGAAGATACTCAGCTTTGACAGGTTTTTCTGCTTTCAACCATAGATATCCTGGCTACTTCGGAAGCCTTGCTGGATTTTCCGGACCACTGGGACCATTTCGACGTTACCCAGGACTTGATGATTTTTACGGCAGCTCACTAGCTCCCTCAGGTCTCTACGGAAACTACCCTGGAGTTAGACCCCTGTCCGGATTTTGGGGAGGATACCCCGGCTTGACAGGGCTTTCTGGTTTGTATGGCGGACACATAAGTTACCTTGGCGGTGTTAAAAGTGCAAGTCCACTAGGACTACTTCGAGGCTATCCAGGACTCTCAGGCCTCTATGGAAGCTCACTTGATCTTTCAGACCTCTATGACAACCATGGTTATTATCCTGGACTTGGACGCTTGTCAGGAATTATAGGTGGATACCCTGGTTTCACAGGTCTTTCTGGTCTCTACAGTGGTTACCCCGAGTACTTGGGACGCCTTAGGGCTCTTTCCAGGTCACTGGGACCGTTTAGTGGTTATTCAGGACTTTCCGGCCTCTATGGCAGCTCACTCGCTCTTTCAGGTCTATACGGCAGTTACCCAGGGCTTTTGGGAGGATACTCCGCATCGACAGGTGTTTCTGCTTTAAATAGTGGATACCCTGCTTACTCTGGAAGCCTTGCTAATCTTTATGGCCCACTAGGGCTACTTGCGCGTTACCCAGAGCTTGGAGGTTTGTACGGCAGCTCACTAGCTCTCTCAAATTTCTACGGAAACTACCCCAGAGTGGGACACTTGCCTGGAGTTCCGGGAGGATACTCTGGTTTGACAGGACTTTCTGGTTGGTATGACGGACACCGAAGTTACCTTGGAGGTGTTAATCTTGCAGGCCCGCTAGGCGTACTTGGAGGTTATTCCCCCCTTCTAGGCCTCTATAACAGCCATAGTTATTACCCTAGTCTTGGACACTTGTCAGGACTGTTGGGAGGATACCCTAGTCTGGCAGGGCTTTCTGGTCCCTACAGTGGTTATCCCACTTACCTGGGACGCCTTAGTGCTCTTTCCGCATCACTGCGCACACTTGATGGTTATTCAGGACTTTCCGGTCTCTATGGAAGCTCACTCGCTCTTTCAGGTCTATATGGCAGTTACCCGGGTCTCTTGAGAAAATATTCGGCTTTGACCGGTTCTTCTGTTTTGAACAGTGTGTATCCTAGCTACTTCGGAGGTCTTCCTGGACATTATGGACCACTAGGGCTACTTGGACATTACCCAGATCTTGAAGCTTTGTACGGCAGCTCACTAGCTCCATCTGGTTGGCATGGAAGTTACCCGAGGGTTGCACACTTGTCCGGATTTCTGGAAGGGTACTCTGACTTTACGGGACCTTTTGGTTCCTACGGTGGGCACCGAAGTTACCTTGGAGGTGTTAATATTGCAGGCCCTTTAGGACTACTTGGAAGTTATTCAAGTCTTTCCGGCCTGTATGGCAACCCCGGTTTTTACCCTAGACTTGGACACTTGTCGGGACTTTTGGCAGGATACGCTTCTTCAACAGGTCTCCCAGGTTTGTACAGTAGACACCCAGGTTACTTGGGAGGACTTGGTGGTACTTTTGGACCACTAGGACTGTTTGGAGCTTACCCGGGACTTTCTAGCCCTTACGGAAGTCCACACGCCCTTTCAGGTTTGTTTGGAAGCTATCCTAGTATTGCACGTCTGTCAGGATTGTACAAAAGCTTTCCAGGCCTGGAAGCTTTATCGGGACTCCTGAATGGCTACTCTGACTTGCCTTATCTTTCTGTCCATAGTGGCCTGAATGACTTATGGGGATATTCATTGGGCGGTCGTGCTGGCATATACGGCTATGGAAGTTCACTTCATCCATTCGGATACTCCAGTCTTTACGGGCTCGGAGTTGGTCCATATGGAAGTTATGGCACATACGCAACTACTCCCGGTCATTCAGGAGTGGGTACTCTGGGTGTAAATGGATATGGTCCTTTCAGTAGCTCATTTGGATTTCCTCTGAGCTATAACAATGGACTTGGTTTATATGGTCCCTTTGCTTATGGCAGACCTTTTGGAAACTACTTCAGTCCATATGGAACATCTGGAAGTTCTCACATCTCCTCCATTCATCATAGCCCCTTAGGAACGACAATGGTATCAAGTGGTGTCTCTTCTGCTGAAGGGCCAAGTCACTCACAGCTGCCTGAGATTGTAACACCACCCGCACGTCTTGTCACACCTGCAGGCCTGCCTGAATTACCAGTAAACATGGCAGCTACTGCAAAAGGGTATGTACTGTCATTACTGCCTTCCTCGAAGTCTTAAAAATGCATGCTGTTGGTCACAAAGGTTCCCAAATATTGTTTTCACTTAAATCACTAAATTCCGCAAATTGAACTAAAAGAAACATTAACAGAGAAAGGAAGACGACCAGATAAAATCACTATTTAAATTGAAAACACTTGTGTATAAGTGTTATTCTTACAAAAAGACTTGCTTTGACAAAGCAAACATACATGTAGCATACGCGCTACTTTAAAAAAAAACATGTTATAAGTACGATGTATCACAAGTAGCGGCAGTTTTCATCAAACACAAAAGGCTGATGAGATACCAGGTATTAGTTTCATCAGGTGTAAGTTGTACTCGACACTCTCTCTGAGATATCTGTCAGCCATAACGAAGCGAACCAACTTATTAGGTAAAGGCTTTTTGCTTTACTACGTGAGTACAGCCCCGATATATTTTTGATAAAAGATTCTTCTATAGTCGTGACGCCATGCTGCTCCAACTATTTTCAATAGTATTATTCTCACTGGTGTACGACACTAAGCCTGCATTCCGCAAATATTTCATTATGAAATATATCGCACGCAGTTTTATCGCTGGATAGATGGATTCGTTTAAATCTGATTCTTATGAATCCAATGTGACCTACTTATATTTATTACGGCCCTATGCTACTTGTGCATGATTCACCAGAATTAACCGAGTAAGGGCCCGAAAAAGGTGGATGGTCGAATAACCTGAACAGAAAATGGCATATAAGTGTTTTTTGTTGTTCTTTTTTTGCAGTGTGAAGACAATAGTCTGAGAACTCAAGTATTGCAAGAAAAATCCCTGGTGGTGTTATAAACTGGTACGTTGGATGTCTTTATATTTAGCTACTTGTGTTTTCTTAAGGTGAATTGGTATTCGAAGAAGAAAGTACACATTCTACCATGGAAATATGTTGATGCTAATTAGTGCATAGTCCATACCATTTAGTTTGCATAATAATAAACCTCGATTCAGTAAATTGGTGACAAAAATGTAGTGACTATAGACCTTAGTTTCATAAAATGATATTGCAGGGTCATTTTATTAACTTTTTGAACTCATACGTAATCTATTTCTTCCTTTATTTTTCAGATCAGGAGCCGTATACCCAATTATTCATAACAGCCTGTGTTTTTGACTATATATCTGTGAAAGGGGAAGACCAGGGAAACTGGATGAATTTGCTATTTTTAAAAAATAAAGGGTCGGTTCTTCAAATCTTGGTTTTATGAGTCGTGCATGTAGTTTGCATCGAAGAGTCATAAATTTGTGCATAAAATTTGTGCAATGCTATGTCATTTACACTCATTAGTCGGAAACAATTAATATTGTGAAAATCTGGTATTATGTATTTGCAAGGTTGCCTGCATCATTAAAATTACTTTGGTAATTTACGAGCAAATAAAAAGTAAGATATGTAACGGAAACTGCTTGAATAACTCAAGATCACAATTCACAGTAGGCGCCATTCTCTACAAGAAGAAGGGCAATAAAGAATGCGAAGTTTACATTGTCCTGGCCTGGTCGGGGTTATCTGAGGGATCATTATTACTGGCCTTCATTTTGTTCCGGATATCCAGCCACAAATGTTTTTTTTGTATCTGGGAAGCTTGTTCGTAGTAAAAACCACTTCCGGTGCCAGCTGCGCTATTCTCAAGTAAAGATATTTTAAACAAATCACTGTTTCTCTCGCAACAAACGCACTAGAACATACGCAAGGGAGTTGCCATGGCAGGGGTGTGTAGCCCGAACGGCACATTGGTCCTCATAATGGTTTTAAGCATTGTATATTCTAGTATTTATTTTGCCCCGTGGACCAATAGTTGCATTCTGGCGTGCATAGAACGGGCATGTGGTGACACCCCTGGAAAGCAACGATACCTACACAAGGTCCACCTCGTCCTCCGAGGTTGTACGCTGGTGTAAATTTCACAAAATTGGGGGACCCTCAAGCTTCGTCTTTAAGGGTTGAACGCTCAATCAAGCCCCTAGTTCTCCCTTGAACCGCTGAGTGCATACGCTGAGTGCATGTTTTGTTACAGACACGCACACACAAACGCGCGCACAAGCACGATGTACCTATAGTAATGGTACAGGTTTTTGATCTATTTAACAGCAATTTTATAAGAACTTCACGAAAATATCGAACAGTGATATAATCATATGATCCTGTAATATTACCTGCGCGTAGGGGTGACACTTCTTTTCGTAAATGGCCACAATTTGTCATCCGTGTTACGTTAGTTATCTGGAAATCGTTCTACTTGTTCTTCTGGAGACCTCTTCCAGCCAGCCATACCAAGCACCGCCTTATGATTGGTGAAATGGCAACTGCAGTACTTCACTTCTTTAATGATTTCGTGAGAATTAAAAACTAATTCCATGCAATTTTGTGGTTTGTTGAAATGGCATTTCTTTGAAAGGGCATAAAGAGCTCACAGATGGCAGCGTGCACTGCTTCACAGATGGCAGCACGTTATCTAGCGTATGCTGTTTGCTTGATAAACGCCTCTGGAAAGGCATCATATGTTTCCGCTAGATGGACAAAGTTGTCCATCTTGAAAGCTGTTTGAAATTTCATTGATATGTGGGGTTTTACGTTCCAAAACCACTATATGATTATGAGAGACGCCGTAGTGGAGGGATCCGGAAATTTCGACCACCTGGGGTTCTTCAACGTGCAACCAAATTTGAGCACACGGGCCTACAACATTTCCGCCATCATCAGAAATGCAGCCGCTGCAGCTGGAATTCGATCCCTCGACCAGCTGTTTGAAAGTTCTTGTGTAATTTTAGCGGTGATGGCTGCACTCTGCCGGCCTTTTTTCAACGTAGCTTGAGGCCTCCCGATTGCGCCTACAAATTGCCGAATGGTTTCGTTTTCGCCGTGACACCTGTGAAAAAAACAATGCGTTAAGGAGACTCCTTCCACCACAATGCATTTATGTAGTAATTTTTTAATCAGCTGCAGGTAACATCGTGGCTCATTCGACTTCTGGCCCTCAAATAGACCAGACGCGGGAGGGCTCGCTCCTTGCGAGGTCTACAAACGGCCCACGCTGGCCGGGATGAAGGTGTTTCGCGCCCTCCACCAGGCTATTGCTTCTAGGGGCGAAGCTCCTTAAAGCGGCACCCGTTCGTCCCTCGTCATAGTCGTAGTGAGTAACCAGTCTTACGCTTTGACGTGCAAGGTGGTGCCGGTGGGTGATTTCTCCTCTGCGTTGTTGAACAATAAAAATTTGCAGCGTGCGCGTTAACTGAAAGCTGAATTATCCTGTCTCAAACTCCCAATTAGCGCCCATTGGCATGTACATTGAACACTATCTCACAAGAAAAGGTTGCTAGGTTATGCTCACTGGGCGTAATCTCCTTGGTTTTGGAAATGTTTAGTAAGCGTTAGGCCACAGTGCTATGAATACAGTGAACTGGTATATACCATGAACACGAGGTGGTTAAAGGTGAGAAGTAGACACGAAGCGCAAGCCACAAGAAAGTGTGCGTGTGCCACCTCTCGTTTAGTCCTTGGAATGCCCGCTGGATGGTGATGCTTCTATATGCGGAATATACGATGAAAAGATGCGAGATGGGGTTACTCGGAGTGTTGACTAGATGGATGAACGTTCACACAGACAGATACATGGATGGACGCAGGGATGAACGAGTGGACGCACGAACAGATGTATGCACGGGTGGGTGGATGCACGCACGGGTGGTCACACAGACGGACGGAAGCAAGAACGAATGGACGGACGGATGCTTCGCCCCACTCTCCTTTATTCACCCCGTGAATATGCTTCCATTTCTTTTACTGCCGACATTGCCTGCTGGTGAAGGAATGAAACTCTGTGTTTTTTTCTCCACGGAGACCCTTCGAGGAGACACTATCAAATCCAAGATTTTCGAGAACAACTTGAAGATGCAGGCGTGTTCAAGGTGCGTTCCATATGGGCCATATCTGGCTTGTCAAGTTTCGCACGCGACAGGCAAAGGACACTGTGGTTGGCAAAGGTGCCTTACGCGTGAAAGGTGGTTATTGTGCAATCATTGATAGTTGGAAGCAGAAAATTACGCCGAAGATTTACTGGGTGCCTTTCCACATACCAGGAGAGGCTCTTCGAAAGGCTCTGACTGAGTTTGGTAAAGTGAAGGACGTGCGCCTTAACGAGTGGCGTGTTCCTCGATTTGAGCTCTCAGAATCGACAACGCGAGTTGTATGGATGGTGCTAAAAGAAGGCGTGACGGTGAAGGAACTACCATATCCTTTCAAGTTTTACAATGGGTCTGTGCTTGACGTTGTGCGTGGACGAGCACCAGTTTGCTTGAAGTGCCGAAGGCGTAGGCATATAAGACGTGATTGTGAGACGCCGCGCTGCATGGTGTGCCGTACTTTTGGGCACGTGAGGGATGACTCTGCTAGAACGTACGCCAGCGTTATATCGGCGCGTCTCCTGCTGTGAACGACAGGCACGAGAACATTACGGACGCCGATGAGGCAGATACAGCGGTACCAATAACGGAAGACGGTTCTCCGCAAAGCGGACCAAGCGGATACCCTGAGATCTCTGGCAGTTCGCCGACAGAGCCTGAGGTCACTGACGAGGAGATGACTGAAGAGCAGAACGCGGTGGAGTGGTGATCAGGAATGCGGTGACCACCGTGGCTGTGACCTGTCGGAGGATAGCCCAGCGCCGACAAAGCGTCCGAGGACAAACGCTACCTTGGCCAGTGAAAGTGCACCTGATTTCAAGCAGCAACGCCACGAGTGTCCGTCGCCAAGGCTGGTGATCAAATGGGCAATACATCTGCAATGTCTCGATCGGCGTCCTCGTCACGTGCGCGCGGCGAACTGCGCAGAAAGTGAGCGTTCTGGCCCTGAGCCTGGACGTGCACTGGTGGTGTTGAGCTAATCTTGTAAGTCTGTTCACACTTTTTGAAAATGATTCGTCTGACTGCACCGATTCGCGTAGGCATGCTTAACGTGTGTGGGTTGTCTGCAAGGCATAAATAGTGTCACGTTAGGCGTCTCATTGAAGAAAAAATGGCAGCATATCCACGGAGTGAACGATGGAGAATGGGGCGAAGCATCCGTCCGTCCATTCGTTCTTGCTTCCGTCCATTCACGCGTCCGTCTGTGTGATCGTCCGTGCGTCCATTTGCCCATCTGTGCGTGCGTCTGTTTGTGCATCCACACGTTCATCTGTGCGTCCGTCCCTGCGTTCGTCCATGCATCCGCCCCTGCGTCCGTCCATGCATCCATTGGTCGGTGCAGCCATCCATTAGTCCATCCATGCATCTGTCTGTGTGTCCATTCGTCCATCTATTCAACACTCGAAGTACCACCATCTCGCATTTTTTCATCATATATTCCCAATATAGAGGCCCCGCCATCCAGCAGACATTCCAAGAACTAAGCGAGAGGTGGCACACGCACACTTTCTTACGGCTTGCGCTTTGTGTCTACTTCTCACCTTTAACCGCATTGACATCATGGTATATAGTAGCTCACTGTATTCATGGCACTGCGGCTCAACGCTCGCTAAACCTTTCTAAAGCCAAGGAGGCTACGCCTAGCTAGTATAACGTAGCAACCCCTTTTTGTGAGATAGTGCTCAATGTACATGCCAATGGCTGCTAATGAGGAATGAGAGACAGGATAATTTGGCTTTTAATGCGCACGCTACGAATTTTTTATTGTTCAACAACGCACAGGAGAAATCTCCCACCGGCACCACCTTGCAGGTCAAAATGTAAAACTGCTTACACACTACGACTATAACTACGAGGGATGAACGGGTGCCGCTATAAGAAGCTTCGCCCCTAAAAGACTTGGACATACTTGCTGTCCAAGAGACAAAGGTTGAAAACGAGAGTGGAACCGAACATATGGTTGCTCATTTCAGCACGCGTTATGACGTGTGTGTTAGCCATGGAATATGTACCTCCGCACGGTGTGCCATATTTATTAAGAAATGTTCAGGCATTGTTGAAAAAACAGTGGTTACCTCTTTGCATGAAAAATTTGTTCTGTGCGAGTTTATCTATGAAGAGACAAAATTCAGAATAATTTTTCTTTCGCACCAACAGACTCTCGTGATCGTTTATCTTTTTTCCAAGAACTGGGTTCTTATTTTAAAACTAATAGGCTACTGTTTGTTCTTGGAGATTTCAACTGTGCGTTTAGTGCAGATGATTGATCTAGCTGCTTAGATACAAAAGACACAGTTGTAATTACCTAAAAGAGAGTATAGACAAGTATTCCCTCAAGGATTTTGCTTTCTTTGCTAAAGGCGGATTGGAGCGTCATTATACCCGTTTTTTGGGATCTAGTTACGCAAGATTGGACAGAGCTTACGTAGTAATAAAGCTTGCAAACTTTTGTAATGATTATGGTGTTGAACAAGTCTCATTCAGCGATCACCCACTTGTTATGTTCTCATTAGGCCAAAAAGAAGCTCCTAAACGTTGCATTTATATGGTACCTCTTGAAGTTAAATACCCAAATACTTAGAAATGATAAGCATTTAGTTGCATCAAAAAAGAATCACACAAGTTTAACACCCTTGCATTAGTAACTGGTCAGAGAATTGGGAATCCTTTAAATCTATTGTGAAAATGTGCGCCATAAAAAGGGCTGCAAAAATACGGTACAAGCAACAAGTGAAGGAGAATAGTATAAAAAATTACTTGGCGAATACAGCAAGACAGAAACAGAAAGCCCTGGATTTTACAACGAAGTTATCAGAGATATTAAAAACAAGCTCGAGGCCATCGACGTCACTGAAATCCAAGATGCAGTTGTAAGGGCTCGAGTAGAGAAGTTACTTGCTGATGAATTGCCTAATCAGCAATTTCTTACTATACGGAAAAAAAAACTATGCACGTGATAAACCATAATATATTAAAACTGCATTTAGAGAATATTATCGCGAACTTTTTTTCAATCGTATGCCTAAAGAAACCACCTTTGAAAAAGATTTTTTAAGCCTTTTGGCAACGCTAGAGTGCCAAGACACAGGAGGTTTGTTGGTTGATATAACTGCGGGAAAGATAGAAATAGTTGTAGACCAATTGCATAACAAGAAATCTCCTAACCCAGATGAGATAATGGCAGTATTCTACAAGACTTTCAAGGCAGAGTTAGCCGCTGTTCTACAAAATATTTCCGCTGAATCTTTCAACAAGGGTAGCCAACCACCTTCATTCAAGAAAGCACGCACTGTTCTGATGCCGAAAAGGGAAGACCATGTAAAACAGACCATGAAACAGAAACAAAGTTATTGGCCTACAGCCAGACCATGTCTGGCTGTAGGCCAATAGTATTTACGAATGTGGACCACAATATATTACTGAAAATTCTGGCGATGCGGTTGCAAACAGTCATATGTACACTGGTTGGCCAAAACCAAACCTGAAAAAAAAGATGGAGATCAATTTTTACGAACATACATGTCACACAAAGCATATTGGACTGCTGTGACGCTGACTTCAGAAGAGTTGCAATGTCGCAAATCGATCTAGCGAAAGCTTTTGATCTAGTTTGTCACAGCATTTTTTTTAAATTGTTAGAACATGTTGGAGTTGGCTCTGGGATACTGAAGGGTGTCCGGATGGCTTACGACAATTGTTCAACCAGGTTGAATGTGAACCAGAAGTTAACTAGAAGAATCAATGTACGTTCATTTGTATAGCATTGATGCCCACTTTTGCCTTTATTATTTGCTTTGTACCTGGAATCTCTGTGTGTGGCCATTACAAAAAAAATTCAAGTATACAGGGTTTTCATACAGGCGCGTGTGAGGTGAAGATTTCGGCATATGCTGGTGATGTTGCAATATTTTGTACCAATCAGCAGAGCATACCCACCCCCATGAGCATTGTAGGAAGGTATAGCAATGCTACTGGTAGCATTGTAAGCATAGACATGTGTGCTGGGCTGTGGCATAGGAATCGGGAAGCGTTCCCAGCGGTGTGTGAACGAATTAAATGGTCAAGCATGTCTAACACATACCTCGGTGTTCCGCAAGACCAATATAAGAACAACGATGACCTGTAGGCTGAGAAAATCAAAGGGCTATCTGTTCCGACACAGAAATGGGGAGGCCGTGATTTGTCCTTCTTCTCTCGCGCGACAATATGCCGCGTCTTCTTAGTATCACGGCTGGTTTACTTGTTGCAAGTACTGTTGTGGTCCAGGATCAATATTCAGAGGATTCACAGGCTTCTTGCTGTTTTTGTGTGGCGATCTCAGTACGAAAGGACAAGCCGCAACAAACTCTTCTTAAGACTAAAAAAAGGTGGTTTAGCCTCGCCACACTTATTTCTGAGGCAGGTTGCATCAAGGTTTCTCTTTCCACGTGATCGACGAGATCCGTTACAGGCTAGCATCGGCATTGCCGAATTTCTTCGTTACCTCGAATGATGAACTGCGTTATGGTGTCAGTAGCTTACTCCGAGAAGTTGTTGTGGGCTTTCGATTTATTAGTGGTAGATTTCGTTTGAAGCGCTTATCCAATGTCAGTCGAAAGCGCTTGTCGAGAGATTTGATTGAAACTGTTTTTCCTGTTCGTTTGTATCATTCGATGTATAGTAGAAGCCAAGGAAAAGACGTTTTGAAAAGAGTTAAAAAGATGATCGTACCAGCTGGAGTTGAAATATTCCTTTTTAGGCTGCACACGATTACGCGGCCGGTTACAACGGGGATAGAACAAAGAGACAATTTTTAGATGCGGAAGCATCTTATACTCGCGCCTTGTAGTGCGCCGTCCGCGCCGTCCGCGCCGTCCGCACCGCTTCTCGAACATTCGACAGCTGACGCGCGCGCATGCGCCGTCGCGCCGTCGCCCACCATCTGTGCCGCGCGCGCTTCTCCTTCGAGAACATTCGACAGCTGACAGCGCATTCGCCGTCGCGCCGTCGCCATCTGTGCCGCGCGCGCGCTTCTCTTTCGAGAACATTCAACAGCTGACAGTGCATGCGCCGTCGCGCTGTATATATACTCAAGGTCGGCGCTCGCTCGCTCAGTTGCCGCTCGTCGGTTGGTTTGTACGGCGCGTCGACGTCCAAGGTCGCGGTGAAATGAATTCCAACGAATCCACAAACACAATGATCGACGTCCCTTCGACCAGCGCCGTCCTTTCGCATACGTGTTTACGTGTTCACTCATTTAACACCCCCTCCTACAACCACGTTAACCAATTTAGCCATCGACCCAAGTAAGTCGCAATTTAACACCCCATTTCACAACCACGTTAACCAATTTAGCCATCGACCCAAGTAAGTCGCACTTTAACACCCCGTTAACCAATTATATGCTCCGCATCCTCCTCAGTGTCCCCCCGAGGGAAGCTGCGGGCAATTTTTTTACCTTGGGGATCCGACTGCTTGTTGGGCCAAAAGTCTGAGTCGGTAGAGCGTGTTTTCATCGATACCTGGGACGCATTTTTGTTTTCAGATGTTCTACAGAGAACACTGAAGAATGATTTACCTCTCACTTCACATGGGATTCAAGTTTTGGCACTAGAACCTGGCCTACTAAAATACAATATGTTCTTTCTTCTTCGCTTACACAGCATATGGTTAAGCCGCATGACAGTTAGGCATTGTGATTTAAACGCGTGGCCAGTAGGTATTTATTTTATAGAACATATGTGCAAGCTGCGAGAAGTTTTTGCAAAACTTTGCTACAATGATGAACTACTAAATGTTATGGATTAATTATGTCATTTGAAACCATTTTAAAATGGCAAATGGTTCATTTGCCTTGAAGTCTTGGCATTGTGCTAAAAGTTTAGTCGGAGTGCGTTTGCAGTTAATGAATGTTACAAGCTGCAATTGAAAAAAACAACATCGTGGCTCTGTGGCCGGATATCGGCTTGTCTTGCGAATGGGCTGCGTTTGACCCTTACTGGGGCCGAAAATTTAATTTTTATTTTATTTGCTTCTTCCTCGAGTTTTCGCTCACCAATGATTTCTCGCTCACAAACAACGGGGACGATGCCGACGGCGGAATTTCCACGAAACGATCTCTCTAAAATTATCGCGTTAAAATCAGCTAATATCTGTCATGCCCACCCGCTGCGCTGTTTTCCGCAGTGAGCTACAATGTTTTTTCGCCTCTCTCACATGTAATGGTAAACTCTCTTGAGTGTTTCGGGGCAATATTGTGTTTTTCGCATTGTCACAGGAGAAACCAGTCGACTGATAAGAAAGAAAAAGAAAGAAATATAAACATGAAATGATACGCAGAGTGCCTCATGCAAGAGAGCGAGAGAGAGAGAAAGAGAGAGAGATAGATAAAAGAGAGCCAGTGGATGAACTAGACGTACATTCCGTTTTTCTACCCCCTGCTTGGGAAGGGGTGTAAAGGGGTGAAAGAGAAGAGTTGGTGAAAGCAGGGAAAAAGATGTAGTGACTTGAGCACTATCCAAGCACTAAGCAGCAAAATAATCCACGAGCAGCCACGGTTTGTCTCTCAGTCCGGTTGCTTGCAGGAAGCTCAACAACGCCCACAGAGAGGTCAGTGATTCAGATGGGGAGGGCCAGGGCCCCTGGATTTTGTTCTCTGTTAGGGGGTGGTTGTCCAGCTAGCCTAGTGCGGTCGAAAAGGTTGCTCTTCGGAAGTTGACACGGTTGGCGTCACAAAGGAGGTGCGCAAGTGCTTCGCTGCACCCACATAATTCACAGCCATTGCAATTGCATATGAATAGACATTTGAGAACACCACTCCAAGGCACAGATGGGCTTTGTATAACTTCTGAATTTTCAGCACACCTGGCTAAGAATGTTATATGTGTTCACTGAAGTATAGTCAGCATACATTCATTATTTTATATGTTGAACACTTGTTGTAAGGTGCTCAAAAGTCTACAAAATGTTTTAGAGTTGTGTACTTGCTTTTAAAGAACCTTTCGCTTTATTAAAAAAATTGTTTTTCACTTGAGAGATATTTCCTACCAAGAAATAGAAAGACCACTTGAGTAGTGTGACGACAGCTCGCTACTTTATTACTGGGAAAGGGTCTTCTGAGAATGATTGCGAAACATTAAGGCAATGAAGTCGCAGCACAGCGAATGACCTTCCGCCGCACTCGGTGCATAACTTTCGGTTCTTCCGGCACTATGGTCTGCACATTCGACGATGGGTCTTTGAAACCAAGCGTGATATTTTTAATGTTTGAATACAAAGCACGCAATACTTTGTATCGTTGAACAAACTTCGCCGTATAAACAACCACGCTAAAATTGAGAATAAATAGTCAATTCATTTGTGTTTCCTAATTAATTATTCTTGAGTGATATAAATAGTGCCAAAATCTTTCCACCTCAGTTTGAAAATTCGCTGTGAAGACAACAAGTGCATGCCTATAACAGATTTTTAAAGAAAAACCGGTATTGCTTTAAAAAAATCGGCTGCTCCTACGTACCCTAGGAATCGATGTTATGTGTAGCATGCGAAGAAATGGTGACTGTGTTGTAATTTTTTTTATTTTGTGGCAGGTTAGGAAATGACGCTCAATCTAAGGACAAGTGTTGCACGTGGAGACGAAGGTTGAACTGTTGCAGATGTTTATATAACCAGTTGTCTGCACTTTCGAAACAATGGCAACCGTAACATGAGCATTAGCAACACTAGAAGCAATAGGCTCATATGAAGCACTGGTTCTCGTGAGAGAGGTAGTCGGACACATAAGCATGTTTATTTGTTGAAGATAAGTGTTAGCACTCCATACTCCATCTCACAACGGCTGCTCAGCGGTACCAAGGCTACAGGGGGTAATAAAGGTGCACGCTTACGCATCAGATAAAATTACCTCGCAATTAGCAGGGTGGAGACATTTGCGCTTGTTTGGCAGGTGTTACGTTAGATCCATGGGTAATATGTTTTCTCTTCGCATTAACGTCGGATGCTTTTCACTGCGGTACCAGTTACCTTGGCAACTGCGGTTACTCATAAGCGTGGCAGCACTCATTCAGACACGTCCATCCGCTTCATTCCGAACATGCGCTTGCTACTCTCCCACTGCACTGATAGCAACAAATGAGAAATTGAATTCTGCCATTTCACAGTGACGTCGAACCGTCTGGTATATTTTATCGTTATATGCGAGATAAGGCGTTTTTTTCCGCCACGCCAGCTAACCCCCGTATTCTAGAACGACCCTTCACTCAACGCTTCGCCTTCACTTGAAAAAACCGACAGGAGCGCCATATCTAGGCACGGGAAGTCACTGCATATCAGCAATAATGTGCTGCGATTCTCAAGTAGCGCAGCGTCATTTTGAGCCGAGCTGTGGCGCAGCACTCAACTCTGTCAAGTGAAGGGTGAATGTCGAGTCGAGGAGCGTTCGTGAATACGGGGGTAAGTCTAACGCTCAGAAAATTTGATGATTGTTCTTCAAATGAGTGGTATAAACCCACAAATAGATTACTGTCCAAGCATCGGCACATTAAGCTAAAGCAAATACAAGCGTCAATTTGGAACTTGCGGGTCACACAGCCAAAACAACGACTTAATAAGTACAAAGCGGAGGGCCCCACCTGCGCGGAGTGTACAGTGCAGCCACCTTTTTAGATGCGAAGCAGTTCATGGTCGGGGCTTGTAAGTTGTACGTCGTCGTAGCCATGATAATACTCGAGCGCCCGCTAGTTGACTTTGCGGTAGAGCGCTCGCTCTGCCGCTCACTCTACCGCTCTACGGTTAGGACGGTCACGGTGAATGGACGTGTTTTTTGAGCGCTCCCGATAGACTGCGCAGATAAGTTGTTTTGCATGTTTTGAGCTTGTCTTTATAATTATAGGGCAGCAGTTAAAATTCCTGTAGCACTTATTTTATTGTACGGCTTTTTCGGGGGTCAGTCACCAGGTATTCATTAGTTTATGCCTGTGTGCGGGTTTGATTTTTTGTTTTTTGTTGTTTTTCTTATTCTTTTGCCACCCCGTGGGGCAAGTGCACGTGCATTGAACACGCAAATTTTTGTAGTAGAGCTTAGACTTTCTCTTTTTCGTTGGGCAGGGCTCGAGTTTTGTAATTATCAAGTGAGACAAGTCATAGGGACAATTGGTGTTGGAAAGACATGGTTAAAAAGACTGTGAAGTGTTCAGGATGTGGGGTTGGTTTGAAAGTGGACCCAAGTGTAGAAGCGGAAAGAGAAGAGGCTGACGTGAAGTGTAGGCAATGTCAGGTCGAGAAAAAATGGAGAAAATGATGGTTACCCAGAGTGATCTGCTGATGCGAATCACCGAGCTTGAGCCTGCGTTGGCGACAGAGCAAGAGAAAACGAGGGCTATGGCAGAAAAGCTGAAGTCCGCCAAGGAAGCACTAGCCAAGGTAAACAGAGAAGCAACCTACGGAGGAAACAGTAGGGAACCGGCAACCTGAACTGCGGAGAAGGAAGAGCAACCAAGTTTGGAAAAAACAGGTTCAGTCGGTTCATTTGTCGCAAGGCCCAGCTTCAGCGAAGTAGTGGTGGGGCTGGGAGGAGACAAATCAGCCGGCGTCACAGGTGCAAGTAACCCCCAGGTGCAGGACGCTCCAGCTGAAAAGTCACAACGTGTGATAATCGCCCGGGACTCGAATTTAAATCGATGCACAGAAGCCATCAAAGGGAGGGCAAGAGGTGACAAGAGGGTTGCAGTAGGGGCGTTCCCAGGACGCAAGATGGAAGCAGTCATGAGGCAAGCGAGCGCAAAACTCAAAACTACAGCTGATACACGAAACCTCGTGATAATTTCAGGCGGTTTAAACGATGTCCTAAATGAAGATACTGCAAGACTAGCTACTACACTGCCGAAAGGCGTCGATGACATGCGCGCCACTTCTCTTCAGGTACATGATACCGGAGGTATCCTGCATATCGCTACCTGTGCCTGAGGAGACGTGGCGCGCATACAGAAGGTGGCTCCAGAAGTCTGGGTAGTGATCACAAACGTATCAAGCTAAGTTTGGAAGAGCAGAGAAGGTGGGAAGAAGACAAGATGAACAACTACAGGGAATTTTTATTCAGAAAGGCAAATTGAAATAGCCAATAAACAAATTGAGAAAGTAATCACTGAGGATAATAAAACAGTGCGGACCTACACGAATCTAATTAGACTGTTTGAGCTAGAGCTTGCTAAGGCACGTGACAAGTCACCCCGGAAAAAAAGACACAAACATAAAAGTTGGTGGTGTGAGGAAGGTAAGAGGGCCATGGCAAAACGTCAGGAAGCCTCCATAGGGAACACAGACATGCTAAGCAGCAGAGTAAACCAACAGATGATGTTGAAAGAAAATGGGAAATCTTTCTAAGTTGTAGGAGGGATGCATTCCGTCTGATCAAAGAAAAGATTAGAAAAAAGGGAGCCCAGTGGCTGGCAGAAGTAAATAAAATAGATAGAAAGGCACCTGCGAAATTTTGGAACCTTCGGAACTCCCTAATAAATGAGACGAGCCTAGAGCAGAGGTTTATAACCACAGCTCAAGGTGCTAGGCTAGAAGGGAACGAAGATATTGAATATATAAGAACAAGTGTGACAGAAAGATTTCGACAAAGAAGTGCTATATGCACTACAATAAACAACCATAAATCAAGTGGTGCAATGGCTCCCTTTTCACAACAAGAGTGGGAAAGGGCTGAGAAAAGGGTTCCTAGTAGTACATCAACAGGCCCAGATGGCATTCCAATTATGGTAATAAAGACAATAGGTCCGAAGTCTCAGCAGGCTTTGAGAGAGGCAGTGAGCAAAATAATAATCGATGGAGAAATTCCAGCTGGATGGAAACTTTGCAGGATGAACATGATCTATAAAGGAAACGGGGACAAAGCTGACATAAACTACTACCGTCCTATAACAGTGACATCAGTTGTCTACAGGCTGGCGATGCAGATTATAAAGGAAAGACTGCAGGCATGGATAGAGGATGAGGGGGTGCTGGGAAAACTGCAGAATGGGTTTCGGAAACACAGGAGGCTGGAATACAATCTGTTCTCACTGTCGCAGTGCATAGAAATATCAGAAAAGCAACGCAGGCCCCTGTGGCTAGCATTTTTAGATATCAAGGGAGCGTACGATAGCGTGGTTCAAGAGGAATTGTGGAAAATACTGGACAAACTAGGCGTGGAACATGTAGTCACTAATCTTTTAAAGGATGATGATTGATTGATATGTGGGGTTTAACGTCCCAAAACCACTATATGATTATGAGAGACGCCGTAGTGGAGGGCTCCGGAAATTTCGACCACCTGGGGTTCTTTAACGTGCGCCCAAATCTGAGCACACGGGCCTACAACATTTCCGCCTCCATCGGAAATGCAGCCGCCGCAGCCGGGATACGAACCCGCGACCTGCGGGTCAGCAGCCGAGTGCCTTAGCCACTAGACCACCGCGGCGGGGCCTTTTAAAGGATATCTATAAAGGTAACAAGGTAATTATAAAGTGGGAAAACCAGGTATCCCAGCCTGCAGAGGTGAAACGGGGGCTTAGGCAGCGGTGTCCCCTGTCACCCTTATTATTCATGATGTACCTACAAGGATTAGAGGCCAAATTAGAGAGAAGTGGACTGGGCTTCAACCTCTCTTTCGTCAAAAAAGGAAAACTCATTGAACAGGCACTACCAGCATTGAAATACGTAGATTATAGAGTGCTAATGACCGACCACAAGGAACATTTGCAGAGATTTCTGGACATCTGTGATAATGAGGGAGATAGGTTAGAATTCAGATTCAGTAAAGAAAAATTAGTAGTCATTATTTTTAATGACAATGAAGGTAGTGAGCTTAGAATGCAGGAGGTCACGCTAAAGATAACAGATTATACAAATATCTGGGCGTATGGATAAGCAATGGAGCCGATTACCTAAGAGAACACGAAATATACGTGATGACTAAAGGTAGCAGGAATGCAGCGGTGATGTAAAACAGGGCACTGTGGAATTACAATAGGTATGATGTTGTGAGAGGAATATGGAAAGGGGTCATGGTTTCTGGTCTGACGTTCGGTAATGTGGTCTTGTGCATGAGATCAGAAGTTCAAGCAATATTAGAAATTAAGCAACGTGGAATAGGTAGGCTTGCCTTAGGAGCTCACGAGAATACATTAAATCAGGGAGTACAAGGTGATTTGGGATGAACATCATTTGAGGGCAGGGAAGCTAACAGCAAGATAGAATTTGAGAAGCAATTGAGAGAAATGGGGGAGAAGCGTTGGGCTAGGAAGGTATTCAGCTACTTGTACATGAAGAATGTCGATACAAAATGGCGGAAGCGAACCAGAAAATTGGCTGGTAAATACTTGGAAAACAGCAGGGGGCCAAATCAAAAAGAATTATCGGTTAAGAAGAAGATGAAGGAAGCTGAGACCGATATGTGGAGATTTGGCATGATTAAGAAGTCCGCACTAGAGATCTATCGAACATTTAAGCAGGAAATTGCCAAGGAAAGGATCTATGATAATACTCGGGGTAGTTGTCTACTGTTTGAGGCCAGAACGGGAGTATTGCAAACCAAGACATATCGGGCCAAATACGAAGGGGTAGACACGGTATGCAGTGCGTGTGGAGAAGAAGAAGAAACTGCCGAACACTTGATAATGTTCTGTAAAGGGCTTCGCCTTATAGTTGATGGCGCAGAGTTTTTTAAAGCACTGGGGTTTAGGGAAAGTGAGGGCCAAATAGACTTTAAGCGGGTAGAATTAACTAGAAAGAGGTTATCTGATTGGTGGCTAAAGTCAAGGCACGAGTGAAAATAAACCCTTCACTGCAAAGTACGAATCCTCAACCTCACTATTTAAGGGGAAAAAATAAATCTAGTGTTTGGTTCATTAGGTATTACGGCTTGGTGGTGCTAGCCACCACCCGATCTAAAGGGTACAGTCATATCCATCCATCCATGCATCCGCTCTACTACGGCGCGTACTCTGGAACGAGTGAAGACCGCTAGTGGTAGTAGTAGTAGTGAGTGGTTCTTGCAGGGAAAAAAAAGCTAATTTCTGTCTACCTAGTAGGCAGCGTGGCAAAACTGCTTGTAGATGAAGGGGAAAAAAATTAGTAGAAGAAAAGCATGCAAAACGGGGCACTTGCCACACACAAATGTAAAGAGAGGAGAGATATAGAAAAGATGGGGGACACGATCAGAGGAGTCCGAGAATGAAGCACCACTAGGTGAGAGCTGCACGGCGTCAGGAGATCGGGGACGGTGAGCCGATCGGCTAAAGCTTCAGTGGCGTCGGAGTTCGCGGGCGATACAACTGTTCAGCACGGGATCAATCAAGCGAGCCCCTGCTAGCGACACTGCGCTGCGCTGCTCTGTGTAATAAGAGAGCATACTCCTGTATTTCTCTCTGACAGCGTAGCAGTATGAATGAGGACATGAGCAGGAGTGCGGCAGAGGCGAGTGCTAACAATCCGACTCTATGCGCCACCATGAACGTCTACGGTGATAATTAAGGAAAACCACTTTACATGACTTTCAGCTGCTTCGCGTACTACTCACGTTTATCTTTACGGGGGCATGAGGGCTATTTTTTTTTTCGGAGATGCATCTGCTTGCTCTGTTCACCGTATGCGTGTGGGCAGACGCCATGGGAGATACCACGCAGATGACGCGACGCGAATTAGTACATGTGAAGGGGCTAATCACCCTGTCCATCGGCCGAGAGGCTCTGTAGCCTTCCTAGCGCTGAAAGAGATTCTTAGGTGGAAAGTATAGTATAACAAGCAGCCGCTAATCAGCACTGCAGATTTGGGCAGTCCAGGGGGTGAGGGATGGGCGAGGGTGTGCGTAAATAAGATTCTTACAATAGCACGTGCTACCAGTAGCAACGCTATATCTAACAGAACAATTATTTACCTTTTAGCAGATTATACCTTGGCGCCTCATACCATTTTCTTCTTGCTGTTTCTATTCAAAGAACGATTTAAATCATACTTTCTGTTAGGGCAAGTGCTTTCCTAATGGTCCTTCTTTTGTCTCCATACATTACCTATCAATGGCTCTAAATGGTCTGATTTCGGCACTTTGACTGCAATGTGTGTTTTCTGAACTTTAGCCAAATTAGGCTCTCTGTTTTAACTGTAGGCTTTATTTCTGAAACTTCAGTTTACTCCTGTGACAAGGTGTTTAGAAAAACAAACACGTCATTACGGGGTCACGCATTTAGTATACAGCACCTAACATTCGGCTTACTGTGTGGCAGAGTAGTGTATCCATTATTGGGCATGGCGGCATTGAGGTTATCCATTCATTGGGCATGGCGGCATCGCAGTGAACATGTCGAATAATCATTTCGTCTTCTTGATCCAGGCACTCGGCCTCCTGCTTTCTTTCGACTGCTTCACGGACGGAATTTGGACGCCCCAGCAGACCGTGTCGTCGCTGACTGCTCTGCCATGTGCCGAGTGTTTCAATGCACCGATCGACAAACTAGGCAGCGGCGCCTTTGACGGACTGATGGACCGACAGGACTACGCCCCTTCAGAGGAGTATCAGCTACCGCAACGCTATCGACATCGTACACCTATAAACAGCGCTCCATGCCTGGCAACGTCATTGGGCATGGCTGCATCGCAGTGAACATGTCGTATAATCATATGGTGGGTTTGGGACCTTAAACCCCACATATTAATCAATAAATCAATCAATCAATCAATCAGTTAACATGTCGTATGATCCTTTCGTCTTCTTGATCCAGGTGAGAAAACATTTTGGCAGATGTTACAAAAGTAACGAAATATATCTTGTGGTGCTGCCATGCCCAGGCCAAGTGTATGCAATTTTGCGCCAATGTGTAATATTCTTGAAGTACTTATTAATGCTCTCTGTGTAGAAAGTAATCCGGGCCCTGGGAATCAGGAAGTGTTGACAGAAATCCGCAATTTGGCTGCTGACATAAGTGCTTTAAAAATGACAACAAGGCCGTAAATGAATCTCTGGAAGCCATTCATGTAAAATTAGATACTTTGGCAAACCTTGAGGGCAGAATGGCTGGTATTGGGAATAAAATAGCGACGTTTGAGAAAACCATTACCAGCCTTCAACTCAAGGTTGATGACCTCGAAATTAGAAGCAGACGATGCAACCTAATTATTTATGGCATTCCGGAAGAAGAAAACGAGAAAGCTAAAGACCTAGATCTACAAATCTCTGAAAAACTTATTAAAACTACTCTGATTGATTGATATGTGGGGTTTAACGTCCCAAAACCACCATAAGATTATGTGAGACGCCGTAGTAGAGGGCTCCGGAAATTTCGATCACCTGGGGTTCTTTAACGTGCACCCAAATCTGAGCACACGGGCTTACAACATTTCTGCCTCCATCGGAAATGCAGCCACCGCAGCCGGGATTGGAACCCGCGACCTGCGGGTCAGCAGCCGAGTACCTTAGCCACTAGACCACCGCGGCGGGGCTTAAAACTACTCTAGGTGTCACGATCTCGGGAATTGAGAGAATGCACCTACTAGGCACTAAAACAGAAAACAAAACACGACCTGTAATCATCAAGTTGGAACGCTTCGACGATAACGCGAAAATATTGAAAAACTGCTGTAAGCTTAAGAATTCCAGTGTGTCTGTGGGCGGAGATTTTTCACTCCGTGTGCGTAACATCCGAAAAAACGTTGGAACAGCACCAAGAGGAACCGAGATAAGGGTAAAAAGGTCACACTTGTGTACGACAAGATAAAAATAAACGGTCAACTGTACGTCTGGGACGAACATAAAGAAGCGAGGGCAGTAGTAGGAAAGAAATCTGCTGTCCGGAAGGCAAAAAAGTGAGTGAAAATAAAACGCCCCTCTGCCTGGTGATAGCAAACCTAAACGCCAGAAGTGTTGCTAAAAAAAGTACCGAACTTGAAGCATTCATACTATAACATCAGCCTGATATTGTGACAATAACAGAAACATGGCTTTCTCCTAAGATTTCAAGTAACAACATATTCCCTCCGGGCTATACTGTCATACGTAAAGATAGGTGCCCACGAGAGGGTGGATAGCGATTGTAATAAAAGAAAATATCTACGTCACACTTATGCCTGAAGTTGTTGGCGCTGAAGTACTTTGGTGTAAATTAACGACAGATAAATCCCTCCTCTATTCAGGCACAATGTGCCGGCCACCAAATGCTTCGCGTGATGTACTACTTGTACTACTTGTACTATGATGCACTACATGTACTAGCAAATTATATAAAATCTCATTTCACGCAGTCTACAAAGATAATCCTTACGGGGGATTTCAACTTCGCTGGTATAACATGGGATTCCCTTAATGATACTGCCGACACTGATAATCCAGATGAGCTGCTTGATCTTTGTTTTAACTTTAGCCTTAGACAGCTTATTCGAAAACCAACACGTGTTACAACAAAAAGCTGTAATGTACATGAATTGATATTTGTGAGCGATGGCATAGCAGAAAACAGGATTTCATGGGAAGTTGTCAGTGGCAAATCGTACAACGAAGTGACTAAATGCTCCTTGTTGTTGGGCACACCGCTACCTAAGCATAAAAGAAGTACGCGAATTTTCGACTGGGTGAATGCCGATGACGTGAGCCTTCTTGACTACCTATATGAATCCTATTCCACCTTTAGCTCGTTCTCGCAGGATGACACAGTTTCAGTAGATGGATTATGAACAACCTTTGAAAGAATCGTTCAGCACTGCTTATCAAAATATGTTCCCACAAAGATCAAACCAGTCCGCAAGAAAAACCCTTGGATAACAAGAAAAATTAAACAACCAAAACGAAAGCTTGCCAGAATAAGGAAAATGAGAAATAAACTATTGTTACCAGGCTGTACGGCTAATGTAAGTGAGCATTCTCGTGCACTAAAATCTGCTGTAAAAATGGCAAAGGATGAATATATGAATGTAACCTTAAGTAAATTCATCAAAGAATCCTCTTCATAGTTTTGGTGATACCTTAATTCAAAGCCACATCAGATCAGTAACCCAACCCCGGCTGAAGCTACTTAAAAGGCTACACAGTTTAATGATTACTTTGTTTCAGTATATACACGTGACAACGGTAAGAAGCCCGACCTCAGTTATCTTCCACGTAACACTGCCAAACTAGACGACTTAATCCTAACTGAATTGGGCATTTTTGGCCTATTACTCGAAATAGACCCTAAAAAATCCTGTGGCCCCGACAGCATACCAAATGCATTTCTGAAACGCTACGCAGAATGGATGTCAAAGTTCTTACTGATCATATATAACAAAACAATAAAAACTTGTGATCCCGGAGAAATGGAAAATAGCCAATATTATTCCTATCCACAAATCTGGTGACCTTACGAACACATCAAACTACCGACCAATCTCGCTTAGTTGTACGGCCGGAAAAATTCTTGAACATCTAATTCTGAAACACATTGTATCATTCGTAGAAAAAAAACAACTTAATTGTCTGCGAATCAGCATGGCTTTCGGAAAGGACTGTCTACAACTACTCAACTAGTTGAAACAATGCACGACCTAGCACTTACAATGGACAAAGGTGGCCAAACGGGTATAATTTTCTTAGATCTATCAAAAGCATTTGACCGCGTTTCCCATCCTAAGTTGCTTCAGAAACTTACGCATTACCTCGGAGATATTAACATCCCCAAGTGGATAAAGAGTTGTCTTACAGGAAGACGCCAGTATGTTCATTACAAAGACCAGTCTTCGGATTACGGCTACGTGCTGTCTGGTGTTCCACAAGGTGCCGTTCTAGCTCCTATGCTTTTTCTTCTTTTTGTTAACGATTTGCACATCAATTGTAACGCAACAGTGAGAATGTTTGCAGGTGACTGCATAATCTACAAGCAAATCACTTGCCATGAAGATCAGATGATTCTAAACAGAGCCCTTGAACATATAACACAGCGGTGTCAGACTTGGCAGATGATGCCTAACGCAGATAAAACAGTTTCGATGACAGTGACAAATAAAAGAACGCCCATGAATTCCACTAATATTTTGAAGGACAGATGTTAAGGAAAGTAGAAGAATATAAATATTTAGGTATCATAATTTCGTCAGATCTCAAATAGGACAAGCAAGTAACATACGTTGTTAACAAAGCACTGACCGTTTTCTACTCAATGAAACGTTCGCTTAGATGCGCATCCGTAGATACTAAACGCCAAGCATACTTGTCACTCGTTCAATCAACACTAGAATATGCAATAATATGTTGGTTTCCCTGCCGTAAACATTACATAGCAAAGTTGGAGAGTGTAGAAAGAAAAACACTTAGGTTTATCTTTATTAAGTATCGTCGTCACGACTCTCCGACTGAACTATTAAAACAAGCCGCTTTACCCACCATACAAGATCGAACCAGACTGCTTCGCCTCAAGTTTCTTTTCCTTCTTCTTAATGGCAGCATGAAGATAAATGCGAACAACTATTTACTACAGTCGGATACAATTAGTTCCCGAACTAAACATACCAAGCACTTAGCTGAATACAGGTTTCACAATGACTTTTTCAGGCATTCTTTATCCCGACTGCGGCAGCTGCATTTCCGAAGGAGGCGGAATTGTTGCAGGCCCGTGTGCTCAAATTTGGGCGCACGTTAAAGAACCCCAGGTGGTCGAAATGTCCTGAGCCCTCCACTACGGCGTCTCTCATAATCATATGGTGGTTTTGGGACGTTAAACCCCACATATCAATCATTCAGGCATTCTTTTTTCCCGCAACCAATTGAGATTGGAATGGCCTAACAA
Source organism: Rhipicephalus microplus (assembly GCF_043290135.1). Lineage (NCBI taxonomy): Eukaryota > Metazoa > Arthropoda > Arachnida > Ixodida > Ixodidae > Rhipicephalus > Rhipicephalus microplus. Next base: position 297,806 of record NW_027464737.1, on the reverse strand, counting down.
ACCATGCTATCAAGTGTGCATCACTCGAAGCTTTTATCTACAAGATATCAGGCGTCTTTATAGTTATCGTCTCTAAGCAAGATTTCTGTGTTACACAATAATAATATGTTTCACTTGGAATGGAAAAACTTTATTTCGGTCCTGCAGGACGCGCTTAGCGCGTAGCGGGCGTCTCCCACGTAGGGACCGACAGGGAGTACCTGGCGGCCGCTTCGTGGGCCTGCTGGACGGCCCATCGCTGGTCGGCGAGAAGTTTCACTTCTCAGTATCTTTTTTACTGCCGGGAAATTGCGCTACTCATTAATTATGCTGTACTTGTCGGGCCTTACACTGAGTGTGTTGGATGTCATATTGTCATTTTTGTAGCGATGGTATAATTTGTTGCCTAGTGCATATGGACTGTCTAGCCGAACCTAAGTTATATTAGTGCCTACTTAAACTGTGTTATTTTGAATATGTATCTCCATTCTAATATGCTGTTTATTACTGCCATGATCTAGTAACCCTTGTATAGTTAATGTAGAAAACATATGCATTGTCCCATTCAACCTTACCTATATACACACGTACTTGTAGATACCCCCTTTCCTGCAACAGTTTCAGATGTGAGGCTAGCTGGATCTTCAAATAAAATGAATAATAAATAAATAAGAAAGTAAATAATTAGAAACCATCTTAAATATCTTAGAAAGAAGATTTTATAAATATTCTTATACTAGGAATGCCTTCTCATAATCATCCATACAAGCCATTTCCGGCAATTTTTTATAGGCACTGAATTATTTCAATGTCTAACCCTAAAAGATAAGTAAATTATACTTCGTGTTTTATTGCCATATATCTATTTGGAATGCCTCCTGTACATAATCGCATACCTATTTGTTATAAATGCTTATTACGAAATGGCTTTTATAATGTGGTTATAATTGTTTTCTTTTGAGGCATCTTTATTCTTTTATTATTAGTATTTGCCACGTAATTGGATCTGTACAGGCGACAACAGCGCTATCGGCCGCACTGTTCTGTGGCGACTTGCGAATATATACTGCCAGGTGCTCCGATTTATTTTTTTTATTTGAAGTGATTGGGGTCAAACTACAAAGAACCGCTATCATTGTTCTGCACAATCGACACCGCTATGTTTCGGAATATTCTAGTGTCTCAGGCTATTCTGTTAGGCTTACGCGGAAATCCTACTGCGGCGGCACCATTTCTATAGGAACGAGATGCTTGAGGTGCGTGCATTGAGATTTCATTGTATGTTAAAGAACACCAGTTGTTTGAAATTTCCGGAGCCCATGCATACTGAGTCTTTCATTATATTATCGTTGTTTTTGGATCTTAAAGCTCTACAGTGACTATTGAGATTGAGTGTAGTACACATACCCTCTAATTTATTCAAGAGCTTATGCGAGCACCACGTAACAATAACGCTGGGTGCTGCATTCACTGATGCATAAAACAATGCGTGTTCTTCCGGTGATCTGATTACCGATGACGGACGACAGTTATGGCCGGTATCAGAAAACAGCAGAATTTGCTGGTATTTTGAGTTACTTAGTTTTCGGAGCACAAGATAAGGAACAAAATATAAAGTTTCGCCTATATTGGAGTGAAAGGTGCCTTCTTTATAGTCACCAAGTAACAATGCAGGATGTCTGAGGCGTTTTAGAAGCGCGCATGTTCTTTCGCTGACCAAAATTGATTGAATGTTTGTGAGCATACGCAGAACCAAGGTTTTAAGCCAGTAGATTTGAATATTATAAAAAATGCATTTCTATGTGTTCTGCATACACACAATGCATCACAAACATAGCCGCGACCAGCGATGTTATTGCCGTACACCGATGATTCACTATTGCATAAACTGTATTTTATGGACCCGTGTGCTCAGATTTGGGTGCACGTTAAACAACCCCAGGTGGTCAAAATTTCCGGAGCCATCCACAACGGCGTCTCTCATAACAATACGGTGGTATTGGGACGTCGAACCCCACATATCAATCAATCAGTCTTTCATGGACAAGGTAAAACGACATACCACTAATTGTGCCATTATGCGAAGACTTTTCATTGAAGGTTGTGTGGTTATACGGCAATCATTTAGCCGGTAGGCCAGTTCAACAGTGACTATCATCAACTACTGAAATTACAAGAAAAAGTCACTGTAGGCGAAGGGTCTAAAAAGCTGTGTTGTTAAGCAGCTCTAAATAACCCAAATAAGTTATTTCGGAAATTAGATTATATGCTGTGACCAAGAAAGACAGACCCACTGAAATGTTGGCTGACATTTTATTGCAATAAAATGAAATTGCTGACATCAAAAAGCCAAAGCTTTGCCCCAGAGGCGAAGCAATGAACGCTATAGCAAAAAATTGGGAGGTCACGCGCAGAACGGCAAGCAGATCGAAACGTGCCCTACGTTTCTCACGCACAAATGAAGCACTAATTGTACTCACAGGTACTTATGCACGCGAATAAGCGTGACAATTGTTACTTCGTGGTGTCAGAAAAGCGCACGATTTTCGCAAACGGATTTTACAATGATTGCAGCGGCCTTTGTGTTCCCGGTAACTACAACAGAATTGCTCCAGGTAAAGCCGAGGCCAGCCAAGACGTACGATCGTGCGAGCCACCGCGGGATAAAGACGTGCGAAAGAGCGCCGGCTCCCTCCTCTACGCGGGGTAGAGTGCGCGTCGGAGATGAGAGTGCGCGCCGCCGCGCGATGTGGCGACGCGCACTCATTGCGCCATCTTGCTGGTAATGCTTAAAACACGATAATTCTCCCCGAGATACCCGTCAGCAGCGGTAAGTGGTAGATATAAATAACTTGTAATTTGAACGTTGAGGAACATGCTGCTCGGTGCCTCATTGGTTGACGCCTCGCACTCACGATTCAGAAAACCCAAGTTCGATTCCGCGCGCGGAGATTTCTTCTGGATTTTTAAATCTTTCTTGTATTTTATTATATATAGATACGTATACAAATAAGGTGAGTGGCAGCAATGCCGACACCGGCGGCAAAACTCTGCCGGGAATGTCTATATAAAACGTAATAAAGCATTTTCAAGCAAGCCATTTTGGGCATAGGTGTTTGCTATACTGCAACAAATTTTTGTATGTATCCAAGTATCTAACGGCACGATTGGAAAATATCGTATTGCATACAATTGTTCCGGCAGTACCTTGTATTTGCTTCTTCAAGAAATCTTGTCCGAGTATCTTGCATCCCATCGCGATACAATATGGAAGTATTTTTACCAAGCCTGTTTATTCTTGACCCGTAAGCGTAGAGTAATGCACGTACAGCATTCATCTGGTGAAATCAGCCGTTTAGGTCTGTAACGCATTGCTTCTTGTAAGAAACTTCCTAAACGAAAACGGTAATTTAGCATTTATGACTGTCCAATTGTAGAAAACGCAGCCTTACCACACAATGTTTTTGAAAACATAGCTTTCATTTCATTGTACGACAAAGTACGATCTTGTCCATTGTTTTTATTGCCTGCTGTGTTATTTGTGCCACCTGTACATAATGGTAGTTAGAGTGAGTAAACCGATAAAAAACGAACGAGAGAGTTATACAGAAGAACACTACCTGTTGTTCACGCGAGCCCCTGCAACGACGTGAACAACGCGACACGATTCATGAAATAGACATAACAGGGGATAACAATTCAGAACATCACTGTCGGAAGACAAACCTTGCGTTCCACTTTTTCCAAAACGCGGAAGACACGTGTAGCCTATTGTCTGCGATATTATGCGTAACTTTATCGGTATCGAAGCTGTGGAGGCACGAATAACCGTCGGGGCAAAGACGCAATCATTTTAGCGCGGTTTCGACACTCTATACTCGGTAGCATATGACTGCGTAACCAGTTTTCATAGAACGTCTCTTCAACTAAGCAGAATGTGATAGACTAGCGAATCACCGTGTTTGGCCGAACAACGACAATGTTCTTTTGTCCCATCGTACTCACTCTTACAGCGCATAACCAACGTTATAGTTGCTATCAGCCAACGTCTATTAAGCCAACTTTAGTACAGAGTAGCATCATTTAGTTGTACTTCGTACAAAATATGGAATCTTATTCACCAGTTGGCCGAGGTTAGCCAAAGCTACGGCTCAATTGAGTGCTATTCCGCTAACAATAGCGAATGCTAACAAATGCTTGCCTGTGCTTGTTATATGAAACTAAAATAACGTAGTTCACGAGGGTACCATACTGTGCCTGTTATTTCTCTTTTATTTTTTTGTGGCATGGTGAAGTAGACAACTAAACTGGACAGCTTATAGTTGCCCTATAGTAGTGTTCCTATGCTACACTAATTCATACAAAATTTGTTCTAAATATACAAATAATCGGAACAATTGACAAATGAACAAATGTAGTTTGACGTCCGTGTACGTCGTTTCATTGTGCGTCTTTGTTTCTGGTTGCGGATTTCTGCAAGTCACTTATTTACGGTGGGTTTCTTATATGGACACTCTCGGCGTGTTATAGATGCGGCGCAGCTCTTCGACCCGTCAGTGTAAAGGCTGGTGAATCCATGCACAGTGGCACTCCTTAACGCTTGTAGCGTAGGAGGCAGCGCAAGATGCCTGCGGAACGGCTTTACGCTCTCCCATAGTAGAGCACCTAGCACTCTAAATCGTTAACCACTTTTAGGGGCGAAGCTCCTTAAAGCAGCACCCGTTCATCCCTCGTAGTAGTGCCTAACATGTCCTACGCTTTGACCTGCAAGGTGGATCTGGTGGGAGACTTCTCCTGTGCGTTGTTGAACAATAAACATTCGCAGCGTGCGCATTAAGTAAAAGCCGAATTTTCCTGTCTCTCATTTCCCATTAGCAGCCATTGGCATGTACATTCAGCACTCTCTGACAAGAAAGGGTTGCTACGTTATACTCACTGGGCGTAACCTCCTTGGTTTTAAAAAGGTTTAGCGAGCGTTGGGCCGCAGTGCCATGAATACAGTGAACTAGTATATACCATGAACTCGAGGTGGTTAAAGATGGGAAGTAGACTCGAAGCACAAGCCGTAAGAAAGTGTGCGTGTGTCACCTCTCGTTTAGTCCTTGGAATTTCCACTGGATGGCGGTGCTTCTATATGGGGAATATATGATGAAAAGATGCGAGACGGTAGTACTTGGAGTGTTGAACAGATGGACGAACGGACACACAGACAGATGCATCGATGGACGCATGAACGAACGCAGGGGCGGATGCCTGGACGAACGCAAAGACGGACGCACGAACAGACGCATGCACGGACGGGCGGATGTATGCATGGACTGTCACACAGACGGACGCATGGACGGACGGAAGCAAGAACGGGTGGACGGACGAATGCTTCGCCCCAATCTCCATCATTCACTCCGTGGATATGCTGCCATTTTCCCCCCTCTTACTTGCTTCACTCCTCCACCGCTCACAACGTTCGAGCGCACATTGAGTGAACATTCCGTCGGCTCGTTTTTATTCTCTCTCACTTCACCCCCTCCCCCTCTCACAATGTTCGATCGCGCATCGAGTGAACACTCTTTCGGTTCGTTTATGGAGGGGACGCCGGAAAGCGAAGCTCATTCGCCCGCCGACACATTCGCTGAAGTTATTTCACCTATCCCAGCCGTCGCTAGCGTTGCGTGGCTAGCAGAGCCGATGACATTCGCGATAGGTGACATCCCGCCTGCAACACCGACGAGGTACGAGCTAGGGAAGCCAAACGCAAGCGTCGGCAGGGGAAGACCGATGGCACTAACGACACGCGAGCCAAGGAAGCCGAGCGCAAGTGTTTTCAACGCATCGGCAACACCGATGAAACGCGAGTGGAAGTGCCGATAGCGGAAGGCCAACACTGGGAAATTCTCGACGTCATCGGCAACGTCTCCGCGTGCCCTCTACCAAAGCGTCCGCCCGCAAGCGCCGGGCTCCCTTCGCCAATGTGGAGGCGTCTCGCCGCCGCAAAGCCGATCGCATCCGCCGCGTGGCGCGTGGCGAGAGACGTCTGTAGGGAGCCTACATGAACGGCCGTTTTTAGGGTGATGTCAGCCTTTGACCCACTACATGCCGCCAATGCACCGCCGCCCGCCAAAACACAATGTTGCCAGACAGCAACGCAGCGCTGTCGCCCCATCTTGGTGCCCGCACTGCGTCTACGCCCGGTTGCGTTTAGTTCTCAATAATACGGCGTCGAACGTTGCGGTAGCGTGTTAAACGCTGCCGGTGAAGCCTTAGAATGCCTGGATGCTGCGTACTGCTCTGCACTAACCACAACAGAAAGGGGGTGCGAATGTTCCGCTTCCCAGTGAGCCCTGGCCGACGACAACTATGGCTGGCTCAAGTAAAGGGAGACGGCTGGGAGCCCACTAGTGAGTCTCGTATTCGCTCTATGAGTACTGCGTATTTCGTTCACTGTTTTTTCCTGCGGCACACGTATATGTGTTTCGCGGTCTTCGCGAATGAGTAAATAACAGAAGTTGTCGTTGCTGCGTCCACGCATTGCGAGTAGGAAGCCCACAAACGGGACGCGTCCGCGCGTTCGTACGCAGACGCGCTCGCTAGTCTGAGCTGTTGCCACGCTTGCGTTCGTGTCAGCGTAACCTCAGTATTATGTCGCAAGTATTTGTGTGTGGGCTGTGAATTTCTTCGTGCGCTCACTTTGAGAACTGGGTCGCTTACACAACCCTGAGAACCGCCGCTGTCAAAAGCCCAGGTGTTGTGTGTTGTTACAAGGGCTGGGCACCGACGCCGTACGTAGGTATACATGCTTGGTCACCTCCCTACAATAATGCTGAATAGTCCAGTTGAATTAAATTCTAGCTGTTTGTCGCAAATGCATCTGCAGTCAGATGCCAGATGAGTGGTCGACACGATGTTGACGTGCCGATAGAACGTTGTAGGTAGGCTCCATTTTGTTGCACCGTACTTCGCGTAGCTGGAGGGAGCGGCGGCTGGCTCCAAAATGGCGGCGCACAGAAAACTACGCTGAATTTGGTGGAAGCTGGCAACAGCGTGCCCCGTTGCCCGCTAGTTTTGGCTGAGTTTCTTGAAGGCACTTATTAAGATGTCTCCACCCTATAAACGGCCGTTCATGTAGGCTCCCTAGACGTCTGAGACGCCGCCGGCAACACCGGGGCCAACGCCCACTTCCGACGAGAGTTCCTGCAACATAGCTTCGGTCACAATTGTCACACGTGTGACCGTCTGTGGTTCGACAACAACATGTCTAAGTCGGTTCCGTCCGCAACCTTCTGGAGGCTGTGACTGAAGCAGCTGGAGGCGGTGACCGAAGTGATTCCACGCGGACCCGTCTGACATCATGGTCTGCGCCCCTTGCAAAGAGTCGCTGACGTCGGGTAAGGTTTCGGTAGGGGGGGGGGGTTAGAAAACAGTGGTTAACGATTTAGAGTACAGGGTACTCTACTATGGGAGAGCTTAAAGCCGTCCCGGCAAGGTTTGTTTAGAAAAAATGTATTGCCACAAACGTCAATAACACTCAACAGAACATTTCCTTCTTAGACATACTCTAACGATGATGACAAAACAGACGTCATTTACATGAACATGGATATGAGATGACGTTGAAAGAACATGTACATTCGATGGTTCACACAAACACAACTACAAAATATACTTCAACGTAAACAAGAGACACAAGTAAAACATAAATATGTACATTTTGCATATTTACATGTTGGCATGCCATTTCTGCCGGCACATCGATAGATCAGCCTACCAATACCAGGCCGGCCGAAAGACAAGTTTCGCTCGTCCGTCATAGACCAACACACAAGGGCAAGACCAGTGCCGAAGAAATTCCTCTTCACTGAGGAAGAAGAGCTCCTCCGACAAAAAAGAGAGCAGCTCCGAGTACAATCGTTCTAGGATCGGGTAAAGTGCGTGGCGGCGGCCCGCTGCAACCGCCTCGCAGCGGTCGCGCCAAAGGCAGAAACAGCCGGCAACAATGAGAAGACAAGCGAAGCGGCCTCGCGAACAACGCCCAGAAGAAACGAAGCGATTTACTCTGAGGCAGTGAAATCCGGCATGTATGGCTCTCCAAAAAACGCGAGCAATGACACAATGCCTCAGAAAATGCTGATTTGTTTTCATGTTGCTGACTGGACGATTATCCACCTTTCGAGGCGGTCGAGAGTGGGAAGCACACCCAATCCCAGGCGCCACATGAAGTCCCGGAGGTGTCCAGGCAGAAAAGAAGCCGTTAAGGTGCTCCAAGACACCCGTCTAGAGCAAGCACGGCGAGCTGGCGGGACCAACGGAAGCAACAAAGCAGCAGTTGTCTCAACTATGTGGTTGTTCAAAACATCTATGCCAGGACAGCTCGACTTGACACGGCCAAAAAATGCAACAGTAATTGCATAAAACGCAGGAAGTGTTATTGACTGCGGCCCCCTGTTATGTTGCACATTAGGCATCAAATGCCGAAGGTGAGTACCCAGAAAGTAATATGCAAGCGTTCGTGCGGGAGATTCCTCCCCTTGCACTAGGCGCAAAAGGAAGGGCAGTGCCAGCAGCCGACAGCGTATGGACACTGAAGGGAAAGCAAAGCCTCCCTGAGAACGCTGCTGTCTCAGTGCCGCGTGAGAGACCAACTCAGTGCCACCTGACCGAAAAAAGGAACACAAAGCAGACTGCAGTGATCGCGCGATACGTAAAGATGGTTGCACGACGCGAGAGAGGTACGAAATGCGACCGCAAAATACAGTCTGCGCTAGGTACCTCCGCTCAAGAAGCGGGAAGTCAAAATCCCGTGCATCTTGAATTTTCAGTCTTACTTCTTCGAGAGCGTTTAACCAAACAGATTTGCAAATGCCGTAGTGGTTGTATAAAATACCTAAAATACGAAGGGACGCGGCCGGCCGAATGGGAAAACCGGCGCTAAGCCTGGAGTTTGGAGAGCCAATGAAGAAATCCGGGATTTGGAGATGTTCAACGCTGTACCGGAAATATCGCCATACTGGGAAAATACACGCAGGCTGCGTGAAAGGCTATCTTCATCTGAAAGGTACAAGGTTATATCATCAGCGAAAGCTGGGACTTTCACGACACCGCTACCAGGAAGCGCAAGACCCCGGACACGTGAATCCGCGTCAAGAGCACACAAGTATGGCCCAAGGCTGAGGATAAATAGCACAGGAGACAATGGACACCCCTGACGGACCCCACGTGTTATGGAAAAAGCGGCACTTTCCCAGCCATCCAGAACTAGTGTGCTTTTCAGACCAGTGTACGTATATTTAATCATTTCCACAAAAGAATGAGAAAAGCCGAAGGTGGTAAGCACATTAAGGATATACGCGTGCTCTAGTCAGTCAAACGCTTTTTCCTGGTCCAAAGACCCAAGGATATCACGCGCAGATCGCGACAGAGTATAGGCTATGATATCCCGTGTGATATATGACAAGCTGTGTATTTCTCGTCCAAGCACTGATGAAGTCTGGTGATGACCTACCAGGGTGTTCAACAGACCCTTCAAACGTTGAACGGCTACCGTCGCGAATATCCTATAGTCAACGTTAAGGAGCGTGATAGGTCTGCAATCTTCAGGATTAACAGAGGAAGCATCACCCTTTTGAATAAGCACAATGCGTCCCTATCGAAAACTTGATGGAAAGACACCATCCTCGTAGCATGGCTGGATTACCGCGGTAAAGGTAGCACCAATCTCATCCCAAAATGTCAAGTAAAACTCAACAGGAAAACCGTCTGGTCCTGGGGCCGTTCCACGTTTCATAGATTTCACTACCGCATTTACCTCTTCAGCCGACGGAGGGATGTGCAGGCAATCCACAGCTTCTTGAGGAATACGGGGCAAATTTCTAAGCATTGGCGGTGTTTCATCACAGTTAGTCTGCATGGCCGAACACGACATTCCTTCAAAATGCGCCAAGAAAACAGATCGATCACGCGTAGAAAGCCGCTGCGCAGGTGCTATTTGTGCTGTCACAGAGACAGAGGGCTCTCATTGCCCAAAAACGAATGTCTCGCGTAGCGCAGCACCTCGGGATGTGCACATGGGTTGTGTCTACAGCGCCATGCTGCTGCCGCCAGGGACGAAGCAGCAGTCAAGCGTTGAAAGCGTTCACGCAGTTCACGCTGCCACGCTCGCATCAGAGGAGAAGGCGTCGCGGCGCGCAAAGCAATGCGTAACTTCATCGCAGTATTAGCAAGCTCTTCATAAACGCGTCGACGAAGCGAACGCCCCTCTACTGCGCAGCGCAGGCGCCAGTGTGTTTCAAGCGCATCCCAATCTTCAGGACCAGACGCCGTGAGCGACACACGTATTGCGCGTGACAAATCTGATCTTGAGCGCGCGTCCTGCAGGACGCGAACATCAAGACGTCATGGCTTTTCCGAAAAAGAAAATGGAACGTCGAGCTTCAAGACAATAGGCCGATGATCAGATACGTACACAGGAGAAGGTGGGAAGGACGGAACGCATAAATCGGAGACAAACGCCTCTAACGCACGTGAGATATAAGCCCGGTCGAGCCTGCTGGAGGATCGTCCGCGTCGCCATGTCCAAACAAAGGTGTTTCCGTGCACTACATTCTGCGCGTTCAGTAATGAAAAGTGGTGGACAAGGCGACGCAGCTCGCGTGAATTCCAAGCAAACCGGCCCCAGCCAGGATCTTGTACATTGGTTTGCGTATTTAGAACGTAGTTGAAGTCGCCAATCATAATGACATCACGACCGTCAAGAAAAAACGCATCCAGGTCTCTAAAAAAGTCATTAGACTGTCCAGCTTGCGCTGGCCCACACACACACAGTATCTTTAATCTGAAAAAAAAGTAGCTACAGTCTAAAGCGAAAACCCTGCCCACGCCATCGTAAAAAGCATGATAATCCCATAATAGAGCTCGATTAAAAATAATAATACCTACTCCCGTAAAACGAGATGTAGAGAAAGAGAAATAACAATCTAGGTTGAACTTTCGTTTGAAAGCAAGCACGTCGGATAGCGAGAAGAAATTTGTTTTCTGGAGGCACAAAACATCACAATTTGCAGCGCGGGCGACACTAATCACTTCCGCCTGCTTTGCCGGACTGCGAAAACCCTGAACGTTGAATGAAATAATATGCAGTGTAGTAGCCATAGTAAAAAGTAAAGACTAACCTGGACGCATAGTTCTAGACGGTGTCCTGGAAAGTGTCCAGGGGACACTTGCTCGACCAAATTACAACGCACTGTTCGACCCTCCAGAAGAGGTTCGAGGTTTTTTGGACCGTTGGGATTTACCACGGCCATCGCTGCGTTCATCGGAGCAAAAGCTGGAAGTGTGCCCTCACTTTGTTTCACGTGGAGCTCCTATTTCGACGTCAAAATCGGCAAGACTAGACAGTCCGATGCTACTATCCAGTCCCAGGCTGAAGCCGTCTTCCGAAGACGTGTTCTGAGGATGTAGGGAATGAGCCGCCGGCAAGCTTGGAACCACATCCTTGATGCTGGCAGCACTGTCCACGTCTCGGCAGGCCGGTGTAGGCACCCTTTGTGTGGGCGATTTTTTACGTGTACGACGCGGTGTCGAAATGGTCGGAGCGGCCGCAACAGAAGAGTGTGTGGTATTTTCGCCACTGTTTTCCGAAATAACAGGGCTCGTAGGGTCAACTCCAACAGCAACAGCCTGAGAAATGGGGTCATTTGCGCACTTAACACCAAGTGGCGTCAGAGAAGAGACGCCGACGCCGTTTTCAGGGCAGTGCGTTGCGTCTTTCGAAGCGCATGGTTCCTGCACCAGCGGGGAGGCCGACGCGCCAAGCGTCGCATCGACAATCGCACTTTTGTTGTGCGCTTCATTTGAAGGAACTTGTAGGGGTGAGGCCAGCACAGCGTCGGTGACCTCCTCTGCGTCCCCCGAGTCGGTAGTTGGTTCCGTTGCCGGTGTCAGTGGTAGAAAGGCACCAGCGGCAGCGTCTGAGTAAGAGCGGCGGACAGGGCAAACCACAGTTGGGTGGCCGTCCCCGCAGCGTCGACAATGGCGGTCACATCCTTCAATAACGTGACCATGCACACCGCAGCGACCACAATACGGTGTTGTGCACTGGGCTCGTAGATGGTCCCCTGAGCCGCATCTTCGACATACACGCTGGAGACCACAGTAGTCAAACGTAGCATGGTGACCGGAGATGCGCAGGTAGTTCGGCACAGGATTAGCAGCGTTCATCTCCATTCGAACATACCGCGTTCCAGTGAGTACGCCGCGTCGCCCGCTCATCAAACCACTGGTGGCAGTGAGCACCTTGCCATATGGGGATAATGCTTGGATGAGAGCTTCGTTTGAGACGAACGATGGCAGGAACAGGCAGGCGACGTTGGTCACTTGTGGGCCAACGGGAACGACTTGAACACGCTCGCCGCCAATCACCAGGCAGCTAGCATTGACAATTAGAGACATGGAGGCCATGCTCTTCACGGTGACTTCGAAGTTTCGAGCTCCCTGATGCTGCACGCAGTATACCTCTGAGAGGCCGACTATAGAGGCCACCGCATCAACGACGGTCTCGGCACTAGTCCCCGTAGGGACAACAACGTCGAAGACAAGCGCCTTCAAAGGCGTCCAAGACGCGACGGGCACCATGACTCGTACTGACGGACGCCCTTGACGTAGAACGATCAGAGACGTCTTTAGCACTTGCAAACCGGGCGAAGCTCTTTATAGCGGTTTTGACGATGAGCGTCACGTATGATTACCGTTACCCACCTCACCCACCGGAACTTTCCGAGCTCAACCGGTCTTCCAGCACCCACGTCGACGCCCGTTTCAACTAGGTCAACGCTCTGCGCACCGCTGCCGCTGCACGTCCCATTGTGGTTCCTTCTGAGAAGATTGTCCATAATTTTTGCCATCACATACATCCATATACATATGCCCCGGATATGGATGCATAAATGTGGAAAAAAAACGCGCATAGAAAAGAATTCCAGCACATCCACGGAGTGAATGATGATGACTGGGGCGAAGCTTGCGTTTGTACGCCCATGCGTCCGCCCTTCTACCTATTTGCTCGTGCTTCCAACCGCCCATTCATTCGTGCGTCCGTCCATGCGTCCGTCTATGCGTCCGTCCACGCATTCGTCAGTTTGTCTATGCTTCCGTCCGTTCATGCGTCCATGCATCTGTCAGTGTGTCCATCTGCCATTGCATCCGGATGAATGAACGGGCAAAGGCACGGGCAGACAGAAACACGGACGTCTGACAGACGCATGGATGAACCCACGGACGGACGAACTGAAGAACAGACGCATGGACGGACTCATAGATGGAGGTACAGATGGGTGGACTCATGAATGAACCGGAAGCATGGACGGGCAGGTAGATGGACGGATAGATGAAAGTGCGGACGGATGGATGGAAGCACGCACGCAGGCAAGCACACATGGGCAGGCGCAAGGAAGGATGGATGGACGGATGCTAGCATGCACGGTTAGACATACGGACGGGCGCATGGACGGACGGACAGAAGCACAGAGGGACGGACAGAAGCACGAACGGATAGGCAGATGGAAGGACTGACAGAAGAATGGATGGGCTAACGGACGGACGCATGGACGGTTGGAGACCCGGATGAACGGATGGGCGGACGCTTCACCCCAGTCATCATCATTCACCTTGTGGATATGCTGTGAAAGCCACTAACGCCATTTAGTTATATTATTCTCAAGGACCTTAGAGTAACTCTATGGTCTCTACGGGACCAGAGTAGCGCAACTGTTTTCTACCGCCGCCGGCGCCACCAGCAGCCATGCATTGCGGGAAGCTGAGAGAGAGAGAGAGAGAGAAAAAACTTTATTAAAAGGTCAGTCAATTGCTCAGGCATGGCCCGTTGCCCCTAGCTGTCGGCCGGAATCCCTTGGGACGCGGCAGCAGCAAGGGCTTGACTGATGATGTCGCGCTGGACGTTGGGATCTGGGCTGCAGAGCAGGGCCTCCCAGGATTCTACAGTGCGAGAACCATCGTTTTGACTTGGACATGTCCACACCATGTGGACCAAATTCGCTACCTCATCACAAAATTTACACTGGGACTGGAAAACTGCGGGGTGCCACTTGCTGTAAAGTGCGGGGTTTGGAAAAACCCCGGTCTGTAACTTTCGCCACAAAATCTCGTTTTTCTTACTTAGTGAGTTGTCCGCTCTCGGGTACACCCAGTCAAGTTCAAAGCGAATCCGGCTGGTCCTCGTGCCTTTTCTGAATGCGGGTAATAGATAGATGCGTGCGCGTGAGTGTGGATCAGCTCTATGTGCGCACCAGGCCTGCAGCTCAACATCACAGCCATGGGAATGTTACAATGCATCTGGTAAAAGATTTTTTACCAGCTGCTCAATGCTCCCTCGATTGTGGTGTACATGCTATAACCTATCTTTCTGCAAAAAAATATGTTTATTCGCCAGTGACGTAGCTACAAGGGCCCGGTCATTGAAGTCGCCGAATTTTACAGCGAAAGCTCTGACGAGATCCCAAGGGCCTATCCCGAGTCTTTCACGTGGCAGCAAAGTACCATACCTTTACGCTAGGCCAAAAGTACGAGCCGTACTCTAATCTGACCTAATGTAGGCTGCAGATCGTGTAAAGATTCGTGTTTACGTGGGAAATAAATTATTTTAGAACAGTGAAGTAAGAGCCCTGCGTCACACAACGTGAATTGGGCGAAGAGGGCACCGTTATGCTCTTACAAACTTCAAAAGCCAAAGGCATCACTCTTCATTGAGTTATATTCACAGTGACTAATCAGGTGATTTCATGTACCGTCAAGGTCTACGAATGTCGCATATTTCACCAGCGTAACGTGAATACTGAATGTTTCCACTCGTTAGCTGGTCAGAAATTACGAAAATTTGTGAAATGTGAAAGTCACAAGAAAAAATAAGTTGATAATGTTCGCTCCGCGCTTTTCGCCACGCGCTGTGCAAGGTAGAACGTCGCTATTTTTTTTTACCACGTTATTTAGTCAGCTCCTACGTTGCACTTCGTTGGCAATTAGGCCGAAAAGCGGCCCACAAGCACTGAAAACAGTGCGCGGAGGGTGCAAGCCGAGCTAGTATGACCGCATAGCTGGTTGCTAGCCGGACAAGGTTGTGAACCTATGCGCTAGTCTGGTCCCGTATGGACCATATACACAGCGTCTTCTATTGAGCAAGTTATAAACCAGAGATGGCTACACACTACATAGGAAAGATGGAGCCCACGGCCTAAACAGCTTCGCCCATAAAAGTCACAGATGTTTTAATCAATATTTCGATTAATCGACATTTTTATGGGTGCTTCAAAATCAGTATCTATTTCTAAAGTAGTCTTGTTTGCATAAAACTGGAAGGTGGAACGAATTGGTATGCGTTAATTCTGTTCATGCAGCACACCCGAGAGGTGGACGAAGAATGAGAAACCTACCTATTATTTTCATTTTATTGCATTATTTTTAAAGATCTCCTAACATTCTTCATCTTCAAATAATAACCTAAATTTCCAACTTCGCGTACTTGGCCAATGACCCAGAGTGGGCAGGCGGCATGAATTGAATGAAAACCTAGCAAACAAATAAATATTGGCCTCGAAACCTGCTTGCTAAAACCGTCACCTCCGGAAAATCGTTTCAGGCCTGCGCCCAGCAATCTGACGTCAGTTCCGGCCGGCCGACTCTCGGGGAAGCCGCAGCGACAGCGAGCGCAGCGCGGGCGGCGGGGGTGACGGTTCGGCGGCGTGGTGTTGACGGTGTTTCACGTTTGTTGCTTTCCGTTGTTGTTTTGCGGCAATTTCGTTTCCGTGCGTGATGCTGGAGTGATGCGACAATGCCGAATAAGTGTTGTGTACCCGGATGCACCGGCAACTACAAAACAGGAAAGAAGATACAAGTGTTTTCCTTCCCTAAAGACGCCGACGCTCTCAAACAATGGCTACGCACCATTCCTAGGAAGGACTTCGTGCCGACTTCGTGCACTAAGGTAAGAATTTGAGATGCTCCTGTTCTTAGCTTGTCGTTGATTGTTCGGGTAGAAATCACCTATGATGGGAAATACTTGAGCGTGTGGCCGCTGGGCCTCGCGAAGCGCTGACGCCAGCAGTTGATGAGAATCGCCCAGAAAGGCACGTTCGCAGCAAGGATGGTCAGCTGCGCTTTGTTCACTAACAGTGCCGTGGTGTCGTCCATTCTTGCAAGCTCTCGCTGGAAGCGCTTCGTGGAGTGCGGTGACATCACGCTCCCGTGTTTCCTTTCATGTTGCTTGTACCGCTTAGCGCAGCGCTTTTATTTAGATGCTTGCGAAACGTAGGTAGACTTTGTTTTAGCTACACGGACTGTAAACACGGTCATGCAAACGGGAGCGCATTTTTTTCTTTTGAGAAGTGGCGTCTCAGACGTTCTTGAAACGTTTGTGCAGGTGTGCGCGGATCGTTTCGACGCTTCATGCATCGAGAAGACGACATCGTACACGGATCCAAGGACAGGGAGAGTTATTGAAGTTGCACTCCCAGTACCACGGTTGCGTCCTGGATCTGTCCCAACGGTATTTCCCGGCTGTCCGTCCTACCTATCAGTACGAGACCAGAGCACGAGAGAAACCCCTGACGCCAAGAGGAGCCGACAAGAAGCCTCCCAACTCGCCCGTGCTGTAGAAGAGTCGCTGGCGTCATATGAAGCGGAGCAAGAACGACACCGGTTTTCCTCCCTCGAAGAACTAAGGGCTCGCCTGCAAGGGGTGTCAGTGTCTCCGAAGTAGACTGTGATTCATAAAGAAGAGTGCTCCATGCTTTGGAACATTATCGACTATCGTGAACCTTGTTTGAATGTGTCATTGACCGTGTTTGCAAACCTTGAAGTCTTTGCCTGCTATCAAGGTTCACCAATCAAGAACCTTGGTAGCGCTGTTGTACCAGACTCAGTTCAAAAAGTAAGTTCCTTGTTGGAAATTTTGAACAACCTGTCGATGCTGTCTGAGGAGCGCTGCACTTATCGCCACCTGGCTCAAGCAGTACATTCCCATCTGGACAAATTGGAAGCCAGAATTGATGAATGCAAGAAAGAGACGGTGAACTTTATGAAGCAGCAGCTACTACTCCTTTCTGCAAAGCGCATTCAGTATAGCGCTCAGGTGATGGTCTTTGCATGCATCTTGCGTACAATATCACCACATGCCTACAAGTTCCCGAGAAGCACAGGTGCACTAACTTTGCCCCACCCAAGCACTATTAGAAATGTGTGCTCGTCTATTCAAATGTGCCCACAAGTTGATTCTTCTGACGACACTTTCCTTCAGTATGTGTCTCAGAGATTCAAACATCTGCAGGCACATGAACACACTGTGACGCTGATGCTTGACGAGATTCATATCAAACCTTGTTTAGATTACAAAGGTGGGAACATATGTGGTGTAGCAGTTAACTCCAACGAAGCGGCCACATCGGTGCACGTATTTATGATACAAAGTTTGCTGAGCGCATTCAAGGAGGTGGCGCACATTCTTCCGGTAAAAAACCTTACAGGGTGAAGATCTTCATTGCATGCTGAAGAAGGTGATCTTGGGCTTAGAAGAAATTGGATACAGGGTCATAGCCGTTGTCTGTGACAATAACTCGCTGAACAGGAAGGCAATGAAAATGTATCTGCCAGAACCAAAGCTTAGCCCTGTTTACCCGCATCCGGCAGACCCAGATCGGCCGTTATTTTACGTGGTGGATGCTGTACATCTGTTTAAATGCATAAGAAATAACTGGCTCAACCAGAAAAATGCTGGAACTTGCCTTTTCTACCCACGCTTCGAGCTTTCGAACAATGAAGTTCATCCCGAATGCAAGATGACTGCTTCATTTAAGCATTTGAGAGATTTGCATAAAGAGGAGTCACCCCTGTTTCTGAAGTCTGGGTATGGCTTGACGTCAAAAGCTCTAAATCCAAGCAGCTTTGAACGACAGGACGTCAAACTCGTACTGCAGGTTTTTAATCTGCACGTAGCCGAAGCCCTGGCCGCTCGCAAGGGTCATACTGATTTTCAACATGCTACAGCAACCGCCGAGTTCATCAAAATAATTCTTCGTTGGTGGAGCATTGTCAATGTAAAGACACCTAGTAAGGGCTTCCATCACCGTAATGTTTACAAAGAGCCCATGTCAAACCACGCAGATGACCCAAAGGCAAGCTTTCTAAGCGCTTTTATCACATGGCTCGATGTGTGGGAATTTTATAGGCACGACACCGGAGTACTTACCCAGGAGACATTGAGTGCCTTGAGGCTCTCTGCTCAATCCCTTTTGGCATTGGTGAAGTACTGCATTAGTGAGCTTCACTTTAAGTATATTCTGCTAGGGAAAGTACAGACGGATCCCCTCGAGAGTCGCTTTGGACAGTACAGGCAGATGGCTGGTGGGCAGTATCACATATCTGTTCGCCAGCTTTGCGAAACCGAGGGAAGGATTCGCCTTCAAAATGCCCTTCCAAGGATGAGCAACGATGATCTCAGAGGCATCGAAGAGACAGACAGTGTCAAGGAAGCGGGCACTTCTTTTAGTGTTCATGTTAGCGATGCTGACCTTGATGAGCTCAAAGCACAAATGCCGGTGATTGGTTATGTTGGTGGGTATTGTGCACACGCTGCAATGAAAGTTCTCAAGTGTGAAAGCTGCCAGAGGCAGTTGGTCGTTACCCGAAATACGGCCGAAACAGGAGAGGACACGCATTCTTTAATCGCACAACTGGATCGGGGTGGCCTCAAATTTCCTTCTGCTCTTGTAATCACAGTAGTTATGTACACGGAGGTTGTAGTTAGAAAGCTCATTACGGAAAGTACCTCTACCCAGTTTCTCCATGGGCCGAACCAAAAGAATGTCGTTCGGCAACTTACACTGGACTCTCTGCCAAGGCTTGAGGACATAGATACGTGTGGAAACGGGCACACCTACGAGCTCCTCATCACATTGGTTGCAAACTGTGCAGCAAATATAATGCTCAACAACTTGTGCAAGCAAAGGAACGATCTTTTACACATTGAAAAAGATCAGAAGGCGAAAAATAGAAAGGCCCGAATTTTTCTTGGAAAGTAATTTTCCAAGCGTCGCGTCTTTCTCTTCACATTTATTCTTGTGAAACTGCACAGAGTGTATTTGATTGCATGTCATGACTTGATTTCCTTGGTATACTTCTGCCTTATGTAAAATGAGCCTTGTTTCCAGTTTTGTATCTCTTTCCAAGTTGTTAGCTTTTAAAAGTGCTGTACTTTTTTCTTTTTTTTTAACTCGAACTGCCTCGGTGCCTACTGTAGCAGTTGTACAGTCCGTTTTGGTACCTAAGCTGTGTACACTTTCCTTGTGCACTCTGTGTGCAGATATGTTGTGCACTGTGATTTGTTTTTTCTTAGATTTTTGTTTGATTTTTCCCTAGGACATGCACCTACCTGTGGCAGTACAATTACTTTTCTTTCTGTCATTTATCATGCTGTGGACCACAATTTAGTCACCAGTGTTCTTATGTATTGTATTTTTTGGCAAGTGTTTGAACCTGATACCTTGTGTTGCTACTGCTACTATGATAAACGAATGGTATGTTTTCCTCTAACCTACAATTGAAATGAAAGTGTGCTTTTTCTGTTCCAGAGCTCGGGGATGTTTTTGCTGTTACAATCTGTTTTGTTTTCTGAGTTTTATGTGGCAAGATATTGTGTTTTATACTTCTGGCATATTTTCAGCATTAAGGGCAACATATTGTGTTGCCTGTCGTCTGCCTGGACCGAGAACAATGCGCACTGTGATATTTGTACAGACGGCGTCTGGCTGTGATAAATGAATATGCATTATTCCATTCACGATATTCATTATTTCTTGATACCTTGATAAGTTCCCCCGCCGCGGTGGCTCAGTGGCTAAGGCGTAGCGCTGCTGAGCACTAGGGCGTGGTTTCGATACCCGGCTGCGGCGGCCGCATTTCTGATGGAGGCGAAAAGCAAAAACGCCCGTGTGTACGAGATTTCGGCACACAATAAATATTCCCAGGTAGTCAAACTTGATCCTGAGCCCTCCCCTACGGCACGCTTCATCGCCTGCGTTGCGTCGGCGCGTTAAACCATACAATCAATCGATACCTTGATAAATCGTGCGGACATGGTGTCACGGAACCTCGCCCGAGTCGGTAAGCGTGAAGGGCGGCCGGCCGGCCGGCGCGATGTGACGTCGTCGACGTCACGTCACGTGACGCGCAGGCCTGAAATGCTTCCGGGGGTGACGCTAAAACGCACCTTGGTTGATTGGTTGGTTGGTTATTTTTCAGAGTCCTGGCGCAAACCACCCCGGGGAATCGGCCATGAAACGGACGGTACCTCATTTGTGAAATTGAATTGTTTTACCAGCCGGGTTATTTAGATAGGGATGTTTAAATGAAGGACAGATTGGTAAACGATGGATTAGAAATAAAATAGAGGTAATAAAAACAACGAGCAAGCTAATATGGTTTGAAATAAAGTGAATTTATGCCTCAGGTTAACATTCTATTCGTTCTGCGGCCTTTAGAAAATTGAATATGGCCTCGCAAACATTCCTGAAGCTAAATCTCTTTTCAGTTGCTCCGAAGGAAATGACCACCGGAAGAGATAAACTTAGAGCCAACCTATAGAAAAGTTCGTCTAACGGTCTCTTCCTTTGATTTGTATAAAACCTGCATGTTAAGAAGAAATGACGAAGTGATTCACTCTTGTCGCAGTGGAGGCATAGGGGAGACTGTGCCAGACCAGATCTGTGTAGATAAAAGTTCATGGGGGGAGGGGGGCGGAATCGGCATTTTAGTCTCGTATTTGATATCTCCGCCTTTCTAGAGGAGCACCATCGATTTTTCTAGGGGTAATAAATGCGAAGCATCTCTTAGCGATATTCGGCGACATTGATCGTATCTATCTATCTATCTATCTATCTATCTATCTATCTATCTATCTATCTATCTATCTATCTATCTATCTATCTATCTATCTATCTATCTATCTATCTATCTATCTATCTATCTATCTATCTATCTATCTATCTATCTATCTATCTATCTATCTATCTATCTATCTAATCTAGCCGCGTACGACTTTTAGCTGTCCTTGCCGTTTCGATAATGGTATCATTACCAAACTTGGTATGGCATAACATGACTGTAAGAAGAACATATTTGACTAGTCATACCATGAAAATCATGGTATATGCTGATGACATAGACTTGTTTTCTGCTGACAATGACATTTATGCTCTACAGCAAAAATTACAAACATACTTAAACATGCTAGAAAGATGGCTTTATATGTAAATAAGAGTGCTCTCTTGGCGTTTCCTATAGCAAATTCTATTTCGATCGACATTGTGTATAATCAGGAACCCATTCCGCAAGTAGACTTCCTTAAATATTTGGGTTTGTTGTACGGTGAAAAACTTGACTGGAGTCCACATAAAGAGTACATTGCGGCTAAGGCTCAAAGGGATTTAGGCTTACTGCGAAGAATGAGTAATCGCAAATTTGGCGTACATAGAGACGCCACGTTAATGGTATACAAAATGTATATGCGACCAATATTATAATTCGAATGTGTCTTGTTTTTCAGGATAACCTGCGTACAAAAGTAAGCCGTTGGTTTTCTTGGGGCGAGAAGCTCTGCGCTTGTGCCTGGGGCTCCCTAAGTTTGCAGCAATTAATGTTATCTCTCAGGAAGCGCGTCTGTCTACACTGCTCTGTCGATTCCGCTTGTTAATCATACAGAGATTCCTAAAATTTTACAGCTTCCCAGTGAGAAGTGCTGAATACGTCTTCATCAGCGGTCCAAATTCGTTCTTTCTCGCACATTGGCCTCATTTTCATACACCGCAGATAATCTATGTATAAAAGAAACTGACAATTATAAATGTCAACATCAGTGAGGTAATTGTCTCTGATATCTCAAACCATATTCTTAACACATAATATAATAATATCTATTTCCCACAATCTAAATTTAAAACCCGCTAATTCTTAGAAAAAGGAGTAGCAGATTTCCTGCAGCATACACAGACACCTAACACAATCGCCACAGATTCTTCCATCAATGAGGAAAGGTCAGGCGAAGGAATAGTCTCCGAAACACTTGGCTGGTCATTAGCCGTTGAAGCTACCCGATTTCACTCCTGTTTTTGAGGCGGAGCAAATGGCAGTCTTCATGGCACTGCGAAAACTTCCGAGGAATGTGAATAGAGCAATATTATTTGCTGATTCGTTCTCGGTATGCACAGCTCTTACAACTTCTCATACATCTCGTGTCATCGCGACGTTACGATCTTTAGTTCCGTCTCAGCTGAAGCACCTGAAATTAGTATGTTTACCAGGTCACGGTGGCTTAACTCTAAATGAAATTGCCGACGCCTTAGCCCGCTCATCGCAAGATCTCCCAATAATTCAGGTTCACCCACTGGTAGATTACATCACCGCAATGAGGTTTAGAAGATCAGCTATCCGCACAGGTACGATGGAAACAATAACCACGTGGACAGAATATGAAAACCTAAAATATAATAGAAATCGTGGTGAAGCCATTCTCGACAATCAGAAGTGATGATCCCCAGATGTCGATGCCGTTTCCCCCATTACCAGAAAAAGTTTAATAACTTATACTGCTTACAGGGCTGGTCTGACGATATCACTCCTCTGCCAATTCTGCGGAGAACTGGAAAACATCGCACATTACTTTTATTCATGTGCAAGTTATTCTCGTATCAGAACTCGACTTCTAGTTACTCTTTTTACAATAATAGGCTTGACCTTATCGGAGGAAAATGTTTTAAGCTTCGATGCCTCAGGTGTGGGATACTGCCATAAGGACGCTTTTGATGCCGTGTGTAATTTTATTATATCTACACAACGAGTACCATTTCCATCCGGTAATTAATAAAATTCTTCGTTATTTCACAAATATAAAACTTAAGTTTTCAAAATTATTCCCGTCAGGTTATTACGGCAGCCTGGAATACAGGCTCAAAAGCATACTACGGGTACTTAAAGTGAATATTCTACGTAATAATGCCATTTTGAATGCGAAGCATTTCTTAGCAAACTTCGGCGACTATGAGCGTATCTATCTATCTATCTATCTATCTATCTATCTATCTATCTATCTATCTATCTATCTATCTATCTATCTATCTATCTATCTATCTATCTATCTATCTATCTATCTATCTATCTGTCTGTCTATCTGTCTGTCTGTCTGTCTGTCTGTCTGTCTGTCTGTCTGTCTGTCTGTCTGTCTGTCTATCTGTCTGTCTGCCTGCCTGTCTGCCTATCTATCTATCTATCTATCTATCTATCTATCTATCTATCTATCTATCTATCTATCTATCTATCTATCTATCTATCTATCTATCTATCTATCTATCTATCTATCTATATCGCCGCCTACGACTTTTAGCTCTCCTGACCGTTTGAATAACGATATCAATACCAAGCTTGGTATGGCATAACATGACTGTACGAAGAGCATATTTGACTAGTCACAACATGAAAATGATCACATGTATGTCATGAATGCCATGATTTATATTTCGCAGTCTTGCTGCTCTTGCGGTGGTTTTGTTCACATGACATGTCGCAAAACTGGTATGGTATAACATGATTGCATGGCAAACATAAACGACAGACCCTAACATGAAAATTTTGACATACGTATATTGTAACAACAAGACTAGATGCCAGGCTCATGATGCGCTCACGGCCGTTTCAATAGCGTAAATTATACCAAATTTGATAGTACGGGACGTGAATGAATGATGAAGATACGAGACTGGTTCAAACATGATAAAAATGAGATGTGTGTCATGTAACAAGATGACTATATGCTACGCTCATCATGCGCTCGTGGCCATTTTGCTAACTTCACATGTACCAAATTCAGTATTACGCGAAGCGAACGGATGACGTAGGACAATGACACATGAAAACATAATAATCACGACATGAATGTCGTGTAACAACATGACCACATGCCGCACTCGTGACGCGCTCGCGGCCGTTTCGCTAGCTTCGCACATGTCAAATTCGGTATTACGTGTCGTCAATGGATGACGAAGGTATGTGAATGGTGCAAACATGATAATCATGAGATGCGTGTCACGTGACAACATGACTACATGCCACAGCCAAGGCGCCAATACACTTTGTCGTGACACAGCGCACGTGCGCGCAGGCGTTCGTTTCATCACGTCATGCTGGAATTGCCACGCTAGGAGCAGGTCCTGCCGTATACTCGCAGGTGCGCGCCGCTCTGCGTTGCTTTGACGCATGCGCGTTTCAGCGCGTCCAGCGTCGCTCCGTCACGAAATGAGGCAGACGCAGTGCTGTCTCGGTAACGCATCGGCGCGAAATGTAGCATGTCGCAATTCGTGCCGGTTCCTATCGGATAACGCCAATGTACGCTGGTCGCGTTGGTTGCACCTGGCGTTACACTATAGAGCTCTCGCGTTTTGCTAACGCATAGTGTCGCTGTGGCCTGCGTGCGTGCGCGTCAACGTCACGTTTGAGTATATTAAGCCCTTCATGATGCATTCTGGGCTGTTTCGCCAACTCCACATATACCAAAGTTGGTGTTACGTGACTTCAATATTACGAAGGTATATCACTGGTGCAAACATGATAAGCATGACGTGCGTGTCATGCAAGATCATGACAACTTACCACGTTCATAGCGTGCTCGTGGCCGTTTAACAAGCTTCACATAAATTTAATTTGGCATCACGTGACGTGAATAGATGACGAAGGTAAACGACTCACCCAAACATGATAATCATGACATGGAAGTCTTGTACGGAACAATTTACCTCCACCTCGTAGGGTTGTGGTGATTTTAAAGTGACATATCAACCTTCCTAATTCGTGCTTCGCATATTATCGATTTCCACTGTACGTGGGATCTGCCAAATTTTTGGTTTTAAAATTTATATCTTACCTAAAATAACATTTACGAATCTCTACGTTGCATTCTTGGCCAATCCCTCAAAGTGGGTACGTGTCATGTATCTAGGAAAGCAAAGCAAAGGAAAGTATGTTTACCCAGTGTTTGAATTGGGGTTTGTCTTATGCGCTGAAGCTCCTGCTGATAAGATTAATCCAGCTTCTCGAGAGACAAGCTTTGAGGTTATGTTTAGGTCTTCGACAATTTGTGGCAACCAAGGAAGCTAGTCTCCTTTCACTTGCTCGGCGGTTTAAATTGTTAGTAATGATGTCATTCTTCATCGTCTGAACGAAGGCTGCATAAAACCAGCGTAAGGGTTCAGAAACACTTTTTGTGTCCCATGCTGCCTTCTGCTTCAGAGCATAATGGGAAAGAATTCAAACGCCTCAAGCTTTAGTTATGCAAAGCTTTCTCGACAAAATAGACGTTCAAATAAATGATCTGTGTGTAATCAGCGATAGCAACAACTCCGTTTTTTGTTAAACTATGAACATCTAGTGTCGCTTCACTTATAAATATATTAACGCGTGCCTGATACGAACGTTAATAAAGACGGTCATGGCGATTGGTGCTTCACACTTTGAACAAAAATGGGGCCTTGGGGTCTCCTCTACTATTCTAGATTGACCGTTTCTCTTTGCATTTCAAATTTCGTGCACATACTTATAGCAAACTATTTAGCAATCCTTCTAGATCTGCGTGTTATGGGAAGCGTAATGGCACATAGGGATGCCGATTTTGTCGACAGTCATAGAGCTACAATTGTGAAGTCTTTGACTATACGAGAACCGAGCGTGGGCTACTGTACGTGGGATGACAGCACGTGCGATGGCATACTTAACGTGCGAAGTGCTCATGCAGGGTCAAATGAAATAAGGGTGTCAAAAAGTCGCAAGAAATCACCGCCAAAGAAAGGATAAAATAGTGAGCAGCCGGCAGTTTCATTACGCAGTGAGCTGTAGGCGAGGGAGACGAACGGTAGGGCGATGTCCCAATTGGTGTGTGTGGTCGTCACAAAGGTACATGGAAAGCATGTCCGTCAGTGTGTTGCTGAGGCGTCCGGTAAGTCCTTTAGTGCGAGGATGTTAAGGTCGGGAGTTGTGTCCATTAGCACAGGATTGAAGGAGGTCGTCGGCCACACGAGACAGGAAGCAGCTACCAGGGTGCATGATCGAGTGAGAAGGAGCGCCATGCTCAAGAATGGTGTCGTGCAGAATGAAGTTTGCAACATTCATCGCCAGAGCTGTGTAGCAGGCTGGTCTGCGCCAGTGTAAACCAGCCTTTCTGCCTTCTAATTGGTTCTCTCCCTGTGATTCATTGGTAACTAATAGTCTGTTATTTGTCAAGGAATAAAACATAACGGCAACAGGAACCAGTCAAGAAATAAACAGTGCACATTAGAATGGTTAACTTCTTAGACCAGGGGGATTGCCATTAAAAGAAAGAAAACCTGACATCCTAATACTATGTGGGGTTCTACAAGCTAAAACCATGATGTGATTTTCAGGGACGCCGAAGTGGTGGGATCCGAAATTTCGACCATCTGGTGCTCTTCAACGAGCACTGATATCGCACAGTACGCAAGCTTCTAGCACTTCGCCTTCATCGAATTTTGACCGCCGCGCCCGGTTCCGAACCTCGTGACCAGGGGCGTGGAGGGTTCAATTCATTATCCGGAATTTTTCTATTTGCAAGCATATATATACAAGCACACATGCACACACACACACAAGCATACAATAAGTACAATTGAAACCCACCCGACCTTCTGGTCAGCTGCTGAGTGCTGTAACCACTAATCACCATCGCGGGCTTGAGAGTTAAATGAAATACCTAAAAGTAAGCCGTTAACAAAGCCAGGAAAAAAATCGCTTGTCTATCAAACGCAAGGAGATTGAGTTTGTGCGATGAAATACAATAAAACCGTGCGGCGCTGAAAACAAACACTAACAAAAAAGCAAATAGACAATTCACTCGCACGTTGGAAATGTACAGAAAACGAGAAACGTCTCTGTTGAATGCTGACACATTGTCTTGCTCCTTTTGTAAGATGAAGTGCGTACCAGCGCATTCTCCACCAGGTGCTAAAAGCATCGGTGGGCTTGTAGCTGAGAACAATAGGCGACGGAGACCAGAGCGAGTTTATTTCTGCCTCTGTGACGTAGGGCTGTGAATGGATTTGGGTTTGTTCTACTGGTGTACAAGTATGCGCTGTAGTAAAAAATACTAGATGTGCTCGACTTCTGCAACTCGGCATCACTCGGCTCGCACTCATACGCATGGGTCAAAGGGGTTGGTGTTGGGGGTGAGAGTGGCGGTTGGTGTTATCGAATAACTCGAACAATCGTAGAACGGAAATACAATATATATTATCAACTGATTTCGCACCTTTAACTAATTAATCGTTCATCCATTTTACCTCCCTTACTCTTTAGAGGCGCAAAACACTTCAAGTTTGACTATATTCATTAGATGGTACCACAGGTCTCACAAGCAGCCGAGCAAAGGCATTCCGGGAAGAGGCCAACGCTTTGAAAGCCGTTGTACACTCTGTTAAAATGTCCAATGTACTTTTATTTCTCATTGTCTGTTTTCAGGAGGGTTACCTGACACGATCAAATCTTCTACAGACTTTCAAAACACGCCTTTTGTTCGTACCACTGCCTTCTACCAGTGTTCTCAGTATAACGTAGTAATGCTTCTTGACCGGGACATCCATAATGAGTTACTTAAACGCCTCTTTTCTACGTGTCAGTTCTATTCGGCTCATATCCAATGGGAGAAGGGCAGTTCCTTCAACGCCTTAACACACCGTCAGATGGCGACATTACCCAAAGCTTTGGCGTGACTCAGGACGTTCATTCGTACCAAAGATAGCTCTGCAACGCATCTGATTAGCTTAGATGTAGCTCTTACTCCTCTTCTATCTCTTGCTTTTCTATTATTCTCCTTTCGCCCACCCCAAGTGTAGGGTAGCCAACCGAGCCAAGCTTGGTTAACCTCCCTGCCTTTTCTCTCTATTTATCTCTCTCTCTATTTCTCTCTCTGCCTTCCAGACTGATGCTCATGGTCAGCCAACAAAATCATGGTCAGCCAACAGGGAAGGCACAGAGTGCATGTGTTTCCCTCTAATCGGGGATTGGTTATAAATAACTCTAACAAGCCGCGAGGTGGGGACCTTAGCCCAAAATTGGCGAACAATCAGTCATGCTCGTCTGGTTGTCACACAACTTTATTTGGACCCGCTCTCACCATTGGCTACTACGCTGCTACAGGCACCCAGGACCACAAGGTCATGTTTAAGCGTTATTCAATCATAGCCGTCGGGGGCTATATGCATCGTTAAGCGTCAACGTGAATGCTTTTACGTAAATTGGTGCTTGAACTGTATACACAAACAGACATTGTGTAAGCTTCCCTTCATCAATGTACCATATCCGTTAAGCAATTTCTTTAAGGAAACGTTTTGATTTCGTGTTATGCCGACTGCAATGACGGTGAGATCAACCATGCTTTTCATTCACTGCGACAAGCGTTGTGCTCAAGTTGGTTGGCTGGCATTGCGGCGACATGGAAGGTGCGAGCAACGAAGCACGTTATCAACGCGTTTACATGCTGTAAAAACTGGTGTAATCTTGTCGGGGACAACTGCCAGCCACATTTAAAACCTTGCGTAAACAAGTTTCTGTAGCTCTAACGCAGCTCAGAGGCGGTAGTATTGGCCTTCGCTGATCTGTCAACTCGCGCAAAAAATTACCGTTACGAGCCTTGGCTGAGCAGATTCACGGAACTAAGTTTTTTCTGCAATTATGCTTTTGAAGTAGTGCTACCCCTCAAGAGTGTCACCTATTGGCAAGAACAGAGTTGTACGTGGACTTGAAGCGGGGTTGCAGGGAGACGAGGAGGAAGAAGAGGTTAGAAATAAAGAAGATGGCTGCACCCCAGCCTAGTACTGTGTATTATTACAAATTGGCGCAGCCGCGTATACTTTCTGTGCGGACATTCAAGATGTGGGTGGACTTCAGCATTGGAGCAAATCAACGCGGTGGCATCCGGATCTTGACCGCAACGCCTCAAGATGAAGAGGAACTAGCTCTTCCGGAAGCAGTAAGCACTGACGCATTTGTTTCCTATATAAGCACTAAAATGAAGCTCCCTCCAGACCATTTACTTGCTAAAAGAACGGTGAGGATCAACATGAGACTTCAAGATTATGAGAATTTTGAGCTGACTCCGGTTAGAAACGATGTGAAGCCTGCTACCACTGCTTCGCCCGACAGTTCCGTCGAGCTGATCAACAAGTTTCTTGAACTGCACCAAGAACAGAATAGGCAGCAAAATGATTTATTGCGCTTGCTTGTAAACGCGACGGAAAGATTAAGCAGACCAAGTCACGAACAAGTGAAGCCAGACATGTTTGACGGAGAGTCTAGTAGTCCCGAGTCCTGGCTCACGTTTTACGAGTATGCATGCAATAAAAACTACTGGCACAGCGACGAAGATAAAGTGCAAAACATGCGACTATTCCTATCGGGCATAGCAAAGGGTTGGTACGAATGGCGTCTCAACGCTCACAGCAATAAACCATGGACAGAGTGGAAAGCAAGCTTTCTGAGCTCCTTCAGCGAGAACAAGGTGTTGCTATGGTACAAAGCAATCACGTTCAAATACAGGTCTGGATCTGCACTCAGCTATTTTTATGAGAAAAGGCGCTTGCTACAGCTGGCGGACTCATCTTTGCCTGAGACGTCTGTGGTTCCGCTTATCATTCATGGTTTAGGTCCGGACCTTCAGAAGCAAATACAAATGCGAGGACCCAAGACGGTCGAAGAACTTCTGCAGGGAATGCGAAACCTCTACCTCCAAGCCCTAGGAACCCAGCGTCAATTCATGACACCTGCTGCAAGGAATACCGGGGCCACACCAGCTGAGGAACGACGCCCGCTTACAAGCTGGAGACCTACTGCAACACCCATATCCTTTGTCAATGCAACATTGTTGTGGGAGGGAACTGAAGAACTTAAGTTCCATAACGGAAAGTTCACAGTCTCAGAAACAATGGTGCCCCGAATTTTGGAGCTCTATCACGACTCCCCGCACTCAGGTGAACATGATGGCTTTTGGAGGAGATATTACAAGATTCGTCAGCGTTTTCAGTGGAAACACATGAAAGAGGACGTTCAACGGTATGCTCAGTATTGTCATCAATGTCAAGTTCACAAAGCCAAGTACCTTCAGAGAACAGACGAGATGGTTTTGCCTGAACATTCCGACGTACCATTTGAAGTCATTCATCTGGATTTCGCAGAGCTCAAAAAGAAGGCTGCAGGAGTAAGAAGAACGCAGTCTTTTCTAGTGGCAGTATACCAGTGCACGAGAATAGTGGCTGCACGGCCAGGAAGGGAAGACTCAAATAATGTGATCGCTCTTTTGAGTCGAGAGATGTTCAAGAATACAAAAATAGTAATATCAGACAATGGGCCAGCATTTCTCAGTCAGCGTTTGCAAGATTGGGCGAAGGAACGAGGAGTTGTATTGCGACGCTGCGCTCCGTACCATCCTGCAGGAAATGGCATGGCTGAAAGAATCATTCGGGATTTGAAGCAGTTCATTTCAATGTATCCAGGTTTTCAGGGTGGGTGGAAGTGCTGCTTGGAGGCAGCTGTCGCTCATCACAATCAGTCGCACACTGCGAGCATCGGCTGTAGTCCATATTTTGCAGCGTTCGGAAAGGTACCAGTGCTTCCTGCTGATCAAGAACTTTGCATTGCAGACCGCCTGCAATTGTGCGAAAAACGAAAACCTTCGGAAGCCTACCAACGATACCGGGAAAGTATGAAGAGGAACTTTGACTGTCGCCACAACACGCGGATACCTCAGATACAACTGAATGATCTGGTGCTTGTCAGAAAAGGCACAAAGCAGGTGTACATGGGACCTTATCGCGTGGTGCAGATCGCAGTGCAACATGGCGTTCTCAAAAGGGCCGGTTACACCAACGATGATGGTGTGCTGGAGTTTGCAACCATTGGAAACGTTTTCAAGTATCACCCCAGGAGGGATGAGTCTTCAAAGAGGGGGAGTGTACGTGGACTTGAAGCAGGGTTGCAGGGAGACGAGGAGGAAGAAGAGGTTAGAAATAAAGAAGATGGCTGACACCCCAGCCTAGTACTGTGTATTATTACAGGAGTATAGCAGGAATATAAAATAAGCCTCTGCTCTTGTGCCTGAAATAGAAAGTGATAAGGTTACTTGTGTTAACTTACATTACCAATGCGGCAATCAATAACGCAACACAGAGGCGCTCTCTAGAAAAGGATAGGTTTTTCACCTCACCATTGTTATATTTATCGTGGAATATTTTACAGTGCCACGGGTTAGAACGGACAGACAACCTGTTGCGCTGTGAAACATTCCATAATGAACATCCACCAACTCGCCCTACTCGCGATTCTGCTGTTCCTATATTTAGGGCATGACCTGGTGACTCAATATACTACCATTTATTTAATGCAAGTGTACATCCGCCTCAACTGTGGATGAATTTCTGACCCATAAGAAGGAAGCAAACAGAGAAGGAACCTGTCACGGCGGTATTGTAGTTAAGGCACTCAGCTGTTGACCCGCAGGTCGCGGGATTGAATCCAGGCTGTGGTGGCTGCATCTTCAATGGAAGCGAAATTGTTTCAGGTCTATGTACTTAGATTTAGGGGAACGTTAAAGAACTTCAGGTAGTAAAACTTCTCGAAGCCCTCCACTACGGCCTCTCTCATAATCATATCATGGTTTCGGGCGTTAAACCTCAAGAAGCATCATCATCAATAAGAAAGAAAGATGGTATGGAGGTTAACCAGAAATACTTCCGGTTGGCTATACTACATTGGGGGATTTCGGAAAACGATTTGATAGAAGCGAAACAGACAGGATGCAAAAGGAGGGAAAAGAGAGAAAGACACTGAATTACCTGCAGGGTGTGAAACAGCCGCGCAAGCCAGACGCATTCCCGCATGCTTGTCGTCCTCAAAAAGTACGACAAGACTTTACCTGCCTTATCGGCTGTCGAGAGCTGTGAATGTTGCTGTAGATACACTTGCGCAGGAACTGACACGTATATGGCAGCAGACTGCAGGTGCACGAGTGTTTATCGAATGAAATAGTGCGGATTTGCTTTTGCTTTAATAAATGTGAAGCATTTCTGTGTGTACGGCAAGCATTTTCGAAGTCTATCTGCGCATCTGTCAATCTTTCTATCTAGCCGCTTACGTCTGGGTGCTCTCGTGATCAATTTCTTGACTTGGCATGAACCAATATTAGTATGTAGGGCAAGATGGTTGAACAAATATGATCCGTTGGTCAGTACATGTACGAGGTCACAATGAAACGATTTCCTCCCGGCAGTGAAACATACCCGCGAGCGGGTATGTGGCACTCGTATGTGGGTGTGTGCTACACGTGATTGACACTTATTATCTACCCGGGAACAGTGGGAACACTCGAGGGCAATTGTAACGAGCGAGTGCTAAAAAAGTTTAACCAAAAGGGCGAAGCAATGAATGCGATAGCAACATACTCGAATGTTTTACGAAGCAAGGCTAGCAACCTATCGCACGCAACTCTACGAAACGCTGGTGTAATGGCACATTCACACTAGAACGACACGTACCTACACGACCCCGACGAAGACACGAGGCAGACGAAGACTTACGGCTGACGAGTTGTCCACCGACAAAGTTGCCAGATTCAACATCAGACTAGGCTGACGACGACGACGACGCCTGCAAAGACAGAATGTCGTCGTAGTGTAACACACTGACAGACAGAAAACACCAGCTGAACCTTTCACCGGTTTGTCATTGAGAGATCTACGGCTGAGCGAATATTTGCCCATGTCTTTGCTTTAAATGAAGGGGGGCACCTTGGGAAAATAACAATGCCTCATGCAAGGCTTCTTCGTTGTTGGAATGGAGATTTTGCGCACCCCACGGAAGTCGTTTTTTGGCTTCCATTTTGTGTATCGCCACCCCCGCCCCTCGGTGCCGTGTATTATGGCGGGGGCTGCGCTGCTAGCCGGAGAGGGACAATCACAGAGCAGGAGCATGGCTCAAAATGAGGTGCACGTGTGCAAGTTCTGCCGGTGTCGCTGCGTGGACTTCCATTGTGACTACGGAATTGGCCAGCGAAAAACTGTCAGCATATGGCACGGATGGAGTCTTCCAGAGATCATTGGTGGACCGTTTGTGTCATTATACAGTAAATATTAAGACTATAAGACAAAAAACACTCCAAAGACAGTCGGCAGACCAGAATCGGTGTCGTGTCTCTCTCACGTAAAGGCGCCTTGAGAGAACATGGCTGCTCCAGGTACACTTTTGGGAACATTCTTCCGTGTTGAGGGCACAGCTCTTAGAAGCCCTCCCGCCTGCTGTGGGGCTCAAGGCACGGGCCGATCCTTGTTCGCTCACAAGATCTGTGCACGCGCAGATGACCCCACAGCCGGAATGTTCGTTCCGCAGAAGAGGAGGATAGCACATCCTTCCCCGTATGTATGTATACACACACACACACACACACACACACACACACACACACACACACATATATATATATATATATATATATATATATATATATATATATATATATATATATATATAATGAGATCTAACTGAGAGTAATGCCAAGGAATGTACAGGGGAAGTTATTAGAACCAATGAAATGTAAATAAGAAGAAAGAAAAGTGGATGAAAAAATAACCAGCCGTGAGCTCACGGCTGGTTATTTTTTCATCCACTTTTCTTTCTTCTTATTTACATTTCATTGGTTCTAATAACTTCCCCTGTACATTCCTTGGCGTTACTCTCAGTTAGATCTCATTAATATTGTGTTAATAAAACACGGAAAAATGAGCCCTTAGGTATACACTTCTTTCCCTTATATATATATATATATATATATATATATATATATATATATATATATATATATATATATATGTCTTGCGATGTAACGGTGAAGGCAACCTTTATTAGGGCCAGAAGACACGATGAAGCGACCATTCTTAAGGCACAGAATTCTGACAAGTCAAGTCCCCACAGCAGATGAAGATGACGACCACTCATGATGATGAATATGTCTAAAGAAAGTAGATGCGCTTAATGAATGCCTACACTAACTCCCCCCTCCGCCACGTGAAAGCGGTCATCCTGACCGCAGTTCTTGGCCGCAGTTTAAAGCGAAGATGAACGCCGTATGAAAGGCTTCATGCGGGATACGTGGACTATTTCTGCTGCCCTGTAGCGGCGGTCCGTCGGAAGAAGAACGGGTGCCACGCGATAATTCACAGGAGACGTTTGCTTCAAGACAGTGTAGGGGCCATTAAAACGTAACTGAAACTTCTCGCACAGTACGGGAGAGTGATTGGGTGTAAGGAGGACTTCGTCGCCGGGGCTGAAAGACACGGCACGATGAGAGGCATCATATTCAAGCTTGCGATCCTGTTGCTTGGCTTCAGTTTTGACGCGAGCCAGCTGGCGGCAATGAAGTAGACGAGACACGTATTCTTCACTTGAAGATGAACATGGTTTGACAGGCGCAGAGAAGAACGAAACATCGAGGAAAGAAGAAGTTCAGTAGGGTTGAGAGCTGGGCTAGATGGTGAGACATCATTTGAGGGTAAGGTGTAAGCGAGTGTCGTGTTTTCTTGTCCTCTTCGTCCCCGTCGAATTTGCGCTACTACACCATATGGTTAAATGAGGAAAGAAGAAGGGAAGCGACCGTGGACGAGGTAGAACGGCGAGTAACCGGTTGTGCGCTGTACAGAGGTATTATACGCAAAAGTGACAAATGGCAAAATGGTGTTCCAGTTTCTGTGGTCGGGTTCGATATACATCGCTATCATATCTGACAGTGTACGATGAAAGCGCTCAGTCAGGCCGTTCATCTGAAGATGGTAACTGGAGCTTGTTTTGTGTGTGGTGCCTGATGCCTTGAGCACTTCTTCAACGAGTTCTGAAAGAAATACTCTTACACGGTCGCTCATGCTTACACGAGGAGCTCCGTGTCGAAGGATTTTTGCTCGGAGGATGAAGTCGGCCACTTCCGAAGCTGATGCAGAAGGCAAGGGAGCTGTTTCGGCGTAGCGGGTCAGGTGGTCGACAGCTGTAACATCCATCGATTGCCCGTGACAGTCATAGAAAGCGGACCATACAGGTCAATGCCAACTACCTCGAATGATTGCAGGGGACACGGGAGTGGTTGTAATTCTCCAGTTCGAGTTGATGTAGTTAGCTTGCGACGCTGACAAAAGGCGCATGAGACAACGCACTTCGCGACACAGGTGGACAAGCCCGGCCAGTAGTAGTGACATATTATGCGGTCATACGTTTTTTGGAAGCCCATGTGTCCAGCAGACATGTCGTCGTGATATGTCTTGGGGACTTGAGCCCGAAGAGACCGAGGTAGAACGGGCACCCAGCGTTGACCATCAAGGTGGTAGATATGACGCTACAGGACGTGGTTGTCGAGCTTGAATTGCGTCAGCTGTCGGCGAAGACGGGCGTTAAGGGGTCGGCAAGTCCCGTCAAAACAGTCCATGATACGGTGACAGTAAGGGTCAGCACGTTGGTGGGATAAGAACAAACCACACTCGCTTGGAGAAGTTGGGTCCACAATAGCTAATGACGAAACATGTAGGGAAGAGACGGCCGAAAGCTTCTCGAGTGCGGCAATGGTGGATTTGTTAAATGGCTCCGAAAAGAGCAGGCAACGTGAAAGTGCGTCGGCGTCTTGATGCTTGTTTCCTGACTTGTATGTGATCGTGAAGTCGTATTCTTGTAAGCGAAGAATCCAGCGACCAAGGCAGCCGGACAAGTTCTTGATTGTCGAGAGCCAGCACAAGGCGTGATGGTCCGTAACCACAGTAAAGTGGCGGCCGTGGAGATAAGGTCGAAACTTTTTTATAGACCATACGACCGCTAGACACTCCTGTTCGGTGATGGTATAATTCTTTTCGGCAAGGGTCAGTGCACGGCTTGCGTATGCGACGACTTTCTCACGTGAAGATTTGTCTCGCTGTAGGAGAATTCCACCAATGCCTCGACCACTAGCGTCTGTATGCAGGAGCGTAGGCGCGGTTTCGTCGAAATGGCAGAGGACTGGTTCGGATGTGAGTGCACACTTCAGTTAAGCAAACGCCGCCTTACATTCAGGAGACCACACAAAGGTGACACCTGATCCGAGCAACTTGTGCAATGGTGAAGCTATGGAAGCGAAGTCTCGAATGAATCGGCGAAAATAAGAAGCGAGGCCGAGGAAACTGCGCAAATCTTTGGCTTTTTCAGGACGCGGGAAGTGTTGGACAGCGGAAACTTGTCAGGATCGGGACGAATACTGTCCTCGCTTACGATGTGGCCTAACACTTTAATCGTCTTGCTCGCAAAACAGCACTTCTTTGTGTTCAGCTGAAGGCCTGCGTTCGCAAGGCACGTAAGAGCTTCGTCTAGTCGTTGCAAGTGCTGAGGGAAGGTTGACGAGAAAATAACGATATCGTCTAAATAGCACAAGCAAGTCTTGCACTTCAAGCCTCGTAAAACAGTGTCGATCATCCGCTCGAATGTTGCTGGAGCATTGCAAAGGCCGAATGGCATGACGTTGAATTCATACAGCCCATCTGGTGTTGAAAACGCTGTATTTTCTTTGTCATCCTCGTGCATGGGTATTTGCCAGTAACCTGAACGCAGCTCTAGGCTTGAGAAGTACTCAGCACCTTGCAGTGAATCCAAAGCATCGTCTATGCGCGGCATGGGGTAAACATTCTTGTGGGTAATCTTATTAAGTGCTTTGTAGTCCACGAAAAGTCGCACGCAGCCATCTTTTTTCCTTACTAAAGCAACAGGGGTGACCAAGAACTCGCGGAGGGACGTATAATGTTCCGTTGCAGCATATCGGTTACATTTTGTTCAATGATCTCACGCTCGCACGAAGAGACGCGATATGGTCGACGGCGTACGATGGAAGTGCCATCGGTCTGGATACGATGCCTAATAATGGACGTCTGTCCCAGAGATGAGGAATGGGCATCAAACAATCTCCTATGCTTTTGTAGCAAGGCAAGCTACTCATCTGTCTGTGAAGAGGTCAGTTCTGGACTAATAGTCGCAGCAAGAACAGAAACGCTTGATGAACGTCCAATAGAAGGAAGGTCAGAACACGCTGGCATAAGCGGGACAACAGAGACAGATTGAGATTGAGAAACGCAAGCCATTGTGGTGCCTTTAGGAATGAGAATTTTCTCAGAAGTCTGGTTTGTAGCGTAAAGAAGTCCGGAGCCATTGTGGAACCGCGCTAGACCTGAAGCAAGGGCTGTACCTCTTGCAAGACAGCGTGCAGATGGTTGGACAAACACGTCACTAGAGTCGATCACATTAGAAGTGATGGCAACTATCTGCTGATGACCAGGTGGTAGCTCGGTATCTTCAGCAGTGAGCAAGCGAACGGGCTTGTCATCCGCATACAGGGTATAGTCAGTTTCCATCATATGAACAACATTTCCTTGACAGCAGATGGAAGCGTTCGCCGTAGACAGAAAATCCCAGCCTAATATAAGCTGGTGGGCACACGAACTTAGCACGGCAAATTGCACAAAATGTAGAAGACCAGCTATGAAAACACAAGCGGTGCACATAGCGGCAGGTCTAATGGCGTCCCCTTGAAAAGCGTGCAGTGTATGTCCAACATAAGAGGTGGTGACTTTTTGCAAACGTGAGCACAAAGAACAATCAATCACAGATAAACAAGCACCAGTGTCTATTAAAGCGTCCACGTACACACCTTCTATTAAAACAGATATCGTATTATATGGACGCACTGGAGGAATTTCTGTCTTTTCGTT
The DNA here is from genome assembly GCF_043290135.1 of Rhipicephalus microplus. Classification (NCBI taxonomy): domain Eukaryota; kingdom Metazoa; phylum Arthropoda; class Arachnida; order Ixodida; family Ixodidae; genus Rhipicephalus; species Rhipicephalus microplus. The sequence continues at coordinate 259,968 of NW_027464737.1, read as the reverse complement.
CGATGCAGAGGTTAGTTTTCCGGGCGTTGGTTGGTGAATTGCGAGACAGGTCGCAATGGAGACGTGGAGCGGCGGAGGGGTGAGCGTGAGCGGCGTCTAGTAGAGCGGTAAGCACTGGTTGGCTCAGATGTCGCAGTTGGAGACGGTGAGCGACGTAGCGGCGGATCATAAGAACGACGTTGGAAAGCGTACCTGCTTGTCCCATCATCCCGTCCGTAGGTATCGAATCCACGACGTTCGTCCTGCTGACGCTTCCGACAGACGCGTGCAATGTGGCCCCCATAGCCGCAGTAATAACAGATTGGACGAGGCGGCCGCCACGGTGGGTGAAAGGGTTGGCTAGGCGCACTCGGAGTCAACGAAGCCAGCGGGACAGGCATCGAGTCTGCGGGCATTGGTTGTACGACGGGTGGTGATCCAGCGAAGACTTGTGCGTACGTCGGCTGGAATCGAGGTACTGGAGAGTCTACATACGCTGGCCCAGTCATGGATGCCAACTCCTCTTTGATAACGTCGCGCAAAACAGTGTTGGAGGGGGGAAGTGGACTCGATGTCATTGAGAGGCCCAAAGATTGCAGCTCTTCCCGTATAATCACCCGGATGATAGCACGCAATGAGGCATCAGTCGTGGTGGTGTTTTCAGCGCTGTCCAGTGGTAACCGTTGGGATTCAGGTTCCTGTAGGCGTTGACACGTGGCAACAACGTCAGCGACTGTAGTCGGGTTTTGAATGACCAAGGCATTGAACGCGACCGTGCCGATCCCTTTCAATAGATGACGAACTCTCTCTGATTCAGATATGGACGTGTTGAAACGGTGACAGAGAGCAAGCACATCCTCTATGTAGGATGTGTAAGACTCACCGCATTGCTGCTTGCGAGCATCCAGTGTCTTCTTCGCGAGAGCTGAACGAACCCCCGGGGTGCCGAAAATTAGACGAAGCTGTTGCTTGAAACGTGTCCAGTCCGTAATGTCCGTTTCATGATCGAAAAACCACGTTTTCGCTACGCCTGTCAGATAGAAAGAAACACGGCGAAGCTTGGTAGGATCATCCCAGTTGTTAGTGGAACTCGCTCGATTGAACTGGTCCAACCAATCCTCCACATCTTCATCTCGAAGTCCGGCGAACGTGGGCGGCTCACGCCGGTGCGCGGTGATAATCCACGATGGATAGGCCGCGGTAGCCGGGGCCGTGGAGGTAGACGCAGAAGTGCCGGTTGGCTCGTCCTGAGGCATGTTACCGGACACCTAGCACAAACGGCGACCTGAGCGGAGCTCCAGAAGGCAGATTGGGCTGGGAGAGGACGGAAGATCGTAGAGCCCACTCCACCACTTGTGATGTAACGGTGAACGCAACCTTTATTAGGCCCAGAAGACACGATGAAGCGACCACGCCCAAGGCACAGAACTCTGACAAGCCAAGTCCCCACAGCAGATGAAGATGACGACCACTCATGATGATGAATATGTCTAAAGAAAGTAGATGTGCTTAATGATTGCCACAATATATATATATATATATATATATATATATATATATATATATACATACAGGCATACATATTGTCGCTAGGTGAAAATAACAGAATACAGGACGACGGTGCGACCAGAAAAAACGAGGTCTGTATTGACAGAACAAAAGAGCAGCCGCTTCGACTTCTTCTTCCTCGGAGGAACCGTGGGTGCTGTCCACGCTCATCACTTCATCGTCCTCTGTCTTTCCCGGCCTTTAGCCGTGAGATTAGCCTCCCATTCAAGAAAGCATCGTCCCGACGCTTTATAATCAAAGAGGTTTGTACTCGTTGGAAACGCATGAGTTCATTCGGAGAAATAAGGCTTTATGCGTGCCACGTGCACAACTTCTGGAGCATACCTTCGACGCCTTAAAGAGTGCGCAGTATCAGGAATAACCTCATATTTATTGTCACTGAGACGTCGCACAACTTTATAATGACCGAAGTACCGTCTTAACAGTTTTTCTAAAAGGCCACGGCTCCGAATAGGTGTCCACATCAAACTTTCTCTCCTGGCTCGTAGGAGACTGGTCGGTGACGAAGGTTGTACCGTCTTGAATCGTAGTCCTGCTGGCGGCTAATACGTAGGCGTGCAAGTTGTCGGGCTTCTTTGGCCAGCTGAGTTATATAATTAGCATCCGTTTCAGCATCTTTGCACTCGTGCGGCAGCATATCATCCAGCATAGTGGTGACTTCACGACCATGAAGAAGGCGGAATGGCATTGTTCTTGTTTCTTGATGAGCCGTGTTATAGGCGAACGTGACATACGGCAAGATCTCGTCCCAGTTTTTATGCTCCACATCGACGTACATGCAGAGCATATCCACTAGTGTCTTGTTGAGACGCTCCGTAAGACCATTCGCTTGCGAATGATACGCCGTTGTTCGCCGGTGGGATGTGCCACTAAGTTTTAAAACTGTCTGTAATAGTTTGGCTGCGAATGCAGTTGCCCTGTCAGTTATTACCACTGACACTGATGGAGCACCATGCCTCAGCACCACATTCTCTACGAAAAATCGGGCTGCTTCACTTGCCGTGCCCCTCTCCAAAGCCTTGGTTTCGGCGTAACGAGTGAGGTAGTCGGTGGCTACTACAATCCATCTGCAACCTGCTGATGAGGTTGGAAACAGGCCCAAAAGATCCATTCCGACTTGAGCGAATGGGGTAACACGCACGTCAATAGGATGGAGGAGGCCTGCTGGTTTGGCGGGTGGAATTTTTCTGCGCTGGCAATCAAGGCACGTCCGAACATAGTGTTTAACGGTCGCCGTCAGTCTTGGCCAGTAGTATTTCTGCCTCACTCTGCACAACGTACGCATGTAACCCAGGTGGCCGGATGTTGGTTCATCGTGGCATGCCTGTAATACTTTGCTCCTTAGAGATGTTGGGACGACGAGTAAGTAGTCGTTTCCGTGTGGCGTGAGTTCATCTTATACAGGACGCCGTTGCGCAAGCAAAATGACGAAAGCCCTCTCGCAAACAGTCTAGGTACAGCTGAAGTGCGACCCTCTAAAAAACGTATTATGGGTTCTAGTTCGAGGTCGTCTCGTTGCAGCTGTGCGGCAGTTGCCGTGTTTACGACTCCGACAAAGGCTGTATCGTCATCTTCTGCCGTCGCAGGTTCGTATGGCGCACGAGAAAGTCAATCAGCGTCTGAATGTCACTTCCCAGATCTGTAGACCACCGTCATGTCAAATTCTTGAAGCTTCAGGCTTCAGCGTGCCAACCGTCCTGAAGGGTCTCTTAAATTCGTCAGCCAGCAGAGGGAGTGATGGTCGCTGACATTAAAAGGACGACCATACAGGCATGGGCGGAATTTTATAACCGCCTACACCACCACAAGGCACTCTTTTTTCGTAGTGGAATAATTTTCTTCCGCACGCGAAAGAGTTCTGCTCGCGTAAGCAATTACACGTTCGGCGCCATCCTGCCACGAATACAGCTCCTAAGCCGACATTGCTAGCTTCGGTGTGCACTGTTGTCGGTGCATCATCATCAAAGTGTGCGAGGACTGGTGGCTTCTGAAGGCGTTGCCGCAGCTCGTCGAATGATTCTTGCTGCTCTTCATTTCATACGAATGCGACGTCTTCTCTGGTAAGGCGGGTCAACGGCGAAGCAATGCGCGAGGAGTTCTCAATGAAGCTTCGGTAGTAAGCACGCAGTTCTAAAAACCATCTGACCGCCTTTTTGTCAGTTGGCGCTGGAAAATTTGTAACGGCAGCTATTTTTTCAGGGTCAGGCCGCACACCTTCACTACTGACAAGATGCCCCAGGAACAGAACCTCTTCGAAGCCGAAATGGCATTTTTCCGGCTTAAGTGTTAGTCCGGCGGAACGGATAGCTTGAAATACTGAGTGCAGTCGCCTGACGTGGTCGTCGAATGTGGCAGAAAATACGATGACGTCATCTAAATACACTAAGCACGTCTGCCACTTGAGGCCTGATAGTACGGTGTCCATTAGCCGCTGAAACGTTGCCGGTGCTGAGCACAAGCCAAATGGAAGTACCTTAAAATCAAAAAGGCCATCAGGTGTCACGAAAGCTGTTTTCTCCCGGTCTCTTTCATCGACTTCTATCTGCCAATACCCACTCCTTAGGTCCATCGACGAGAACTAACGCGCGTGACATATAGTCGATCGAGTGAATCGTCGATACGTGGAAGTCGGTAGACGTCTTTTTTTGTCACCTGATTCAGCTTGCGGTAATCCACGCAGAAACGTAAGGTGCCATCTTTTTTCTTTACTAATAAAACCGGCGAAGCCCAAGGGCTTTTCGACGGCTCAATAACATCGTCTTCAAGCACCTGTCGCAACTGCTTTTCGATGGCTTCACGTTCTCGCGGAGCTACCCGGTACGGGTTTTGCCTGATGGGTCTGGTCATGTCGTCCGTTATAATTAGATGTTTCGTCAGCGGCGTTTGACGGACCCTGGAAATCAAAGAGAAACAATCTTCAAACTTGTTAATAAGCTGCATAGTAATTTGCTTCTGCGCCGGCAGCAAACTTGGGCCAATATGAACAGAGAGAGGTGCGGGGGTCATATCAGTTGAATTATCTTTTTCAAGAGTTAGGCAGTCTGTCATCTCGGCGAGCTCTTCCACGTACGCGACTGCCATGCCCCTCGTTATATGTCGGCGTTCAGAGCTGAAGTTCGTAACAAGGACGTGCGTGTGTCCGAATTTTATGCCTACGACGCCTCTTGCGATAGATAAACCATGGCTGAATAGCAGTGTTGGAATTTGCTCCGCGATGTTTTCAGAATCACTCGACGTGTCACATGTCACAGCCACGAGTGCACTCGACCGCGGTGGGATGGTCACATCGTCTTCGAAGACGCGCAAAGGCTGACGTCGCTGGTCTGTACAGGGTACATCCTAAACTTGATCTGGGGCTGTCCAAAACGTAACCAATCTCTCAGGAATGTTGATAATGGCACCGTATTTACGCAACAAGTCCATGCCCAAAATCAGGTCTTTGCAGCACTCCGGCAAAATTACGAAAGTGGCGACGAAATCTGAACTGCCGATATTAATTCGAGCTGTACATTTGCCCGTCGGCGTCACCAACTGACCTCCTGCGGTTCTTATGTTTGGGCCCGTCCATATTGTTCTTACTTTCTTTAGTCAGTCGGCGAGTTTACGGCTCATAATAGAGAAGTCCGCACCAGTATCTACCAGTGCTGTTATTGGGCGTCCGTCTATACAAATGTCTAGATTGGCGCTTACGATTTCCGTTGATGTCGGTGACGTCGTATCGTCCTTGGTATCGTGCGTCCTACGATCCGTGGTATCATTCGTCGTATCGCGTCGTAGAGAAGATGTTGGGGGTGTGATAGCATCTCGACGGGTGGCAACCTTCACCCCAAAGGTCGCAGCTGTTAGTTTCCCCGACGAGGGCTAGGAGATCTGCCCCGGACCACCTCGGAGTAACTGCGCTGCGGCGGCGAGTTCGGTGCAGGTGAAGGAGAGTGGCGTCGGCGATACGGCACTTCGGGTTGCTGTGCTTGCGGGCCTGCACCGCTGTCACGGCAGTTATTGAAATAGGCACGAGGGGAGTTTTGTAGAAAGTTATGAGATCTACGGTCACGGTACGGGCAATTGCTGAAAATATGGCCGGAGTGTTCATCGGCGCCGTTTGCATAGGCACGTTGGACTGTGGATACGGCTGCCACGGATTGGGAGCTGGGGCCCACGGCTCGTTGTAAGGCCCTTGGCTCACGTCACGATAAGCCAGAGGTGACGAGTTGTACGACACTGGAGTGGGTCAACGGACAGCTGATGCGTAGCTTACAGACCGCTGGTCTGAGAGCGATTCGGGCAACGAAAATGCCTGGCGGAGTTCTTGCCGCATACCTTCTGCATCGCAAGCCATGGTATTTTCTTGCGGAGTCACAAGGAGGCTTCGGATCTCCTCCCGAATGACCTCACGAATGAGTTCGCGCAGAGAACACTCACTACCGGCACTCAAAGCAGAGAGGCTTGGAGATGTTTTGTTTGGTTAGTCATGGTATCAGTGCCGTCGCAGTAGTGCTTGCTCGATTGTTGTAGCCTCTTTGACAAATTCCACTACGCTTGTTGGTGGGTTGCGTAGGAGACCGGTAAACAGCTCTTCCTTGACGCCCCTCATCAGATGTCGGAGTTTTTTTACCTTCAGGCATCTCGGGGTCGGCCCGCTGAAATAGGTGGGCCATGTCTTCCGCAAACATGGCGACGCTCTCGTTTGGTTTCTGTATGCGCGCCTCGATGAGCTGCAGAGCAGAATCACGGCGGTCGATGTTTGCGAATGTCCCGAGAATTTTCTGCCGAAATTCCTCCCACGATGACAGCGTTGACTCGTGGTTCTCGTACCACGCACGAGCGCTGTCTGCCAAAGCAAAGTAGACGCGCGATAGCTTTTGTTCAGTGGGCCAGCGGTTGGCTTAGGCGACTCGCTCATACTGGGCTAACCAGTCCTCGACGTCTTCATAAACCTCACCGTGGAAGGTGTCAGGAATTAGAGGCTGATCAACAGTAAGCTGTGAAGGCCCTCCGGTAAACATTTCTCCTTGTACGGTGTGTTGCTGGCAAAGTTCGAGCGGGATCGCCTCGGGACTAAGGCCTCGCTGTCGGCGACTGTAGCGGTGGACAGGAGTATCCACTACAGGAACAGATTGCGGTGGTGCTAGGGCACGGAGTTGTCGATGTGCTAGGGCACGGAGTTCTCCCAAGCATCAGTTGGAGAAGTCCAGCACCTCCACCAATGTCGCTAGGTGAAAATAACAGAATACAGAACGACGGTGCGACGTGAAAAAACGAGGTCTGTATTAACAGAAAAAAAGAGCAGCCGCTTCGACTTCTTCTTCCTCGGAGGAACCGTGGGTGCTGTCCACGCTCATCACTTCATCGTCCTCTGTCTTCTTTCCCGGCCTTTAACCGTGACAATATATTAATAAGATCTAACAGACAGTTATGCCAAGGAATGTACAGGGGAAGTTTTAGAACCAATGGAATGTAAATGAGAAGAAAAAAAAGTGGGTGAAAAAATAACCAGCCGTGAGCAGGCTCCCGGCTGGTTATTTTTTCACCCACTTTTCTTTCTTCTTATTTACATTCCATTGGTTCTAATAACTTCCCCTGTACATTTCTTGGCATTACTGTCTGTTAGATCTCATTAATATTGTGTCAAAACACTAAAAACGAGCCCTTAGGTATACACTTCTTTCCCTTATATATATATTGACAGCAATTGACAGCGTTGGGCCCCAGCAGGAATCGAACATCGGCATTCTGCGCTGCAGTCAAGTTTCAAAACCCAGAGCCTTGCCACATCTCTGAACTACTCTTTAAATTGGCCCCAATGTTCGAAAAACGCTAATTGTGGTTGCAGTGCTGGCTGTCTAACTTTATAAACATTACATATCTACTACTATAATGAAGCCGTCAGGTCAGGTTAATGTCAATTTAGGTTGGGTGCCTCTATGTTGCCAGCTATGTTTCTGTGAATTAGGAACCCCACTCCCAGTTTTCTTCTGTCAGCAAAGCCCCTATAGCAAAGGACGTGCTCATTCTGTAGCACCGTATAATCCTCATCTTTCCTCCGAACCTCACTGAGCCCTATTATATCCCATTTAACCCCTATAGCTCCTCGAAAAGTACAGCTAGACTTCCCACACTAGGTAAGGTTCTTACGTTAAATTTTCCCAAGTTCAGGTTCCAATGGCGGCGTGTCCGGTTCCCGAGATTTTTAGCACCCTCTGCTGCGTTGCAGATCTGACCACCGCCGTGGTCAGTGGCTTCGCAGCTGCTGGGGACTGAGGGCCGTGAGTTTTTTGACGTACGCATGTGCTAGGTAGTGGCCAGATACTGCACCAGGACGGCCAATCCTTCTCTGGTGAGAAGGTGCGTTCCTGGCGATGGTTATCGGTGAGGACGCACCCCAGGCCTCGTAATGCAGTTCCATCACCACGCGGATTTTTTTTATCCGGTTGTGAATCGCGCGGCACCGGGATTTGAACCATGGACCTTTTGCATGCGAGGCAGATGCTATAACCACTACGCCATCGCTTCTTCATTTTTACGAAGTGTCTCCAGACGGGAAAAGTACCAGACTCTTGGAAGAACGCTAACATCATCTTAATACATAAGAAAGGAGATGACAGGGGCTTGAAGAATTACAGGCCGATTAGCTTGCTCGCTGTAGTATAGAAGCTATTTACAAAGGTAATTGCTAACAGAGTAAAGAAAACATTAGAATGCAATCAACCAAGAGAACAAGCAGGATTTCGAAGAGGCTACTCAACAATCTACAACATTCATACTATCAATCAGGTAACAGAGAAATTCTCAGAATATAACCAACCTCTATACATAGCCTTCATAGATTATGAGAAGGCGTTTGATTCAGTAGAAGTATCAGCCGTTATGCAGACACTGCGGAATCGTGGTGTCGATGAAGTATATATAAACATCCTGGAAGAAATCTACAGGGGATCAACTGCTACCATAGTGCTTCATGAAGAAAGCAACAGAATACCAATCAAGAAGGGTGTAAGGCAGGGGGACATAATCTCCCCAATGCTATTTACCGCCTGCTTACAGGAGGTTTTCAGAAGCCTAGAATGGGAACAGTTAGGGATAAGAGTTAATGGAGAGTACATTAGTAACCTGCGCTTCGCCGATGACATTGCATTGCTGAGTAACTCAGGGGACGAATTGCAACTCATGATTACGGAGTTAGACAAGGAGAGCAGAAAGGTGGGTGTTAAAATGAATCTGCAGAAAACGAAAGTAACGTACAACAACCTCGGAAAACAGGAGCGTTTCAAGATAGGTAATAGTGCACTTCAAGTTGTAAAAGGCTATGTCTACCTAAAGCAGGTAAAAACCGCGGAACCAAACCACGAAATTGAAGTAACTAGAAGAATAAGATTGGAATAGAGCACATTTGGCAAGCACTCTCAAATTATGACAGGTAGATTGCCACTATCCCTCAAGAGGAAGGTGTATATAACAGCTGTATCTTGCCGGTACTTAGCTACGGAGCAGAAACCTGGAGACTTACAAAGAGGGTTCAGCTTAAATTGAGGACGACGTGGCAAGCAATGGAAAGAAAAATGGTAAGTGTAACCTTGAGAGACAAAAAGAGAGCAGAGTGGATTAGGGAACAAACGGGGGTTAAGGTTAAGGATAGCTGAAATCAAGAAGAAATGGATGTGGACCGGGCTTGTAGCGCGTAGACAGGATAACCGCCGGTCGTTAAGGGTAACTAACTGAATTCCCAGAGAAGGCAAGCTGGTTAGGGGGAGACAGAAGGTTAGGTGGGCAGATGAGATTAAGATGTTTGCGGGTATAAATTGGCAGCATCAAGCACAGGACCGGGTTAACTGGCGGAACATGGGAGAGGCTTTTGTCTTGCAGTAGACGTAGTCAGGCTGATGATGATGATGATGATGATGATGATGATGATGATGATGATGATGACGTTGGGTGCCAGCCCCTGAAGTTGATTTATGTCGCAGTGTCCACGGCTACGATCTTTGCGAGCACCAGCGCTTCATATCAGCCTATTGCTTCTGGTGGTGCTAATACTCATGTTTCTGTTGGCATCACCACGTAGTTGCAAACAACTGGTTATGTAAACATCTGTAACTGTTCAACTTATGCCTGTGTGTGCAACATTTGTACATATATTTAGCGTCATTTCATACCGAGTCGCTCAATAAAAAATTACTACGTTTACAGTGACATTCCGTACACTTGCTTAGCAAAACGTCTATTCCCGAGGTATGTGGAATCTGCCGAGTGTTTGAGAATATTTTCGTCACCGTTTCGTTCTTGCCTTGTATTCTTGCTTCTATATTCACCACGGGTAAAGGCATTATAGCAAGCTGCACTTCGCATAGCATAATCATATCAGTCGTGCGTCCGTCACATGCTTCATGTGCTCTACTGTAAATTTGCCCTACGACACAGCCCGGAGATAAATAAACAGCACAATAGGGAATAGTATAAATCAATGAAGCTAGGGATAATAATGCGACCATGCCAGTAGTGGGGCTACGCACAAAATATAATTATGAATATTCACGTGTGAAAACAACGACATGATTATGAGAAACGCCGTAGTGGAGGGCTCCGGAAAATTCGACCTTTGGTAATGTTTAACGTGCTCTGATATCATGCAGCATGCGGGCCTTCACTATTTCCCTGCCATCAATATGCGAGCGCCACGGCACGGAACGCAACCGCAACCTTTCGGTCAGCAGGCGAGCACCACAATCAGTGCTCCACTTCGGCGGAAATGGCTACGCAAGATAAAGAAATTTAAAATTCATACATAGATTATGAAGGATCCTTTACAGAACACCTCAAATGAAAAATTTTAGCAAACTTGTGTATTCGTTCTGAAAACACTGGTGTGGGGATCTTATAAAAGTTGTATACCACTTTCTTTTGTTTTATTGCAACAGACAAGCTACGTAAGTGCCATCTGACTTGCTTCCTTTTCAGTCAGGCCTCAGAGGCTTAGCTTAGCGTATCAACGTATAGGATTTCCATGAGTGTTCTTACCAAGGGACTAAAGAAATTTAGAACTAGCTCTGGTAACAGAATACGATCGGACGTGCATTTTGTCCGGCTAATAGCAAGAACATAAACACGAAGCGCTCGATGTTCATGAACTTACAAATCAACCACCTCCGCAGAAGTGCCATATCTAAAATATCCCTGTGGCATAAAGAGATTTTAGAACAGATAGAGAAATTAGGCGTCGGCAAAAGCTGTTCGGTTGCCAAACAAATGGATGTTATGAAATAAGGGTTCACTTCAGCAATTTTGTGTCTTGAGAGAAAGAAATCGATGATGTCGAGTTCTTGGTACTCAACCACGCGAGAGCAGTTACGCATTATATTCGAAGAAATATTTCATAACTGTATGTGGTAGAGACTGATACATGAGAGAATAGATTCTAATTTTAACCCCTTGTCGTGCTTAAACTTTGCTGCAAAGCTTCAGCGCTACTACGCATAGAGTTAACAGCAGGCGTCCACCGTTGTTTCGCATTGCTCTTAGGATTTGTTTCGTTTTCATGTTGGTTTATTTATTCCTATTGTTACAGCAGCACAAAGTCATCTTAGGCCGCCGAAAGCAATGCTCTCTATTCGCACAATCGTGTTTCTTGCATTATTGATGACGTCATTGTGCCTGTTTTTAACAGATTTGCATGGGACATTGTTCTTTCTCTCGGGGTCACTTTCTCGTGTTCGTTGCCTGAAAAAAGAGAAAGTTTTGAGACATCAACGAGAAAGGACAAAGCGTAGTCGCTGAAATGGTGAATTGTGTTTACACTTGCGAACATTTAGGTGCAAAAGTAGGAATAAGATTCACGTTGGGGACATGCATTTATTCTCTTTGCGATATCATTCCCGATCGGCCACCAATGCTGCAGATATCGTATCATAACTACCCATTTTTTCGCCATCTCTCTCTTTTTCTTGTTCTTGGCCAATATACGATATCGACCACAATACAGAGAAGCGTGTGCTACCCACATAAATTTCTTGCCTGTAAATGTTTGTAATATCACTTCCAAAGCCGGCTATCCAATGGCCAAGAAACATAGGAGTGTGGCAGCTTGGGCTAGTTGGTATGACATGACGATAGTTATAGCGCGAGAACAGAACGACGACAAAGATACCTTCATGCATTTCTTGTCTCTTTGTCGTCGTTCTGTCCTCGCGCTGTAACTATTGTCCTCGCAAAAAAAAACAGCCGAGAAGCGAAAAATTCTCAAAACTTGGCACATAATTTTAGGGTGCCAATATAACGAATGAAGCGGTACTCAGAGCGCGTAATCAATACAAAAATGACTTCATTATAAGGTGGAACACAACGTAATTGCAAACAGATATTCTTTATGTACTTTCTCATCTGATTAAATAAGGGGCGGCAAGAAAAATGGCACAGATAAAATGCCTATCGGGCGTCTTCCTCCTTTGCCAGTTTGGTCGTTGCTCGTATTATTCCCTCCGTATACAATGTACAAGTAATCCAGTTTGGAAAAGTTTCAAGTAAAAGAACAAGTTTCAGAAGCAAGTTATGCAATAAATGTGACCAAATCATAATCTCAACAAGTAGTATTTGTGTTCTTTGAGGCGTACGTATTTTTATTGCGATAGCAAATATATGAATACTCTCGGCTGGATAATGCCGCTGGCGTCGGCGTCGATGTTTTCGTCAGCGTCACCGTCACTCACCGTATATGTATAGGTGTCTATATATATGACAACGCACGAAGGAAAGAAAAATCTAGGAAAAGACTCCGGCGCGCGGAATCGAAGTTGCAACCTCTGAAACCTGACTGCGAGGTGTAAGTCACTGAGCCATGAAGGAGCACCTCCTTCAACGTTCAAACAGCAAGATATTTATATCTACCCCGTACCGCTGGTGACGGGCATCTCGGGGGAAATAACTGTCATGCTTACAGCATTACCAGAAAGATGGTGCAATGAGCGCGCGTCGCCACGTTGCCACGACGCGGCGGCACGCGCTCTCACTTCCCACGCGTACTTTGCCCCGCGGAGAGGGGGCAGGGCGGACGCTCACGGTGCGCTTATCTCGTGGTGAAGAGAATCGCACGTCTGGGCTGTCCTTGGGCGTTCACCGGAACGATTCTGCTGTAGTTACTGGGTGCACAAAGGTCAAGTCAATCATTGCACAGTTTCTGATTGCGAAAACGCTGTGCCATTCTGCGCATGACCTTCCATATTGTTGCTATCGCGTTCATTGCTTCGCCTTTATGGCAAAGCTGACACTTTATATATTACTGTCCTACTTCAGTGAACTGATATAAGCTAGGCATCAAATAACAAGTGACGTGGCTCGCAACAACAACAAAAAACACGATGTATCCACGAAGTGAACGATGATGAGTTGGTCAAGCAGTGAGATCATTTAGTGTTACCTCGATTGACCAACTCACAATGATTACTTACGCATGTAATTGAGTGCCAGGCAGTGTGCGCTTATATGCAATGTATATTGGTCATAATTAGTATATTGCTTTGAGTTGTGAATTTCGTTTTGGCTCTGCAGTATTACAGCTTTATGGTATCGGATCCAGCCTGAAGTTGGCAAAGAGGAGCTCTGGGCACATTCCTCGGGTGGTTTTTGGTTGTTTTCAGTCATACGAAATTAGTATTAGAGCATCCCTAGAGCTCAGATACTGCACAAGGAAGTTGTACATGAACATGATCATCATCTTCTGCATTGTCATCAGTATCTTCATCGCCATCATGGCCTATAGTGGGTACCATTCATGTGCTGGTCGGCGAGAACATAAACAGATCGTGTAGTCTGGAACGCGCGTGTTCTTCATCGTAATCATCATCGTCATCCTTAGAGGTTGCTACGCCACACAATGCCAATCGACAAGCCTCGATAGTAAGGAGCTTCACTCCTAAAAACAATTTATATATTAAAAGAAGAATGCTCTCATTCCCTGGCACTCTTCACCACAGGAATCACTTAAATTAGAACGATATTTGTGTTATCATTATTCAGGCACACAAGGGCTGGCATTCTCGAAAAGCGAGTTTGTTTCCAAGCCTCAGTGGCCCCATTTTATTGGGGCTCTTGGTAAGAATGACCGCCACTGTATGATTATGAGAGACCTCGTAGTAGAGGGCTCCAGAAATTTTGGCCACCTGCGGTTCTTTAACGTGCACCCAAATCTGAGCACACGGGCCTACAGCATTTCCGCCTCTATCTAAAATGCAGCCACCGCAGCCGGGATTTGATCCCGCGACCTGCGGGTCAGCAGCCGAGTACCTTATCTACTGGAGCACCGTGGCGGGGGTAAAGATGTATGAGCACGATAACGAGAACTGCCGCAGAAAAGATTATTCTGGTGCTCTCTGATGCGCTAGGGTTTACAATGAGATCATGGTTTCGTGCGTAGTACCCTACAACATGATTTTTTTTGCCTTTATACAGAAGTTGTCTTTTTATTAATCCAGGTCAATCACACCACGAATAAATGCTTACACGTTCTTTTCAGATTCATTTTTTTGCGTGGATACACTTTTAACACAATCCCGCTCAGCTTCAGCTCTTCCTGAAATATATTGTTATGCTGCTTGCTACAACGTCATTTCCTTTATTTTTCCAGCCTGCAATGCCGGAGCATTGTATGCGTAATTATTACGCAAATTTCGAAACAACGACATTGCTTTTATTGCTTGCGTTGCCCTTGACTTTTTTTATTGTAAACCAGTGTAACAGGGGCTGACAATGAGAGACACTTCCACAAGACAACAACACCTGAACGCTGGGGAATTCTGGGATTGCAGTCTGCTGCTCTATATATACTCGGTACCATTGCCGTCTCACAGCACAACGCCCTGCAGTACAGCGTTGCAGACAGGAAGACAAAGGATCCTCCACCATGCACGGAAAGGTTCTTGCCATCGTCTGCCTCCTTGGCTTTGGTGAGTATACTTACATGTGTGCTACGCATACGAGTAAAACCCATGTATCCTGCTGTTGTGTTTCACGTGCTTCTTTTACATGTGGTAATCTTATGAAATTTTTAAAAAGAGAAGGACAGGAGCTGCCATACTACAGCTGAGCATACATACTTCTGCTATCTATATTCAGAAAATTTAGCCTCACAATAAAGCTTTCACAAACGTGCCATACTTTTCAGCATCTTCCGGAACAATTATAACAATAAGACAAGGACGGTTTGTGTGCTCCGCATGAATACATCTTATTATTTTGATATACACTATGCAAACACCGCTTCCACTTTTATCCTGTGGGAATAGAGTGCATGCAATAACTGGCAGTGAAAACTCTACGAAAAAAAAACGCTCTTGCTTGTAGTATTGCAGCATTATTTATTGCAAATATTAGGGTGGTTTCAAGGCTATTGATAGTGTTGCAGTTTTTTTAACTTCAGAATCAACCCCACCCTATAAGAAAAAAAATACCATTTGCAAAACGCCATTCGTCTACCAAATGTAGAGCAATGGAATTTCGAGAACATTACAGATAATACAGGCAGCGGACGCTGCGATTCAAAATCTTAATTTTCAACGTGTTCTGGCCATATTTAGAAGCACGAACATGGCGTTGGGCTGCCACCTAGACTGAACTACACGAATTACAAGCAGTTTCACGAATGCTAAGAATTGGCGTATGTAGTAGTAGCGTAATTTCAACTCATATATTTGAAAGTGTGTTTGTTGTTTCAATCAGGAAACAAATTGAGGGGGGTTGTGCGAATATTTTATTATCAAGTTCGAATCAAACAACAGATAATCGAACATGATTCTTCCAGTATTAAAATCTTGAATAATTCTACAGAAAGGGTATGTAAAACTCGGCAAAGGGCAACGGAGCGGCTTCGTTACTCTGGGGTGGCAAAAACGAAGGTCAATGTTGTTACAGTAGGCGTTTTATTAAAACTTCTGGTTCATAATGCCAGTTACAGAACAAGGGTATCCTTGTTTTAAAGTTTGTGATGTTATTTCAGGCCGTAAAAAAAGATGTCAGATAACTTTCAAGCCCCTCTCAACTATGCTTTCGAAACGAAAGCAGGGACTGTTGTGTTTAGTTCTGTAAATAAAAATTTTCTGTTAATGTTCTCCATCATCATATGTCGTCTAATGAGTGTTTGGCGCAGAGTAAGGTAGTTTAATGTTTAACTAATCCGTGCAACTAAACGCTGAATAATGCAAGTATAACAAGAACGCAAGATGATGATGCCGTCGACATGTTTCTTTCCCTCTTCATGAATCATATCCCTACGGCAAGAGTGATTTGGTAGGTGTAGACAAATGTCAAAGCGCATCGTGTTTGATGATTAGGTTGGTGAATGCTGATTCAATTATAATGAAAAAGAAACACTGCTGATAAGCAGTTCTAGCTAGGGTAATACAAAACAGCCTCTGGCGGAACCATTCCATGTTAATAGTAGGGTGTTTAGAATAAAGTTCGCAGGCGTTGCGGGTTTGCTTTACTTTCTGTCACCATATGAGCTTTAGAATAGAGTTTTCTCCCGCTGGGAAAAATTTTGGGTTTTTCATTCTGACCTCAAACCCATATAAACGGAAGCTATGCACAGCCCTTTGCGGGTATCGTGGGCCGTGATCGCCACACGCTATTTCGGGATTTCTGCGGGTGGGCCGCAAGCGTGAACAGCGGTTCACGTTACGACGCATGCGCAGTAACAGTGACAACACCGCAAGTGCTTACGGTGTGCTATTCTACCCATCCCAAGTATTTACTGATACTGTGTGATGCGCTATACCGTTTCTTACGTGCAGCGAACATATATGGTATTGTTCTCACGTCAACCAAACCACGGCTATGACCAAATTGAATGCTAAAGTTAATAATGCTAACTCCATAACAAAATCTACACATAGAAGATTACGCACTATCAAGATATTCGGTCATTCCAGCGACGCAGGCGGCGCCATGTAGCCGTGCTCTGAAGATGTCCCACGGTGATAAACTGTGACGCAGTTCGGTGTCTCAGTAGTCATGAACCAATGAACGCGTGTTCATGCTCTGCGATGCTGACATGCGTGCTCGCGACATCAGCGTCTCGTCCGCCATTTTGACCTACCGCTGCGCCACCTATCGTCGCTGGAATGGTCGAATCGCCACGAAGCATAGTTGCTGCTCAGTTATTGCTGTACGAAAATTGCATGAAAAACAGCGACCACAGATGCCATTTGAAAAGTAGGTCAATCAAAAGCAATTCATGGCTTTTAACAAAGCTGCCACGATCACGTACAGCACACGTAAAGCCGAGTTCTCAGTGCATGTCACTACGTAGGCGATGAGTTGCGGCTGAGGTGAAGCAGCCAGAACAACTTGCGCGAGCAACTTGGCGGTGCCACCTTTCAAGTGCCATCTTGCTAAGCCGCCTAAAATCTTGTTTCACGCACTTAAAGGGCCCGTGAACCACCAACGAACGCTGGCGTGCTGCTCTTCGTGCCTTTATTATATCGAGAACAGCTGGCATGACGTCAACTGACGCTGCGTAGAATACAAACGACGCTGCGTACAAGAGACGCTGCCACTGGGAGAAAGAAAGCCTGTTTTTTTGGCCAGAAAATACGAGCGCCTGTTGCATTCTCACCTACGACGCTGAGGAGGGGCACTAGGAGAGGTGATCAAACGAACCAAAGAACGCAGCCTAGCGAAGTGAAACGAGGAAACGCGGGGAATTCCACCAGTGTTGACTGTAGACTCGTACACAACTGCAGCGCCACATCTACATTTCTTCCTCTGGGTGGTTTACGGGCCCTGTAAAGGAGAACTGACATCAAATTTCAGATGTTAAGATGTGCCCTTCATTTGATTGCTTGGTGTGCGAAGGTCCTCTTGCCCAAACTTGAATCGTGTCCATAGCGTGGAAGTTACTTTTTTTTGTGCTAGATGTAAGTGATATAAATCGATAACAGAAGTTGTTACTCGCCTCTCAGTTGCGTGATAAGTCGTGAATCTCTACTAAGGGGTTGATTTCTACTCGTTGACGCAAAATGCACGAGCAAATTTGATAATAATTGCTCCTTTAAACGTTAAAGAGCCGATGTGTAGATTGCCATATAGTTTAAAACACGTTAGTGAGCATGTGCCTGATGTAGATGAGTATTTCTGCTTTGTATTTTCAGAATGCTGTCGGTGTCCTACAATGTTATTCATGACCTTAGCAAATACTGAGTAGGATGATAACGCCTCCCTTTTCTTAGCCGGCTCCGCACATATTTTTCAGCTTTATAGGGTTCACGCTCGTGCAGCATTTCCAGAGAGAGAGAGACAACTTTATTTGCAGCATTTCCAAAATATATACTTTATATTTGCTGGCTGCCCAAGTATTTCACCCAATATAATCTCAGCAGAACTTGCTATGTCACCTAGCTGGATCACATTTTTGACACCGGTTATACAAATTAAATAGACAGGAAGAAATGACCCTTCAGCATATGAATTCACAGTCAACCGTTTAAGACGCTTGCTATAATTAAAGTCTGAATCACTCCGTCAGTCTAGTAACCCAAGTCAATTATTTCCTGCTCATAGCTGCAAAAAGGTTGATTATTTTGATAAATATTCAACGAATGTATAATGAGGGAGTTAAATGAGGCTTAAGCGTAATTATTAGCAGTCACTGAATGGGTGCAAAGAATAATGGATAGGCATCCATATCAGAGCTAGGCCCACAGATCAGCTATGAGCAAATATGAATAGTTGAGTCCAAATATAGTGCGTGCTGCCAAGGCACCAGCACGTTGTAATGAGAAAGAGGTGTAAAAAATGATATGCTGCTGGAAAGTCTTCGTCAGCAAGCTTCTTTAACAGCACTATAAAAATGCACTCTCAGCTTTTCTTCATCTATGTAATCACCATGGCAATTTTATAGGCCGGCTGGTTGAATGTGACATACGCTATTTGCCAGAGCAAGCTCAATTTCGGTGATCACTGATCACTATAAAGTATGCCTTGGGATATATTCGTTCCCCTTAAGTGAATGCTGTAAAACAAAGTTTATGCTTTTTCGTTTTTTTTTTCATGAGACCACGTAACCGTTTATATAAAAAACTACTCTTGTTTCCTTTCAGCCGCTCAAGGACAGGCCTACTGGAACCTGGGATGGGGAGGCTCTAGCGGCTGGCTAGGTGGTGGCTATGGAGGCCTTATGGGTGGATACGGTGGATATGGCGCTCTTTCTGGTCTCGGCGGAGGATTCGGTGCACTCGGCGGACTCGGTGGGCTCTATGGAGGTTATGGCGGATTGAGTGGTCTGTCAGGTCTATACGGAGGTTACTCAGGACTTGGTGGCGTCTCAGGACTTCTTGGCGGCTACTCTGGCCTGGGTGGCTTGTACGGTGGTCTCGGAGGAGTACGCGTGCTCGGTGGTGGCCTCGGATACTCCGGTCTGCTAGGTGGCTATTCTGGCCTTGGTGGTTTCTCAGGACTTCTTGGCGGCTACTCTGGCTTGGGTGGATTGTACGGTGGTCTCGGAGGAGTACGTGTTCTAGGTGGTGGCCTCGGATACCCCGGTCTGCTAGGTGGCTATTCTGGCCTTAGTGGTTTCTCAGGACTTCTTGGTGGCTACTCTGGCTTGGGTGGCTTTTACGGTGGTCTCGGAGGATCACGCGTGCTCGGTGGTAGCCTCGGATACCCCGGTCTTCTAGGCGGATATTCTGGCCTTAGTGGTCTCATGGGATCGTATGGAGGTTACCCACGATTCGGTGGCCTTTCAGGCCTCCTTGGAGGTTACCCCGGCTACTCTGGTCTGTACGGCAGCCCTCTGAGCTCATTCGGTTATGGTTCCCTCGGAGGCTTTGGTCCCTACGGAGGCCTTTTCGGATTCCCCGGATACAGTTATGGTCCTTACGGTTCATTCGGTTCTTCCTATGGAGGCTACTGGCCCAGCTACGGAGGCTACTGGCCCAGCTTCGGTGGCTTCGGACCTAGCTTCGGAGGTGTTAGACCCGGATCTGTTTCCTCTGTTGTACGCCCAAGCGGAGGTGTTGTTGCTTCAAGCTCTGGAGTTGTTACCGCACCAGCGACTAGCCTACTCACACCCGCTGGCATGCCTACCCTCCCCGGCGTCGCTGTCACTGGCTCCAAGGGGTACGTATGGCTGCTCTCTCTTATCATACGTGTATAGTTTTAGGATCTAAGTCGACCCAAAGGAACAAAAAGATGGAACCTATTATTTGGGTGCACTATAAATTTGAATAAAATCGCTTAAGAAAGGACAGAAGTTCGGCGGTTTAGTTCTCGGACACTGCTGCTGCAATTGATTGGAAAAAAGGGCGAACACCACAGTGTGTGCTGACAATGAAGTTCACGTTAAAAACCCCTGAGCGGGCGAATTTGATTCGGGGTATGCCACTCCTATGTGCCTCATAATGATATATTGTTTGTTGCACGTTAAACCTTCACACTTATTATCATCAAGAAATAATAACGTGACGATAACGTAACGACTCAAGCCTTTCGTCTTATATCATGGCCCTTAGTTCACGGCGTTATTCCAAACCTACTAAATTACATTAGGGAGTACCTTTATTTTGGTATGTGGTTAGAAATTACATGAATAGCAATAGGTACATAAAAGAGATTTAACTGAATTCGCCTACTGTATAGCTACCTTAGTTAGCAGATTCAGCACTCAGTATTTCCTGTAAAAGAAACTGAAATATATGCACTGCAGCAGAACTTTATATAATCGAAGTTATCAACTGTTTTCGTAAACAGAGAATACTGCAAATATTTTCTCGAATGAGGCGTCATGTATGAACTCATTTCAAGCGCATCTTTCTAAAAGAAACGCACTGAAATCTGTGATTTACAAATCAATAATTTTTTTACACTTTCTAAATGTATCCTAAATATGTCAGTAGCGCTTTGGAAAGAAATCGTAAAAATTCAAGAAATTTGTTGTGGGACTTGTAACGATGTTGGTATGGAATAAGGGGACTTGTAAACGATGTTGGTATGTGTGGTATTAGTTACAGCTTAGAGAACAGCGATGTATATATGTGTTTGAAACTTTAAATAGTATTCTTGAATGACATTCTTCAAAATGGTTTCATACGTGTGTCATATCGCAGTATGTTACACCTAGCAATTGTTGTGGGGGATTTCAATGTCTTTAGACACGCCATAAACACCAATGTAGTAAACGACGCAGCTCGATAGTGAATAACACGATTGGTGCAAGTTTTGTGGCATTACTTCTGCTGGGAAGTGATCAGCAGATGAAAAAATAAATAGTGCATAAATTTAACGTAAAGGAGGAAGGGGGGGAGGTTCTGATTACAAGACCTCAATAGATTAGTGATTATATCGCTACCTTATCATTACGGTAATGATTGTTTTACATCAGCAATTGTCCCATAAGAATGCAGTTCCTAGTAGCAACCGTAGGGCAACCATAAAATAAATTTTAATAAGCTGTTTTAATGAAAATGGGACGCTATTGCTTCTAAGGATATTTTGTGACTTCAGGCATTTTGCTACGTTATTTTTTCTTTGCTTTGTGCACATTTCACGTACACACAGCTGGATAGTGCGGGATTTCATGACTTAAAGTGCTAATATAGGTTTCTGAGACGCACAGAGCTCACAATCCTTTATGAACTGAAGCACGGTTTTCTTTCGTTCCAGAATCAAGACCCTAGGTTGAATGCTGTTCAAGTGCTTGACATATTGTCCACAACACATTAGTCACGTATGTTACATATTTTATAATATATGCCTTCTGCTTTGTTAACATATTATAACTTATTACTTGCACAATAAAAAATCCCTGCATCAGTTTGAATCCCGACTAGTGTATGTCGGGATCCCTACTCTATAAACGCAGAGTATGCGTTTACCACCATGTGCCTTCCTCGGAATACAGCTGTTCCGTTATCAGAACAGAACCTAGAAGAGCTTATATGTAAAGTCTTGAAATGACTATCTCATAAAGTGTCCGGTAGAATAATTTCTCAGACCTAATGAGATCAAGCGTATTCTTTAGCTTTGACGGTAGCCACATCTGGGAAATACTATATGTGAAATGTATTTTCCTTTGCAGATCCATACATGAAGAAATACCCTACGAAATGTATAATAGGGAAGCAAAGCAACACTGGCTGTAAAAAAATGTATCAAATCTGACTACTAAGTTTTCCCCAAATAAAGCGGAAAGAATTGTAACTGTAGCCTTTTGCTTACTGCTGTCTTCCCGAGAAGTGTTTGATCGTGCGTATCAGTACGTGCTTCAAGGTGTGCGTTTGGCTTGTGCGAATTTCTGTGCAATGCATTCAGCCAATCACGTCAAAGAAAATGAGACAAGCCCCTCCGCAACTGAGCACGAGTTCAGTTGCAATAATAATAATAAAGTTGTTACTCACTCACTCAGTTGCCGTTGAAAAACCGATGTTCTGCTGAGAATATTTCTTTATAGTAGTGGTAGAATTTTATCAGCTACTTTCCGGTAATAGCAGTATACATACCAGCTCTTTATGGATAGATATTACCGCTTCAAGTGTCGGTCAGGGGCTTCACTTGCCATCTCAAGGGCAAGGTATGAGTGTATTTCTTAAAGCCACGTTGATTAATTGATTAACGTGGGCAACGACAAACTATGATGCCCTCTTGCGAGGTGCTCTGACTTGGGGAATGAAGCTAAACTGCCCGCCATTTGTCAGCATTCCGGACTGCTGAATCGCGCGCGCATGTAAATGCCGAAGAAAAGATGCAGGCATTAAAAATCAAGAGCGCTTCCCATGTCGGCAAACTGCTTGGTGTGTTCTTTCCTGGCCTGCTATCATCCCTTCCTTCCTTCTTTCCTTTATTTATTTATTTATTTATCCGCTTTACACAATGCTTGCTCCAAACTTCTTTCTTTTTCCATGCTTGGAAGAGCATACGCATTTTTAGCAGCGCCGCGCTATTACTGCTACAGGCAACAGACACGGTCATGCATAAAACAATGCAATGAAACAATGAATGCCCGCAAAACATCGTTGTAACGCAGTTACATGTGATTTAGGTAAAAGACCAATATTATCACATCTCTAAAGATGAATCACTCATGAGCCAACAGTAGGTAGAGCACTAAAGATTTGAAAATGGTGCATACACATACACATTTCGCCAGAGCACCTTTGAGGGCTCAATTCGTCTCCACTCACGTGTGTGTACACCATATTGCCCATTTTATAAAAAACATATCTCGCAAAAGCATGGCTGACCGTGCGAACAAATGTCGTACCTGCCCAGGAGGCAGCGCAAGAGGCCTACGGGACGGCTTAATGCTCTCCCATAGTAGAGCACCTAGTACTCTGATTCGTCAACAACTTTTTCTAAACACACATTCAGGTTCAAGGGATGGCTTTGTGCAGTGCTATAGTAGAGCACCAAGTGCTCTAAAATGTAAATACTTTTCTAAACACACATTCTTGAGGCATTGGGAGGTTTGCGTAGATTTTAGCGGGACGGCTCAGTGCTCTCCCATAGTTGAGTACGAAGTATTCAAAATCGTTCAACATTTTTTATAAATAGATTCTTGAGGCCAATGGGACAGCTGCATGCTCTCCCATGGTAGCATTCCTCGTACTTGAAGTTGTTAACAACTTTTGATGAACACAATGTTCTCCAATAGTAACAATTTTGCTAAACACATACACTCGGCGAAGGCCTTAACCCCATATTCAGAAACGCTCCTTGTCTTGAACTTGACACGCCACCGGCTTCAGTGGTGCCCAAACTCATTTCGAACGTACTCCTTTAGGCGGTGCCAAGGCAGCACAAACGCGCTGAATTGAAGGCAGCGGCAAGTCAAGTTCAAGCCAAGGAGCATTTCTGAATAAGGGGGCTAGCCTTAGTCTGGGCACCGCTAATCCTCTCCTGATCATAATACATGGCGTCATAGATCTGTAGGCAACCTTGCAAAAACTTTGCTACACATGAGTGCGTGTGGAGGGATATAAGAGAGGCTACGAAGCTGAAAGCCTCAAGACGCTGGCCTTGCATGTTGATTTCTCGGCGTCTTTCTGTCAATGCGGTAATAACGCCAAAAGATACGGTGCAGCGTCACCTCTAAACAACCAGGGTAGTTATAAAATGTGGCATCATTGTAGTTATGCATTTTGTAATTTCTTCAGACGTGCTGAGCTTCCACCCCGCGCCTGCTTGTCGGAAGAGCATTCGACAATTTATTGTGTAGCCTGAAGGTACTTTCTGAATAGAGCAGGTGCTTTATGTAAAAAAAAACGTTCAGGTTTATTCACGCCCATCGTTGCTTTTCGTTGTAGTCGGAAAACATTACTGGTGCGAGGATTATGTAGTTTTCATATCGTGGCCATATTTGCTGTACGCGTGAGCAGTGGTGGCCCACTCACTTGGAAAACTTACTTAACCAACTCCAATAAAATATGGCAAATTAAAACTCCCGTGTCGCGTCAGGTTACTTTCCCATGTCAATTTCATTATTCGCCTGACACACAGGTGAATCAATTCATTAAATGTCTCAGGGAATTCAGTGCCTGGAGTGGTATTCAAAACTTCGTGGTTGTTTCCGAAGAACAACATTCAACGACCGTAATTATGGTGAATTTGTGGTACTTTCAACTTGCAATGAGCCCCAAATCTCTGGACTGAGCCCCAGTTTGAATATAAACCTTAACTTTGTCTTTACAGCACACACGTAATATAAAGAAAACATTATGCCATAATGCAGCTCTTTATTGGACTAACGAAAAAGTTCTTTAACGAGGGAACGCGTCTCTAAAGAAAATAGCACATGGTACTTAAGCAACGCTGATGCTACAAAGCCTAGTCTAAAGCTGTCCAATGATGCTGAAATTATGTATGCTATTTATCACTTACCTATTTATCTATGCAGTCAAAAACTGCACCAGCTCAACCTGTTGTGCATGATTGAAGGCATTTTGCTTCAAGTTGAAGAAAGATTTCAAGGGGGGCACTAATATACCGCGGGATAATTTATATCGGCGTCACTAAAAAGGCTACAAGAATATTTGGGAACTTTTTACACGCCATGATGCAGCTTCGGCATTAAAGTTAGTATTGGTCAAAATATGCAGTGAGCCATCACTCGTCATAAAATCTTAGGAATAAGCGTAATTAACACTGCCAAAATAAAACCTTTGTTTTAATGTTTTCATAATTGTAGATTGTCATCGAAGCATCATTATTACCGATGGGATACTATGCCATTAGCAATGTTGTCTGTTGGCTGAATCGGTGATATTTGTCGTCTAACTGTTAGTCCTATATCACTTTAAATATTCTGTCTGTCATATATGACAACGCACGAAAGAAAGAAAAATCTAGGAAAAGACTCCGGCGCGCGGAATCGAAGTTGCAACCTCTCAAACGTGACTGCGAGGTGTTAGTCACTGAGCCATGAAGGAGCACCTCCTTCAACGTTCAAACAGCAAGCTATTTATATCTACCCCGTACCGCTGGTGACGGGCATCTCGGGGGGGAAATAACTGTCATGCTTACAGCATTACCAGCAAGCTGGTGCAATGAGTGCGCGTCGCCACGTTGCCACCACGCGGCGCCACGCGCTCTCACTTCCCGAGCGTTCTTAGCCCCGCAGAGAGCGGGCAGGGCAGACGCTCATGCGTGCGCTTATCTCGCTGTGGGGACAATCGTACGTCTTGGCTGGCCTTGGGCATTCACCGGAATGATTCTGCTGTAGTTACCGGGTGCACAAAGGTCAATTCAATCATTACACAGTTTTTGTTTGTGAAAAGGCTGTGCCAATCTGCGCATGACCTTCCAAATGGTTGCTATCGCGTTCATTGCTTCGCCTTTATGGCAAAGCTGACACTTTTTTTTACTGTCGCACTTCAGTGAACTGATATAACCTAGGAAACAAATAACAAGTAACGTGGCTCGCAACAACAACAAAAACACGATGTATCCACGTTGTGAATGATGATGAGTTGGTCAAGCAATGAGATCGTTTAGTGTTACCTCAATTGACCACTCACTTTGACCACTCACGCATGTAAATGAGTGCCAGGCAGTGTGCGCTTATATGCAATGTATATTGGTCATAATTTGTATGTTGCGTTGAGTTGTGAATTACGTTTTGCCTCTGCAGTATTACAGCTTTATGGTATCGGATCCAGCCTGAAGTTGGCAAAGAGGAGTTCTGGGCACACTACCCGAGTAGTTTTTGGTTGTTTTCACTCATACGAAATTAGTAGTAGAGCATCCCTAGAGCTCACATACTGCACAAGCCAGTCGTTCATGAACATGATCATCATCTTCTGCATTGTCATCAGTGTCTTCATCTCTATCATGGCCTATAGTGGGTACCATTCATGTGCTGGTCGGTGAGGACATAAACAGATCGTGTAGTCTGGAACGCGCGTGTTCTTCATCATCATCATCGTCATTCTTAGAGGTTGCTACGTCGCACAATGCCAATTGACAAGCCTCGATAGTTAGGAGCTTCACCCCTAAAAATAATTTATATATTAAAAGGAGAATGCTCTCATTCCCTGGTACTCTTCACCACAGGCATAACTTAAATTAGAACAATATTTGTGTTATCAGTATTCAGGCACACAAGGGCTGGCATTCTCGAAAAGCGAGTTTGTTTCCCAGCTTCAGTGGCCCCATTTTATTGGGGCTCTAGGTAAGAACGACCACCCCAGTATGATTATGAGAGATGTCGTAGTAGAGGACTCCAGAAATTTTGGCCACCTGCGGTTCTTTAACGTGCACCCAAATCTGAGCACACGGGCCTACAGCATTTACGCCTGTATCTAAAATGCAGCCGCCGCAGCCGGGATTCGATCCCGCGACCTGCGGGTCAGCAGCCCGGTACCTTATCTACTGGGCCACCGCGGCGTGGGTAAAGATGTATGAGCACGATAACGAGAACTGCCGCAGAAGAGATTATTCTGATGCTCTCTGAGGCGGTGGGGTTCGCAATGAGATCATGGTTTGGTGCGTAGTACCCCTCAACATAACTTTTTTTTGCCTTTGCACAGAAATTGTCTTTTTAATAATTCCGGTCACTCACACCACGAATGATTGCTTACACGTCCTTTTCGGATTCATTTTTTTCTACGTGGATACACTTTTAACACGATCCCGCTCAGCTTCCGCTCTTCCTGAAATATATTGTTATGCTGCTTGCTACAACGTCATTTCCTTTATTTTTCCAGCCTGCAATGCCGGAGCATTGTATGCGCAATTATTACGCAAATTTCGAAACAACGACATTGCTTTTATTGTTTGCGTTGCCCTTCACTTTTTTTATTGTAAACCAGTGTAACAGGGGCTGACAATGAGAGACACTTCCACAAGACAACCACACCTGAACGCTGGGGAATTCTGGGATTGCAGTCTAATGTTCTATATATACTCAGTACCATCGCCGTCTCACAGCACAACGCCCTGCAGTACAGCGTTGCAGACAGGAAGACAAAGGATCCTCCACCATGCACGGAAAGGTTCTTGCCATCGTCTGCCTTCTTGGCTGTGGTGAGTATACTTACATGTGTGCTACGCATACGTGTGAAACCCATGTATCCTGCTGTTGTGTTTCACGTGCTTGTTTTACATATGTTAATTTAATGAAATTTTTAAAAAGAGAAGGACAGCAGCTACCTTACTACAGCTGAGCATACATACTTCTGCTATATTCAGGAAATTTAGCCTCACAATAAAGCTTTCACAAACGTGCCATACTTTTGAGCACCTTCCGCAACAATTGGAACATTAAGACAGGGACGGTTTGTGTGCTCCGCATGAATACCTCTTATTATTTTAATATACGCTATGCAAACACCGCTTCCACTTTTATCCTGTGGGATTAGAGTGCATGCGATAACTGGCAGCGAAAACTCTACGAAAAAAAAAAAACGCTCTTGCTTGTAATATTCCAGCATTATTTATTGCAAATATTAGGGTGGTTGCAGGGCTATTGATAGTGTTGCAGTTTTTCCAACTTCAGAATCAACCCCACCCTATAAGAAAAAAAAATACCATTTGCAAAAGGCCATTCGTCTACCAAATGTAGAACAATGGACTTTCGAGAACATTACAGATAATAAAGGCAGCGGACGCTGTCCTTACATATCTTAAACTTCAACATGTTTTGGCCATATTTAGACGCACGAACACAGCGTTGGGCTGCCACCTAGACTGAACTACATGAGTTACAAGCAGTTTCACGAACGCTAAGGATTGGCGTATGTAGTAGTAGCCTAATTTCAACCCATATATTGAAAAGTGTGTTTGTTGTTTAAATGACAAAACAAAAGGGAGGAGGGCTGTTTGAATATTTAAGTATCGAGTTCAAATCAAATAATAGATAATCGAACAATATGATTCTAGTTTTGACGAAGCAATATTCAAAATCTTGAATAGTTCTACAGGAAGAGTATGTAAAACCCGGCAATGGGCAATGGAGCGGCTTCGTCACTCTGGGGTGGCTAAAAATAAGGCCAATGTTGCTACAGCCGGCCTTTTGTTAAAACTTCTGGTTCATAATGCCGGTTCTAGAACAAGCGCATCCTTGTTTTAAAGGTTGTTATGTCATTCCAGGCCGTAAAAAAATGGTGTGAGATAACTTTCATGTCCCCCTCAACTATGCTTAAGAAATGAAAGCAGGGACTATTGTGTTTAGTACTGAAAATAAAAATTTTTGATTAATATTGTCCGTCATCAAACAAAGCATCAAAAATGGCTTCATGTGTCGTCTAATGAGCGTTTGGCGCAGAGTAAGGTAGTTTAATGTTTAACTACTCCGTGCAACCTAACGCTGAAGATGGCAAGTAAAACAAGAATGCATGATGATGATGCCGTTGATATGTTTTTTTTCCTCTTCATGAATCATATCCCTACGGCAAGAGTGATTTGGTATGTGTAGACAAATGTCAAAGCGCATTGTGTTTGATGATTAGGTTGGTGAATGCTGATTTAATTATAAGAGAAAAAAAGCTCTGCTGATAAGCAGGCCTAGCTAGGGTAATACGAAACAGCCTCTGGCGGAATCATTCGATGTTAATAGTAGGGTGTTTAGAATAACATTCGCGGGCATTGCGGCTGTTGTTTCACTTGCGGGCACCATATGAGGTTTAGAATAGTGTTTTCTCTCCCTGCGAAAATATCTAGGGTCTGTCATCCCGACCGCCAACCCGAATACATAGAAGCTACGCACAGCACTTTGGGACCTCGCAGGTCGTGAGTGCTACACGCTATTTCAGAATTTCTGCGGGTGGGCCGCAAGTGTGAGCAGCGGTTCGCGTTACGACGCATGCGCAGTAACAGTGACAACACCGCAAGTGCTTACGGTGCGCTATTCTACACCTCCCAAGTTTTTACTGATACTGTGTGATACGCTATACCGTTTCTTGCATGCAGCGAGCATATATGGTATTGTTTTCGCGTCAACCAAACCACGGCCGTGGCCAAATTGAATGCTAATGTTAATATTGCTAACTCCATAACAAAAGCTCCTCATAGCAGATTACGCACTATCAAGATATTCGGTCAATCCAGCGACGCAGGCGGCGCCATGTAGCCGTGCTCCAAAGCTGTCACACGGTGATAAACTACGACGCAGTTTGGTCTCTTAGTAGTCATGAACCAACCAACGAAAACGTGTTCACGCTCTGTGACGCTGACCTGCATGCTTGCGACATCAGTGTCTTGTCCTCCATTTCAACCTACCGCTGCACCACCTTTCGTCGCTGAAATGGTCGAATCGCCACGAAGTATAGTTGCCGCTCAATTATTGCTGTAGGAAATTTGCATGAAAAACAGCAACCCGGGATGGCATTTGAGAAGTAGGTCAATCAAAAGCAATTCATGGCTTTTAACAAAGCTGCCATGATCACGTACAGCACACGTAAAGCCGAGTTCTCTGTTCACGTCACTACGTAGGCGATGAGATGCGGCTGAGGTGAAGCAGCCAGAACAACTTGCATGAGACACTTGGCAGCGCCACCTTTCGAGTGCCATCCTGTTAAGGCGCCTAAAATTTTGTTTCACGCGCTTAAAAGGCCCGTAAACCACCAACGATCGCTGGCGTGTTGCTCTTCGTGCCTTTATTCTATCGAGAACAGCTGGCATGACGTCAACTGACGCTGCGTAGAATACAAACGACGCTGCGTACAAGAGACGCTGCTATTGGGCGAAAAAAAGCCTGTTTTTTGCCAGAAAACGCCAGCGCCTTTCGCGTTCTCACCTATGACGCAGAGGAAGGGCCCTAGGCGAGGTGGTCAAAAAAGCCGACGACCGCAGCCTAGCGAAGGAAAGAGCGAAACGAGCAAACGCGTGGAATTCCACCAGCGTTCACCGCAGACTCGTGCACAACTGCAACGCCACATCTACATTTCTTCCTCGGGGTGGTTTACGGGCCCTTTAAGGGAGCACTGACACCAAATTTCAGATGTCAAGAAATGCCCTTCATTTGATTGCCCGGTGTGCGTAGGTCCTCTTGCCCAAACTTGAATCGCGTCCGTAGCGTGGAAGTTAGTTTATTTTGTGCTAGATGCAAGTGATATAAATCGATAACAGAAATCGATACTCGTCTCTCGTATGCGTGATAAGACGCGAATCACTACTAGGGCGTTTATATCTACTCGTTGACGCAAAAATACACGAGTAAATTTGATGTGAGTGCTCTTTTAAACGCTAAAGAGGCGATGTATAGATTGCCATATAGTTTAAAACACGTTAGTGAGCATGTGCCAGATGTAGACAAGTATTTCCGCTTTATATTTTCAGAATGTTGTCGGTGTCCTATTGTGTTATTTATGACATTAGCAAATACTGAGTAGGAATTATTACTCCTCACTTTTTTTGCCGGCTCCACACACATTTCTTCAGCTCTATAGGGTTCGCGCTCGTGCAGCATTTTCAGAAAGAGAGACAGAGACAGAAGCAACTTTATTTGCAGCATTTCCAAAATATACAGTTTATGTTCGCTGGCTGCCCAAGTATTTCATCCAACATGTTCTCAGCACCGCTTGCTATGTCACCTAGCTCGGCCACTTTGTGACACCGTTCACACAAATTGAATAAACAGAAAGAAATGAGCCCTCAGCATATCAATTCACAGTCAGCTGTTTAGACGTTTGCTATAATGAAAGTCTGAATCACTCCATCGATCTACTAACGCAAGTCAATGATTTCAAGTTCACAGCTGCAAAAATATTGATCGCTTTGATAATTATTCAACGAATGTCTAATGAAGGAGTTAAATGAGGCTTGAGCGTAATTAGTAGCAGTCACTGAAAGGGTGCGAAGAATAATGAAGTATTGGCATCCATATCAGAGCTAGGCCCACAGATTAGCTATGATCAAATAGAAATAGTTTCTAGTCTAAATATAGTGATGGGTATGGGCATGCCGCCAAGGCACCAGCGCGTTGTAATGAGAAAGATGTGTAAAAAATGATGAGCTACTGGCAATTCTTCGTCAGCAAGCTTTTTTGACAGCCCTATAAAAATATATTCTCACCTTTTCTTCATCTATGTAATCGCCATGGCAATTTTCATGGACCAGCTAATTGAATGAAACATACGATGTTTGCCGGAGTAAGCTCATTTTTTGTGATCACTGATCACTATCTTCCTATGCCTTGAGATATATTCGTTCACTATAAGTGAATACTGTAAAACAAAGTTTATGTGTTTTTTGTTTTGTTTTTGTTTATGAGACCACGTAAACGTTTATGTAAAAAACTACTCTTGTTTCCTTTCAGCCGCTCAAGGACAGGCCTATTGGAACCTAGGATGGGGAGGCTCTAGCGGCTGGCTAGGTGGTGGCTATGGAGGCCTTATGGGTGGATACGGTGGATATGGTGCTCTTTCTGGTCTCGGCGGAGGATTCGGTGCATTCGGCGGACTCGGTGGGCTCTATGGAGGTTTTGGCGGATTGAGTGGTCTGTCAGGTCTATACGGAGGTTACTCAGGACTTGGTGGCGTCTCAGGACTTCTTGGCGGCTACTCTGGCTTGGGTGGCTTGTACGGTGGTCTCGGAGGAGTCCGTGTGCTCGGTGGTGGCCTCGGATACTCCGGTCTGCTAGGTGGCTATTCTGGCCTTGGCGGTTTCTCAGGACTTCTTGGTGGCTACTCTGGCTTGGGTGGCTTTTACGGTGGTCTCGGAGGATCACGCCTGCTCGGTGGTAGCCTCGGATACCCCGGTCTTCTAGGCGGATATTCTGGCCTTAGCGGTCTCATGGGATCGTACGGAGGTTACCCACGATTCGGTGGCCTTTCAGGCCTCCTTGGAGGTTACCCCGGCTACTCTGGACTGTACGGCAGCCCTCTGAGCTCATTCGGTTATGGTTCCCTCGGAGGCTTTGGTTCCTACGGAGGCTCCTTCGGATTCCCCGGATACAGTTACGGTCCTTACGGTTCATTCGGTTCTTCCTATGGAGGCTACTGGCCCAGCTACGGAGGCTACTGGCCCAGCTTCGGTGGCTTCGGACCCAGCTTCGGTGGCTTCGGACCTAGCTTCGGAGGTGTTAGACCCGGATCGGTCTCTGTACGCCCAAGTGGAGGTGTTGTTTCTACAGGCCCTGTCGGTGGAGTTAGAGTTACCGCACCAGTCACTGGCCTCGTCACACCCACTGGCATGCCCACCCTCCCCGGAGTCGCTGTGACCGGCGCCAAGGGGTACGTACGGCTGCTCTCTCTTTTCGTACGTGTATTGTTCTGGGTTCTCGACTTTACATTTCAATAAAATCGCATATGAAACGGCAGAAGCTCGGCCGTTAGGTTCTCGGCCACTGCTGCTGCAATTCATTGCGACAAAGTGCGAACTCCACAATGTGTATTGACACTGAAGTGCATGTTAAAAACTCCTGAGTGGGCGAAATTAATCAGTGGTATGCCCCTCCTATGTGCCTCATACTTATATCTTGATTGTTGCACGTTAAACTTTCAATGTTATTATCAAGAGGTAACGTGATGACAAAGAATGACTCACGCCTTTCCTCTTATATCAGGGTCCTTGGTTCACGGCGTTATTTCAAACCTACTGAATTGCATTAGGGAGTACCTTTATTTGGGTATGTGGTTAGAAATTACATGAATAGCAATAGGTGTATAAAAAAGCTTTAACTCAGTTCGCTCATAGTATAGCTACCTTAGTTAGCAGGTTTGACAATTCGTATTTCCTGTAAAAGGAACTGAAAAATATGCGCTGTAGCAGAGCTTAACATGATTGAAGTATCAACTGCTTTATAAACACAGAATACTGCAAATCTTTAACAAATGTGGCATCATGTAGAAACTCATTTCAAGCGAAACTTTTTTAAAAACAACGTACTGAAATATGTAAATTACAAATAAATATATTTCTTACACTTTTTAAATACACCTTGAATATGTCAGAAGTGCTTTGGAAAGAAATGGTAAGAATTTAAGGATTTAGTTGTACCCTCTAAGCTTGAAAACAATGTCAGTATGTGTGGTATTAGTTACAGCTTACAGAACTGCTATGTACATACGCGTTTAACATTTTGAATATATTATTCTTGAATCACATTTCTCATACTAGTTTCATAGATGTGTCATATCGCAGTGTGACACAAAAAATGTTGCGGGGGAGTTCAATTTCTTTGGACACGAGTCCCAATGGAGTGAAAGACGCAGCTCGATTATGAATGACACAATTGGTGGAATGTGCGTGGCACTAGTTCTGTTGGAAAGTGATCAGCAGATGAAAAAAAATAAATAGTGCATCAGTTTAACATAGGGATGGGGGGAAGATCCGATTACAAGGCCTCAATAGCTTAGTGATTCAATCGCTACCTTATCATTACGGTAATGATAGTTTTACATGAGGTCTTGTCCCATGAGAATGAAGTTCCTCATAGCAACTGTGGGGCAACCATCAAATAAAATTTATTAAGCTGTTTCATTAAAACTGGAGTGATATTGCTTTTAACGGTATTTTGTGACAGCAGGCATTCAATTATGTTTAATTTTTTTAATTTGAACATTTCGCGAACGCACAGCTGGCTAATGCGTGATTTCACGACTTGAAGGGCTAATTTATGTTTCTGCGACGCACAGAGCTAGCGATTCTTTATGAACTGAAGCACGGTTTTCTTCCATTCCAGAATCAAGACCATTGCTTGAACGCTCTTCAAGTGCCTGACATATTGTCCACAACACATCAGTCACGTATGTTACATATTTTTATAATATATGCCTTCTGCTTTCTTAACATACAACTTATTACTTGCACACTAAAAGAAAATACCTGCATGAGTTTGAATCCCGACTAGTGTAGGTCGAGATCCTTACTCTATAAACGCAGAGTATGCGTTTACCACCATGTGCCTTCCTCGGAATACAGCTGTTCCATTATCAGAGCCCAACCTAAGAATAGCTAATACGGAAAGTCTTAAAATGAATATCTCATAAAGTGTCCGCTAGAATAATTTCTGAGACCTAGTGAGCTTAAACGTATTCTCTAGCTATTTGACGATAGCCACAACAAGGAAATACTATATGTGAAGTGTATTTTCTTTTGCAGATCCATACATGAAGAAGTACCCTACGAAATGTATAATAGGGAAGCAACGCAACACTGGCTGTAAAAAAAAAGTATCAAATCCGATAACTAGTTTTTCCCAAAATAAAGTGGAAAGAATTGTAACTGTAGCCTTTTGCTTACTGCTGTCGGCCCGATAAGTGTTTGATCGTGCGTATCAGTACGTGCTTCAAGATGTGCGTTTGACCTAAGCGAATTTCTGTGCAATGCATTTAGCAAATCACGTCAAAAATAATGAGACAAGCACCTCCGCAACCGAGCACGAGTTCAGTTGCCGTTGAGGAACCGATGTTCTGCTGAGAATATTTCTTTATAATAGTGGTACCATTTTATCAGCTACTTTCCGCTAATAGCAGTATACATACCAGCACTATATTGGTAGATATTAACGCTTCAAGTGTCGGTCAGGGGCTTCATTCGCTATCTCAAGGGCAAGGTATGAGTGTATTTCTTAAAACCACATGAATTAATTGATTAACGTGGGCAACGACAAACGCTGATGCTCTCTTGCGAGGTGCTCTGACTTGGGTAATGAAGCAGAACTGGCCACTATTTGTAAGCATTCGCGCCTGCTCAATCGCGTGCAAATGCCGAAGAAATGATGCTGGCATTAAAAATCAAGAGCGCTTCCCTTATCGGGAAAATGCTTGGTGTGCTCTTTCCAGGCCTGCTGTTATCCCTTCCTGCCTTCTTTTATATACTTATTTATTCACTTATTTATTTATTAATTTATTTATCTGCTTTACACAATGCTTGCTCCTAATTTCTTTCTTTCGCCATGCTGGGAAAAGCATACGCATTCTTAGCAGCGCAGCGCTATCACTGCTACAGGCAAGAGACACGGTCATGCATGAAGCAATGAAAGGAAGCAATGAACCTCGCGAAAAAAACGTTTTAACTCAATGTTACATGTGATTTAGATAAAAGGCCCATATAAGCAAATCTTGAAAGTTGAATCACCCATTAGCACACAGTTGGTAGAGCACTAGAAATTGGAAAATGGTGCAAGCAAAATGACATTTCACCAAAGCACCTTTGAGGGCTGAATTTGTCTCCATACACGTGTATGTGCACCGCTTTGCCCCTTTTTAATAAAATTATGTCTCGCAAAACCACGGCTGAAATCTCTCAATATGCGGAGCTACAGACCCATCAAGGTATTGGGGACGGCTTTCAGCTCTCCCATAGTACAGTATCAAGTACTGTAAATCGTTAAACCTTTTTTTCCAAAAACAAAGGTCCTACCTGCCCAGGAGGCAGCGTAAGAGAGTAAAGCACCTAGTACTCTAAATTGTTCACCATTTTTTTCAAAACGCACATTCAGGCTCAAGGGATGGCTTTGTGCTCTTCTAAAGTAGAGTACCAAGTGCTCTAAATTGTTAAATAATTTTTCTAAACACACATTCTTGAGGCAGTGGGAGGTTTGCGTAAATTTCAGCGGAACGGCTCGGTGCTCTCCCAAAGTTCAGTACGAAGTACTTGAAATCGTTCAACAATTTTTAAACACATTCTTGAGGTCCATGGGACAGCTGCATGCTCTTCCATAGTAGAGTTCCTTGTACTCTAAATTGTTAACAACTTTTGCTAAACGCAATGTTCTCCCATAGTAACAATTTTGCTAAACACATACACTCGGCGAAGGCCTTAGCCCCATATTCAGAAACGCTCCTTGTCTTGAACTTGACATGCCACCACCTTCAATGGTGCCCAAACGCATTTCGAACGTACTCCTTTAGGTGGTGCCAAGGCAGCACAAACGCGCTGAATTGAAGGCAGTGGCAAGTCAAGTTCAAATCAAGGAGCATTTCTGAATAAGGGGGTTGGCCTTAGTCTGGGCACCGCTAATCCTTTCCTGATCACAAAACATGGCATCAAAGATCTGTAGGCAACCTTGCAAAAACTTTGCTACACATAAGTGCGTGTGCAAGGATATAAGAGAGGCTACGAAGCTGAAAGCCTTAAGACGCTGGCCTTCCATGTTGATTGCTCGGCGTCTTTCCATTAATGCGGTAATAACTCCAAAAGATACGGTGCAGCGTTGCCTTTAAACAACCAGGGTAGTTACAGAATGTCGTCTGTATGTACTTATGCATTTTGTAAGTTCTTGAGACGTGCTGAGCTTTCATCCCGCGCCTGCTTGTCGTGCGAGCATTCGACCATTTAACGTGTAGCCTGAATGTACTTTCTGAATTGAGCAGGTGCTCTATACAAAAAACGTTCAGGTTTGTTCACGCCCATTGTGGCTTTTTTGTTGTAGTCGGCAAATATTACTGGTGCGATGATTGTGTAGTTTTCATATCGTGGCCATATTTGCTGAACGCGTAAGCAGTGGTGTCGCACTCACCTGGAATCTTTACTACACCAACTACAATGAAATATAGCAAATCAAAGCTCCCGTGTCGCGTCAGGTTACTTTCCCATGTCAATGTCATTATTTGCCTGACACACAACTGAACGCATTCATTAAATGGCTCAGGGGATTCAGTGCCTGGAGTGGTATGCAAAACTTCGTGGTTGTTTCCGAAGAAAAACATTCAACGGCCGTAATTATGGTGAATTTGTGGTACTTCCAACTAGCAATGAGCCCCAAATCTCTCGCCTGAGTTCCAATTTGAATACAAACCTTAACTTTGTCTTTACAGCACGCACGTAATATAAAGAAAACATGATGCCTGAATGCAGCTCTTTATTGGACTAACAAAAAAGTTCTTTAACAAGGGAACGCGTTAAAGAAAATAGCACATGGCACTTAAGCAACCTGATGCTGCGAAGCCTATTCTAAAGCTGTCCAATGATGCTAAATTTATGTATGCTATTTATTTCTTACCTATTTATCTATGCAGTCGAAAACTGCACCAGCTCAACCTGAAGTGCATGCTTGAAGGCATTTTGCTTCAAGTTGAAGAAAGATTTCAAGGGGGGGGGCGCCACTGTACCACGAGATAATTTATATCGGCGTCACTAAAAAAGGCTACAACAACATTTGGAAACTTTTTACACGCCATAATGCAGCTTCGGAATTAAAGTTAATATTAGTCAAAATATACAGTGAGCCATCACTCGTCATAAAATCTTATGAATAAGCGTAATTACCATTGCCAAAATAAAACCTTTGTTTTAATGGTTTCATAATTGTAGATTGTCATCGAAGCATCATTATTACAGTTGGGATACTATGTCATTAGCAATGCTGTCTGTTGGCTGAATTGGTGATATTTGTCGTCTAACTGCTGGTCCTACATCACTTTAAATATTCTGTCTGTAAAAAGAAACTTTAGCAAGATGAGTGATTAAAAAAAGCTGGATAATATGACAACTTGTTGGCTGACTGTCTTAGGAAAGTTTTTGAGACACTTATTTTAGAGCGTAGCTCTGAGACGCACGTTTCTGAATTGATATGGCATGATATGGTATGATATGGTATGATATGGCATGATTGCATGGCGAACACAAGCGAGAGACCCTAACATGGAAATCATGACATGCGTGTCATGTAACAACATGACTACATGCCACGCTTGTGATTCACTCGCGGCCGTTTCGCTAGCTTTGCATATACCGAATTTCTTAATACAGTACGTGGATGGATGACGAAGGCATGTGACTAGTGCAAACATGATAATCATGAGATGCATGTCACGTAACAACATGACTACATGCCACACTGATGATGCGCTCACGGCGGTTTCACTTGTTTCACATGTGTAAAATTTGGTATTACGTGACGCCAATGGATTACAAAGGTATGTGACTGGTGCAGACATGATAATGATGAGATGCGTGTCATGTGAGAACATTACTACATTCCGCAGTCAAGACACCAATACATTCAGCCGTGACGCAGTGTGTGTTCTCGCTGGCGGTGTCGTCGCGTCACGCCGGCATGGTCACGCCAGGCACCGGTCTTGCCATATAGTCGCAGGCGCGCGTTGCTTTGACGTATGCACGTTTCAGCGCGTCCGGTATCCCTCCGTCACGAAAAAAGGGAGACGCAGTGTTGTCTGTGTAACGCATCGGCGCGAAATGCAGCATGTCGTATTTCGCGGTGGTTGTCGTCGGGTGCGCCGACGGACGCTGGCAGCGCCTGGCGTCAGACTATAAGTGCTCGCGTTTTGCTAACGTAGCGTCTCTGTCCCAGCGTGCGCGCGTCAACGCTGAATTGGAGTATATTGGGCCCTTCATGATGCGCCCACGGCTGTTTTGCTGGCTCCACATATACCAAATTTGTTGTTACGGGACATGGATGGATAAGGAAATGTATGACTGGCGCCAACTCATAGCGTGCTCGCGGCCGTTTTTCTAGCCCCACCTATACTAAATTTGCTATCACGTGACGTGAATAGATGACGAAGTTAGACAACACATCCAAACATAATAATCATGATATGGAAGTCATGTACGGCATCATTTACGTCCACCTCGCAATTTTGTGCTGAATTCAAAGTGACATTTGAACATTTCTCATTCGTGTTTCGCATATCATCGATTTCCACTGTACGTGGGATCTGCCAATTTTTTTTTGCTAATTGCAAATTTGCTTCGAGCGCTTGCATGGTACTGGACCACAGAACCATGTTGGTGCTCGAAACTAATTTGCGGAAATTTCTGCTCCGATGTCATGTCGGACAAGGAATGGCGTTAACCTTTGTAAGTGACTAGGCAAAAGAGTAGAAGAAGAACCCGTCACAACGCATCCTAATTGTGGAACGAGCTTTTCATTTAATGCTTCACACTCGGGGGAATGTTCTCAGCCATAATTCTTTGTGGTGATAAACCTCATTCAGCATCAACAAACTGTCTATAATGCCTTGCAGATGTGTAGCTTGTACCTCGTCTATCCGCAGAGAGAGAGAGAGAGAAAACTTTATTTGCGCATAACGCGGAGCATTCCAAATGGTCGGGCCCCTATTCCAGGGCTCCGCTGGCCCTAGCCATCATCTCTACCCGTTGGACCAGCCAGCGCTGATCAACAATGGCCGAGCTGGACAGCAGCGCCTCCCATTGTTCCTCTGTGTTGTTCATGTTGTGGTGTTCTTCATTGTGATGCGTACACTCCCACGTGATGTGAAACAGAGTTGGTGTAGCCCCACACCACGGACATATATCTTTCTATGCTGTGGGGTAGAATACATGCAGCCTGTGTAAGTTCGTGTATGTGTTTGTTTGGATTCTGCGTAATGCCACCGATTCCATTGCTGTAAGTTTCTTATGCGGTGCTGGATACACTTTTCTATTGTCCCTGTAATACTGAAGAATTGCACCAAAGTTAGGATCTAGGGGCGTTGGATCCTCTATTGCAGTGTGCAAGGAAGCTCGGTAATCTGTGAAGCCTCGAGCCGCCTCATCCGCAAACTGGTTCCCGGTGACGCCCTCGTGCCCTGGCGCCCAGATAATAGTTTGGGTGTATTCAATTGGGAAGTCCTTGTGAGCTTTGTTTAGAATTTGGAAGGCCTTCATACATATTCTACCTTTTTCGTAATTTCTACATGCAGCCTTCGAGTCTGTGATTATTGTCATTGGGGTTTTTCGCTCCCTGCCCTCCTTCATTGCCAGCGCGATCGCTATCTCCTCCGCTTCTGTGATAGAGGCTTGGGCTATGGAGGCACAACTTGTGACGTTTCCTTTTCGGTCTGTGACCACGGCCACCATGTTCTTTGCATTTACCTGATATGGTGCAGCGTCAGTAAATCTCGCCGTATTCAGATATTTTGTCTGTTTATCTATGTAAGCGGCTCTTGCTTTACGTCTTCCAGCATGTAAAACTGGGTCCATGTTCTTCGGTAGGGGGCATATTTTGTACCAGGCTCTGACTGAGCACGACAGTTCCTTAGCTCTTCTATGTGCCTGTACTTGTTCGCCGAGGCCGATCCTCTGAAGAAGTTTTCTGCCGGTTGTCGTCTGTAGCAGGCGGTTAATCTGGGTGGTTACTTGTGCCTCAGCCAACTCATCAAATGTATTGTGAAGTCCGAGCGCTAATAGCTTCGCAGTTGAAGTGCTTTGTGGTAGTCGCAGAGCTGCTTTATACGCCATCCTTATTATTTTGTCTGCTTTTTCTTTCTCCTCTCTATTCATGTTGTGGTAGGGTAGCGAGTATGTTAGTCTGCTGATGACTAAGCTCTTTACCAAACGAAGCACGTCTTGTTCTTTCAGTCAAGCACGATTGTTCGTTATTCGAACTATCATTTTTGTTCGTTTAAGCATATTCAGTGTGTGGAGACATCGCTGATTGGACTGTAACCACATCCCTAAGATCCGAACAGTTGTTTTCTCTGGTATAATATTGCCGTCTAGCTTGACCTCAAGGCGGAGGCTCGGGTCTGTCCTTTGTTTTTTACTCTTGGAGAACCGGATGAGTTCCGATTTGTCTGCTGAGCACTGAAGCCCCCTTTCTTTAGTGTAATCTTCGATAGTTTTAGCTGCCAGTTGAAGCCGCTCTTCTTTTTCCGCCAAGCTACCCTTGGTTGTCCATACAGTGATGTCATCCGCATAGAAGGAGTGTCGGATGTCGGGAATACCTTTCAGTTTTTTGGCTAGACCAATGATGGCTATGTTGAAAAGCGTAGGCGAGATCACAGCGCCTTGTGGTGTGCCTTTGCTCGGTGGGTGGAAGACATTGGATTCGTGTTCTCCTAATCTGATAACAGCGGTTCTTTTAGTAAGGAAGTTCTGTACATATTTGTACGTCCTTTGACCGCAGTTTGTCGCTGCTAGCCCATCTAATATGGCCTTATGGCTTACGTTGTCAAAAGCGCCTTTTATGTCGATGGCCATGACAATGTTTTCTCCTGCTTTTGGAACATTTGTTAGTACTTCCTCCTTTAAAAGCAGAAGGATGTCCTGTGTCGAAAGGTTCGAGCGGAAACCAAACATGGTGTTTGGCAACAAGTTATTTTGTTCAAGGTGCCGTTGAAGTCTGGCATTTATCAATCTCTCAAACACTTTGCCTAAGCACGAGGTAAGAGAGATTGGCCTGAGGTTTTCTATCGCCAATTTCTTTCCTGGTTTGGGTATCATAATGATTACAGCATGCTTCCATTGCTGTGGTATAGTGCCATTCACCCAGTGTTTGTTAATGAAGTTTAGAAGCGCTGTTATGGCTTCGTCATTCATATTGCGAATCATGGCATTGGTGATTTGGTCCGCCACAGGCGCTGTGTTGCGTTTCATGCTGACGATTGCCGCTCTGATCTCGGCATGCGTGAAATGTGCATCCAGTTCTGAGTTTGGGAGCCCAGTGTAATTAGCCTGGTAAGGGGCTGTGATGGCTCGGGCGCCGAAACGCTTAATATAGATGTCTTGAAGCAGGTCATCTCTTGTCCCTGGATATGTGTGCAATAATCTTTCCAGAGATTTTTGTCCTTCGCGTTTAGTTTTCAGAGGGTCAATCATGGCTCTTAGGATATTCCATGTCTTTGCTGTTCCTAGGGTTCCATTTAGTGAATCGCAAAATTGTTCCCAGTTGGCTGTCGCGAGTTGATTAGCGTACTGTTCGGCTTGCTGCGTTATTTCTTCAATTTTCGCTTTGAGTTTCTTATTTCGCTTTTGCCTTTTCCATCTTTTAGTGAGGTTTCTTCTTGCTTCCCACAGGTGGAGAAGGTGAGCGTCTACTTCGGGGGTATCATCTGTTCTGGCGACAGTTTTGGTG
The DNA here is from genome assembly GCF_043290135.1 of Rhipicephalus microplus. Taxonomy (NCBI): domain Eukaryota; kingdom Metazoa; phylum Arthropoda; class Arachnida; order Ixodida; family Ixodidae; genus Rhipicephalus; species Rhipicephalus microplus. The sequence continues at coordinate 218,246 of NW_027464737.1, read as the reverse complement.
TACATTTGCTTTTCATTTCGAATTACTTTGCACCACTCGTCCAAGTCGTCTATGGCGGTCACGTGCGCTTTTAGCGCTTTTCTATATGCGTGCCAGTCTGTAATTTTGGCTGTGCCGATGTGTTTGCGGATTCGGTCGGTGCGGATTGTGGTGCTTAGTATGTAATGATCACTGCCCAGGTTTTCAAGGGTGTTGTACCAGTCCACGCTGTGGCAGTTTTGTACTATCGTCAAGTCCGGACTTGTGTCCATGGATACGCTGTTGCCTATCCTCGTTGGTATTGCAGGGTCAGTTAACAGAGTCATTTCCAGTTTCTCTATTTATCTTGCGATTGTCTTGCATCTTATATCCCCAGCTTGCATGCCTGGCATTAAAATCCCCAACTATGATTAATGGATTCCCTTTCGCCAGTTTTGCTGTCTCTTGAAAGAGCTTGTCGAACGTTGCTCTCTTTTGTCTTGGGGGACTATAGATATTAAGTATGAAGGCGCTCTTTCCATGGCTTCCTTTGTAGGTTATTTCTGTTATGATATGCGGGATATCCGCCTCTTCAATGGGCTGATGACATATTGCTGTAATTGAGTTATCGACTAATGTAGCAACTTTCCATTCTGCGTCCCCGGTACTATAAGTTTCGTAGCCCCGTAATTTTGGTTGTGTTCCGGCCTCCTGGACTGCTATGACAGCAGGTGGCTTTTGTTGCGACGCCACCAGCTGCAACAGTTGCCCTCTTTTCCGCCGGAAACCACGGCAGTTCCACTGCCATATTTCGCACTTTTCTGACCGCGGCGTTTGATGATTAGCCATTATGCGTCTCCTGGTTCATGGCCGACAATCCGGGCCTGTTGTAAATTTTCTCATCTTTTTCTCTGATGTTGATGCCTGTGGCATGCTTTCGCAAGGCTTTCGTGAATTCGACGTGTTGTGCCTGAATTTTCTTGTCCAGAATCTCGAGCTTTCTATCTACATTTATCATTACTTGCTCTATAACTGTCGGTATAACTTCCTTTAATGTTTCTTTCAGCATCGACGACGTAATCATTGAGTCACCTCCTGCATTCGGTTGCGTCTGCGATTTCTGGCCACTCTGGGTGGGTATAGAGTTTTGTTGCGGGTGCTGCGTTTGTTGCTTTTTAGTTCCCTATTTTCGCGTTCTAGGTCACCTATTCTCACCCGCATTATCTCTAACTCACGTTCTAAGCGCGTGAGTTGTGGTGTTTGGTGTGAGTGTTGGGAGGATTTTGCTGCCCAGCTCACCTGGTTCTTCTCTTCCTTTTTCTGCGCCTTCTTGCCCTTGTGCTGTTGTTGCTTTGCTTGGGCCTGCTTGTGGCCACCATTCCTGGAGTTGGAGCAGTCTCGAGAGCCGGACCTGGATCGGGATGTAGATCGAGATCTGGATCGGGAACTGGAACGGGCCCTGCTTGGCGGTGCAGAGTCCTCGCGGTCCGTGCTGAACCAGCGTCTCTTGAGTATGCCAGTGGTTTTTGGTGTGCTGTGTTGGTGCGACAGCAGCGACCGGCCCTTTTGAGGGACGCGTTTGAGTTTCTTGGTGCACTCCGATGCCGCCGTGGGATGGCGTCCGCCGCACAGGGCACATTCCGGATCGCAAGTGTGGTCCTCAGGTGGGTCTCTTAGGCGACAGTTACTGCACGCCTTTGTCATTGGTGTGGGACAAACATCCGTCCTATGTCCCTGGCTCTTGCAGAGTTTACAGTACTGCCGTGTGGGTTGATAAGGCACGCACGGCATTTCGCCACCGTAATAATACACGAAGCGCGGCAGTATTGGTCCATCGAACGTGATCACTGCAGTTTGTGACTGTCCGAGCATGCGGGCTTAAACAATTGTCACTCCTTGAGTGCGCACTCGGAGATGGCTCAGGAGTTCAGCTTCTGGCGTTTCGCGTTCTAATCCGTGTACCACTGCTTTCAGGTATCCAGCAGGAGTAGATATGTAGGTGTTCACGGGATAGTTTGTGCCATTGAGCTCCAGTGTCTTTATCCTCAAGATCCTTTCTGCTACATCTTCGTACGGAGTGCTTGCAATAATTATGTTTGATCCGTTGCGAAGGCGAAGCAGAAATTTGTGGCTGTTACAGGCCTCCGGGTCACCGCTCGCAAGTTCTATCGCTCGCGCAACCTGGTATGCTTTCAGTTTCTTCACAACTAACCCTGGTCTGGGCCGCATGATAATCTTCATATCGTTTTTGGGCAGCGGCGCCGCGCGCGTTCGTCGCCGGCCCCTTTTAGATGCTCTTCCGCGTTGCTCTTCTGCAAGCGTTCTAGCGCCGGAGCTGTTGCTCTCAGTTTCGCCTCGAGCAACGCTGTCATCTCTCGCGGCGCGTTCTTGTTTTCTGATGCGTTTTCGCTGTCGCAATGACATAGCCACCTGCCACTGACCATTCTTGGCTTCGTCGTCGCGTTCCTCTGCAGAGTCTTTTTCTTGTTCGCGGCGTCGCTAGTAGATTCCCCTTGTAGCACCTCGTCAGGTGAAAGGAAATCTTCGTTGGCGTCCACCGCAGAGCGTACTTGGGTTTCGATGTCTTGGTCATCCATGTCCATAAGTGCCTGGGCTAGTTCCGGGTCGTTGTCCGTTGGGGTTCGGGCAGGTGCAGCGCAACGCGTCGACCGAGAGCTGTCTGCCAGGACTCCGCGTTCCGCTTCGCCGCGAGGCTTAGCGTGGCGGGTTGGCATGCTCTGCCGAAGGTCTTCACTTCCCAGAGGAAACCGGGATCGCTTGTCCAAAAAGGTGGTGTCAGCGTGTACCTGACGTCTTCCTGCACAATTCCCGTAGTTTCACTGGTAGTCACATGATTTTAACCGCTGCTAGGTACGATGATTGACGGAGCTGATGTGAATGCGTGTGCACTCCTCGGCGCCACCTGGCGGTCCTCTATCCGCAGAGACTCCAGTAATCGCGCAGGTGACGCTGGCCTGCTTCACACAAATCGTTGTTATATTGCATAGTCAACACCTTGGGAAAAGGCAAAACTTTAACAACAGTTGGTCTTTCTCCAACACAATGCAACGCTGAGAATTTTTTAGCATTGTAGTCATCAGTCGTTTTTTAATAAATATTACATAATCAGTTTGGCAGATTTCAAGTACCGTGGGAATTAATGTTATGGGAAGTATGGGGTGGGAATGAGGCCACGTTGTAAATTTTTATTGAGCCAGATGTGACGAAATGACACAAAATTTATGTACAAATGTTGTACAGACAAAGATGTGCTGAACAGTCGAATATTTTTTTTACTTATTTATCCATACTGCAACCCTGAGAGGGTTTAGAAGAGTGGGTATGCGTTTGTTAATTTCACAAATTGGCAACAAATTAAAAATATTACAAAATATGTACAGGCTAAAAACAGGCACAAGGGCATCCAACAAAATTAAATAAGCGCTGTATTGACGATGACTACTAGCGTAGAATCAACACTGCAGGGACTGAAACACACAGCACTACTTCATGTAATCGAGCACACAGTTACATTATTGAAGCTGTGTAATGAAAAAAAGTCCAAGATGACTGCGAAACAACATCGCTGTTAAGATTATTTCACTCGGTAATTTCCTAGCAAAAAACGAATATTTTAATGTGTTATTACGAGTGGTGAATGGAGCCAATGTGAAGGCGTGCCTCCGCCTTGTGGCATATGCAGTCAAAAAATGAAGTATATGCGTGATAAGCCTATCTTCAAGTAACCTTTAACTAACTGAAATGAAAGTTTGAATCTGAATACAGTGTTTCTGTGTGTTGGAGTTGGGAGGTTGCCTCTTGCTAATGAACTTGTTATTGAAGTACGGCCAATACTGTTATAAATAAATCTAACAGCTCTCTTATGCTTTTTTTTCATTTTGTTGATATTGCTCTTAGTCTGCGGGTACCAAATTATTGATGCATAATCTAGAGTGGGTTGAACAATTGCCTTGAATGCAGTAAGACGAACGGCGGGAGTCGAAAGCTTCAGAGCTTGTTTAAGATCAAAGAGTTTACTATTTCCCATGCGTATTGCAGTTTTTATGTGTTTTCTCCAGTATAGGTCATGCAAGATCCAAAGACCAAAGTACTTGTATTGTTGTACCTTCTCCAAGAAAAAATATTCGCTGAATAAGTGAAATGAAGAGGGTTATGCTTGTAAGAAATTTTCATAAAAACGGCATTTTCAAAATGAAGGGACATCTGCCACTTATCGCACCAACAAATGACCTTATTATATTCCTTGTTCAAATGAACTTGGTCTACCTGGTTTTCTATCTCTCGGTACGGGATGCAGTCATAAGCATATAACTTAACAGTTACCGGTATACCATGCGAAATATTATTGATAAATAAGAAAAATAGGAAAGACCCGAGCACTGAGCCTTGCGGGACACCTGAATCAACTGTTACTGTATGGGAACAATTATCATTGAAGAAAATGTATTCTTTCCGATTTGTAAGATAAGCGTAAATTCCATTTAGAAGCTAAGAATCTTAAGAAATAAACCCAATTTCTGCAGCAACTTATTGCGAGAGACCGTATTAAAAGCTTTTGCAAAATCCATAAACATTGTATCTACTGGTTTTCCGGAATTCATAGGCAGTGCAAAATTATTCGCTGTAGTTACCAACTTAGTACAGGTAGAAAATCCTTTCCTGAATCCGTGCTGTAAATCCGATAAAATATTGTGTTCATCTAGGAATTCAGAAATATACTTATATAATATGTGCTTAAGAAGCTCAGAGGAATTTAAAATTAATGAGATTGGTTGATAGTTAGTTACATACTGGGGATTACCACTCTTATGTAGGGGCTTTATTAGGGGCGAAGCTCCTTAGGGCGTGGGCTGTGCGTCCCCTGTAGCCTGTATGTAGCCACCTCTAGTTTAGTTCTTGCAGTGTTCACTAGATGGCGGTACCGTCTCCTGTATGTAGCCACCTCTCGTTTAGTTCTTGTAGTGTTTACTAGATGGTGGTACTTGTAGCTGATGATGAACAGATGCAAGATGTTATAAACTAGAAAGCGGTACTTGTAGTTGATGAAAGACGCGAGATCTTATAAAATAGGAATGATGTCACATATGGCGCGTGTCATTGGTTGAAGGCAATTGTTCGATTTAGTGCGGCGACGTACGCTAGGGGGAGCGATGTAATAAAATCGAGTGGGCAAAATGTACAGAGGATTCATGGTTTACCAGGTTTACCTCCGGAGCTTCGCCCGCTCATCATCATTCACTTCGTAAATATGGCGGAATTTTTTTTACAGTTACCCAGTCATCCGGAACTTGAACATCTTGCAAAGGTTTAGAATAATTAATTTTTAGATACTTTGACACCCACTGCGCATAGCGTTTCATGAACTCTTTCGGCCCTCCATCAGGACCTGAAGATTTCTTAACATCAAGTTTCAAAAGCAAAATTAAAATTCCCTCTTCACTTATCACAATATCAAGTAGGGGTAGGTTGGCCACATCGAGTCTTTCCAGCACTTCATCATTATCCTTCGTAAAAAGATATTTAAATTGACCGTTGAAGACATCAGAAATAACAGAAGAATCACTAGTTTCTGCATCATCCATTTCAAAAACATTAGTGGTTGCAGCGGTAGGAGAAATCATTCTCCGGAACCTCTATTGAGACGAAGACATGAAACGCGGAAGTTGTTGGCCAAAATAGCGTTACCTGGCAGACAATACATTTGCCTTCACTTGAAAAGCAAGTTGAAAAATTTTCCGTTGAAGAACACTTACGTCTTTAGAATAGTGTCTTTGCTTTTTAAGCCTTTCAAGCCGTCTTCGCAACTGCCTGTTTTCCGAAAAATCCCGAGATTGAGTCCCTTCAGTTTTCTATTCAATTATTGTGGAACAAATTTTTCAATGCAGTCATTTATGAGGTCCTTTAAATGCTTCCACAGACAGCGAACGTCATCAGTGCTACTTGATAAAGAATCAAATTCAAATGATAGTAATTCCAATATTGATGTGTCATCTGCACGTGAAAAGTTTGTGAAAAGAACCCTCTTGCAATTCTTTAAAAGAACATCAGAGAGCATAAGTAACACAGCCTGATGATCCAAAATTTCAGGGATAACAGAGCAGCTAGCTTTAGCAGAGATTGAGCCACTAATAAAAAAAGATCTAGAATGGAACTACAGTTTGGTTGTATTCGAATATATTCATCAACGATTTGCGTCAAGTCAAAAGAAAACGTTATATCTATCATTTTTTTCAGCAGTTTTATCGTTAGATCGCTGCACAGTGATAAATAACCAATTATTATGCGGTAAATTAAAATCTCCAGCTAGAATAAGTCGATCGTCAGGCTTCACATGCGCAGCAAGGTAGTTGTATAAGTCGTCCAGAATATCCACAGAGGAATTGGGTGCGCAATAAACAGCCCCAAAACTATACCTCATATTTTCATAACGAGCTTTGTAGAATATGCCCTCCAAATTATGTATATTATGCATTCTTTGTTATTTGATATAACCAGTTGTTTACGATTGTGCGACGACGGAAACAGCAACGTGAATAGGAGGATGATAGTCCTGTATTGTGCTCACTTGGCAAACTGTAGTGAATGGTGCTAAAGCAACACTTGATATTAACCTGATCTGAATCCCGTGCCACAGGAATACATATATAACGTTTGTAAAATCTCGGAACTGCTTACACAAAGCACTTCCTACATGGTATTTAGGGTGCAACATCGTCAGCATGTTCATGCAGCCACGATGACGAGGTTATCTGTCACCTCTTTCTCAATTGTCCAAAACACGGCAGACACTGAAGGCGATTCGAACAGGAATTCCATACGCTAGATGCCGAGCGAACATTCACGTTGGATAAAATACTAGGCCCATGGCCATCTAAATTAATGTTAAAGCAATGCTTTTTTAAATCAATGGTAATGCAACTCTTTTTTGAAGGAACAAAGATTTGTGACCCCTACTGAGCCCATTATAGCTAAAACGAAGCATGGCGGCTAAGTGTTTGTTTTGCCCATATGAGAACCTTTGCACTCACTGATGTAGTTTTGCGTACATGTATATATGCTATTTTGTTTTTATTCTTTATTTGTAACAGTCACGTGAAAAGGGGTCGCCATCGCCAAGTAACGGTAACAACAACTCCGTCTCTTCTTTTCTGTTTCAATAAAAAAACATCGCCAGTACCACAACTTTGGGACGTTAAACTCCACATATCAATCAATCAACCAATCAATCAATTGGTCCTGCAACCACATTTTCGTTTCATCAACATCACATCTTCTTAGGGTCTCTTTCCTAAGGAGTTCTGAAACCTGGCGTGACTCTGTGGTAGAATACTTGACTTCAACGCAGAATGCTTGGGTTCAATTCCTGCTGAGACCATTACAATTATGTTGCGCATTAATCCGGTCAGTGCTACCTAGATTGGATTTAATGCTCTCACGTTAAAATTATCAATGCCCTTTCTCGCCATGGCTCGGTAGACGTCAGCGGTCAATCGCCTGCGGCATATACCCGCCGTGGTATACGGATATGTGCCACATGTGCCTGACCGAATAGGCTTTGGGTCATACCCCCAAAACCATACTAACTGCCATACCAATCTCAAAGCAATAGCGTTCAAATGCTCTTATCGCAGAAATTCCGGAGTCAGCAGCGGTCTCGGCGTCGGCGTTGTTGATTGTGAGCAAAAATCACCATCTTCGCGTTGTGCCCGCAATCTTATCAGATGGTTTTAAGATTATGCAGATGGTTCTCTAACAATCTGGGCGTGGTTTGCGCAAGTCAACAGTTACACGTGTAGTGGGGTGGTAACAAAATTATAAAAAAATGAGAACTTGTAGCAATATGTGCTATGTATGATACAGGACTCACATCAGGTTAAGGCGATTTGTTCACATCAGTGACATCCACTGAAATTGGTATGCGTAGCACAAGCCAGGTCTAGCATCCTCGCAAGCACAAGCACTACATATTAGCTGAATGCTTATGGTGTTGCTAATACCAATGTTATTCTTGATGTAAATACGCAGCTGTTAACAACGAGTTATACAAAACATATGTGACTCTTCAACATATGCCTGTGGGCACGTTCAACATTCCGGCACATATCTTTAGCGTCATTTCATAACGTTTCGCTCAATTAAAAAATGACACCAAAGTCACCCTCCATCGGTATATTTTGCATAGCAACGATTCCCAATGTCCCTAGCATCTGTCGAGTTTGTCGTTGCACAAAACACCCATTTGCGAAACCCTCGAATACTCCAAAATGTGAATAAAATGAAAACTTTTTAGGGCGGTTCAAGCAGTAGGGCGTTAAGTTTTAGAGCTGCAATTCTTCAATTTGAGTATCTCAAGTGTTATCAATTCGTTGCTGTGAAGGCGTAGATGTATACCTCTTGAGACGCAGCGTCGACACATGATATGTGGACACAACCTCGTTCTACCAGTTTCTCGGACTAATGGAAAAGAAAGGCAGGATGCATTGCGCATAAGATAAACAGAACCTTTCGCCTAGTCAACGCGTGTTGACTTAACGCCAATGAGCTGCATATGATTCAAGCTGATCATTTTAATGAAGGCCCTAAGATGTTCGATGGGTCACTCGACATGCCACATTCTAAGATCAACTTCATGATTATACTAATTTTCTGTGCTCAAGATCAACACAGTCAAAAACAAACTGCGTGTGCATTTGGAACCGAATATTTCCTACGTTTCTTGTAAAAATTAAACATCACTGCCTGGAAAATATTCACCTATATATTTAACCACCGATTGCTAATATATAGCAAAGGTAACAAAAAATGATGTATTTCCTCTGTTTCTTTCTGAGGTTGTTATAAAGAGTGTTTTATAATTACTTTGTGCAAACTTTAGACATTTCCTGACAGTGCATCATTGTTCGCGTTTGAAAGCGATATTAATTGATCTGCAGCCATGTCGAAGCTCGCTATGGCTGGCCGAATCGGTTCGATTCTGAATTATGCAACATCACCTCCAAAGTTACGCAAACTTAGTGCTGTACGAGTTGACCTTGGGGGAGCGCAATTTTGCTTTTGTATTGTTGTTATTAAACATTATTAGCGTGTGAACGTAATAATTGTTCGTGTGGTCAATCAAGTGCTTCTTCACGTTTCATATACGATTGTGTAAGTTGGGAAGCTGTACGCGAAAATGGTGTCTTCACAGCGTAAATGTCCATGACTCATAAGTACGCGTACTCACAGCGCACGAGCGGAACTAAGAACTTCAGTGATAAATAGAAAATTTTTACGAAAGTGCGTGGAGTAACAATGACAGCACTTAGGGCTGGTAGGTTGGAAATGCTTTTGAGTAATCACGCGTCTAATGTACTAGGAAGGACTACAGATACCCTAGCACTGCACTTTGTGTTTGTGATGCATGTCTAGTTCTTCCTACTACTTTTAGAGCGCGGTTACCTGAAAAACACAGATTGACATCGCGTGTACTGAATATTGGGTGAACGTCAGTTGCTTTAACCAAGCAGGTTTATACGAATGTGTTTTCTCTGTGTTTTTGTGTCTGCAAAGAAGTGACGGATTAGACTCACAGGATTGATTGATTTGTGGGGTTTAACGTCCCAAAACCACCATATGATTATGAGAGACGCCGTAGTGGAGGGCTCCAGAAATTTCGACCACCTGGGGTTATTTAACGTGCACCCAAATCTGAGCACACGGGCCTACAACATTTCCGCCTCCATCGGAAATGCAGCCGCCGCAACCGGGATTTGAACCCGCGGCCTGCGAGTCAGCAGCCGAGTACCTTTAGCCACTAGACCACCGCGGCGGGGCGAGACTCACAGGCTTTAGACTGGTAGGATAAGTGTGGTTTACAGCGTCCTGTTTTCTCAGACTAGTTTACGTTGCGGCTGCCAGAGCACTTTTTATTACGATATTTATTACGATATATAAAAAACTAGCTCCATCGTCATGCCTTCTGCTATTATTTCCCACCTTCCTCTGCCAGAATTCTCTTTAACTTGACAAAACAGTCGCGTCATTTAATTCAGCACACTTTCTATGAACTTCCGTGCGAGAAAAGTAATTGTAGGCGTGGTAGTGGCACAAGGCTGAAGGCGCAGCGCAGCTGAACAATTTCTAGCTGGTCATCGTAGTAGGATGTGATGTCGGGTTGTCTGAAGTGACGCCGAGTGATTAGAAGTTATGCAAAATAATTCCAAGTGATGCCGTTCCAGTCGAATCAAGTAGAGCCGCCTTTTGTCGTTTCGGCCATGCTACCAGGCTACATTGTGGCCACTTACCTTTTAAACGGGTGAAGACCAACAGTCTCGCTGTGAATCGCACTGTCATTCTGGGTACGTGGCTTCAGCATGCCTGTGTGAACCTTCTTCGTACTCCCCACGTCTTCTTCTGGCACAAGCGTTACACAAAACGAATGAGCGCAAGCGAAGTTGGTCATGGCGGCACGTCTGACATAACCAAGTGGTTCCATGCAGTGTCCAAGCAGGCGGAGCACTGTATGGTCTAGCGAAGAACGCGCACAACTCTGCAATCTGTTGCTAGGAAATTTTGGGGGACGTCACCTGGAAGCGTTTTTTTCCTACGTGTTGCACCCATTAGGACCGACTTTCAATGAGTGAAAGTGTTTTTAAAAAAGAGGCTTTTGGATATAAACTTGAATTATGAAACTAAACAATAATAATCGCAAGCACATGCGCATTGCTCGGAGTTCGAACGAATCTTCTCCTAACCACATAAAGAATGCTGTTCTTGAAACTACGTTCTCTTATAAGTCCGTCAGTGTTTACATTTCTTCAAACCTGTCCTGAAAACCTCATATCAATCATATCAAAAATAACGCAAACCGCATGCGGGGGTATCTTCGAAATAACTTTTCTCATTCACACAGTACAGTAAAATTACTGCTTTATAAAACACTGATTGGCTCAAAATTGTCTCTTTGGAGCCCTGGAATCGATTCAGTGATTCCATACTTTGAAGCTGTGCAAATTCTTGCCTGTCGCTTCATACTCTGTATCACCTAAAAGTAGCGTAACCTCTATGAAATCAGTTTTGTCCCTCTCTTTTCTTTCTCATCGCACGTCTGTATTTTCATTGTACATCTTTTTCCTAGCATTTAGTACAACTATCTGAAAAACAAATTGCTTACAAGGTTCTCATAAATATCAGCTCACACTGATCACCGCACTAAAGTTGGAATTCCATCGTGTCACACTAAACGTTTTCATAACTCATTCATATCCAGAACACGGAATGGCCTTCCTTATGAGGTCGCTTGCATAACAAATATTAGTATGTTTTATAAGAGAAATGCTAGTTTGTGAATATACATATGTTCAATACTCCTTGTATGTTTTTTCTTGATCATCAATATTTTCTAACGCCCACTGCTGCTTTAGTTATTTGTCTTGATTTGAGTTTTTACTATGCACTATGTAGCTTTATTTGATTTTTTATGCTTTGAACTTTTTTTTATATTCGCTATGTATTGCCACTCTCCTCTTTGATGTGGGATGCCTTCGGACTCTGGGTGTGCAATAAATAAACAAAATAAGAAGCATAATGTGGTGGCGGGGGGCATTCAGGGCATTACTTGCTGACATAGACCACCGTGCTATATATATTGAGGAACACTACTTGAGGTTCCTTAAACGGCTCCGCTTTTAAAAAGAATATCATTGTACTCGGTTTAAATAAAAAATAACCGCATATCCACGGAGTGAATGCTGATGAGTTTGGCGAAGCGTTCGTCAGTCTGTCCACGCGTCCGTCCACCTGTTCGTTCTTGCTTCTATTCGTCCGTGCGTCAATCCATGTGTTCGTCCGTCTGTCCGTGCATCCGTCTGTCCGTCTCGCGTCCGTCCATCCGCCTGTCTGCTTGTCTGTCTGTCCATACGTGCGTCCATGCGTTCGTCCATCTAGGAAACACTCGAAGTACTGCCATCTCGCATCTTTTTATCGCGATCGTAGTCGTGCGATCAATCATCTCTCTTCTTGCCATGTGGCACATATTCGTCTATATCCAGTGCCACCAAATCGCTCTCGAGGGTAAGTGCCACCGGCGGTTATGCACAACGACAACGGGGGACGCACAAGTCACGCATAAGGAGCTTCGCCCCTAAAAAAAGGTTGCCGGCAATGAGCGGTGCAGGTCGCACCTCAGTGTTAGTGAAGCTTGACGACTGTAGCAGGTGGTTTTGTTGATATTGCGCGCAGGTCGCGAACAGTTCAGCTTATTCCAGAGCTCGCACGACCACCAGTGCAAAGGCTGGAAACTTCGATGCGTGATGTGTAAAAGACAGTGCGACCCATCGATGATCACTTTATTGACGACCCACGCTGCGTGCGATATCAGCGTACTGCATGCATTGCTTTCTGTTTTTAGTCCACGTTTCGCAGCCACAAGTTCAGCCAAATAAAAAGTTTCACATAGATAATGACGTATACGACACGTATATCATGATATTCACATACTCTAAATTATAATGTCTTGGATTAAACATACCCAAAACCAACATAAGATTATCAGAGACACTGTAATCGAGGGCCCCGAAAATTTTGCCCTCCTGGAGTTCTATAATGTGCCCAAAATCAGAGCACATGGACCTACAACATTTCCACCTCTATCGAAAATGGAGCCGCTGCAGCAGCAAATTGATCCCGTGACCTGCGGGCCAGCTGTCAAATACCTTAGCTACTAGACCACCACGGCTGGGCCCGCCATACAGTCATGCAATGCTTTGAATATGTCGATGGAATGAAATGGACACTATGAGTACCTATAGACGATGTAATGTATGTCAGGTTTGTATGTGTACTGTTCGAAAGTTTTGAACTAGTGGCACACAACAACGAATGGGATCTACGGTGAAGTGATGTCGACACTGTTAGGCTTCTGAAGGCAAACACATATATATTTCTCTTACTTACCGTTCTTCTTTTAGCAGCTTGCTCCTTTTGCTGGGGGGGGGGGGGGGGGGTTGTCTCTCGTCGTTGCACCGGTGTTTACGCTAGTGCTCAATGCTGCTGCTAGAGGCACATATGTGCCCTTCGTTTCAAGATTGCTCACTAGATGACGCGCCGCCGCCCAGACGACGCTCGCTCGCCTGAGCATAGCGGGCGAGGCTTCATACTGGCTCCACGCAGCGGATGAGGAACATGGTGACTGCTCGCCGCTATGAGCAGCGAGCAAGGAAGAGACGCGCGTTCGGATTGCTAGTGCTGGAAGTGATATGAACGCCATGGTCGACGCCCCTCCAGGCGTCACTCATTGCAGTTTCTTGAGTGCCGACAATGGTGCGTCTGCCGACTGCCCACAATGTGTGTTCTGCACAAACGATGAGTCGCGCGTTGTGCATATAGGTACAGCGCACCACGAAATTGCGAAAAGATGACGGATACGTCAAGGAATGGCTGTCCAAGACAGCGGATGGTATCATGCTTGTGGACTGGCACCATAGACTGTTTAAAAAAATGGCAACATATTTACGGAGTGAATGATGGAAAGTGGGGCGAAGCATCCGTCCGTCCATTCGTCCTTGCTTCCGTCCGTCCATACGTCTTTCTGTGCAACCATCCGTGCGTCCATTCGCCCATCCGGCGTGTGTCTGTTCGTGCGTCCGCACGTCCATCTGTGCATCCGTCCATGCGTCTATCCGTCGGTGCAGCCATCCATGAGTCCGTCCATGCATCTGTCTGTGTGTCCGTTCGTCCATCTATTCCACACTCACAGTACCACCATCTCGCATCTTTTAATCATATTGTAACGCGGACTGAAAGAGCGAGGAAGAAGAAGGGATCGAACGCTCTCAAGCGATGGTGATTCGGCAGTGACGGTAGAGCGCTGACATTTTTTTCAGTGTAAATAAACCCATCACATCCATAACAGCTTTGGTGGAGATGCGGGGTAACTTGCCATCCTGGACCCCGCAGCAGAAGTTCTTCGAAGAAGCAGACGCTTAGCTGGCCTACCCCCGGACAACATCAGCATGAACGACGACACAGCAATCCCATTGACGCACTACGCTGCTGCATCCACCAGTGCCACCGACACGGCACAAGGTGGCCGTCGACCTCGACAACCAGACTACTGAGCACCTGAGCCACGAATTTTCTCAGGTAAAACTGACGAATACGTAGACGCTTGGCTAAAACACTTCGACAGAGTGAGCCGCTACTACGAGTGGGGCGCACCGGCGAAGCTCGTAAACGTAGTATTCTTCCTTGCCGGGACAGCCTTCCTTTGATTTGAGAACCATGAACATGTCCTCCCCACTTTGGATACATTTGTTACGGAACTGAAGGCTTGCTTTGGGGACACGAGTTCCATGAAAAAGAAAGCTGAGCAAACGCTGTCACGTAGGGTTCAGTTGCCCGGCGAGACGTGCACAGCCTAGATTGAAGAAGTATTGAGGCTTTGCGGGATTGTCAACGCAAATATGTCTGACGAAAACAAAGTCGGTCATTTGTTAAAAGACATCGCCGAGGACGTGTACAATTTTATGATAACAAAAGAAAACTTGAACACTCCTTCGATTTTCAGGCAGCAGTGTCGCGCATTCGAGGCGTTGAAGATCCGGAGAATTCTACCCAAGTTCGGGCGCTTGGACAATGTTCCCCCTGTCGCAAGTATGGACGTCGCCACTTGCGAAGACATTCCCTTCCTCGTACGTCGGGTAGTTCGAGAAGAGCTCGAACGACTTCAAGCAGGTGACGTTCACCACCAATGCTCGTTCGCCGCGTGCCCCGAACCACCTCCCTACTGGATGCGAGAGCGTCACGTCGAAAACCGACCACGCACAGAAACTGCAGATTTTACCCCCCGGCTTCCCTTTTTCCCCGACGGGTCGTGGCCACCACCGGATGTCATCATCTCGACGTGCCGCTGCGGACCTCCGACCGTCATCAACCAGGCCTCTACCAAAAGATTAATATGCGTCATCACAAAATGCTCCTGCGGAGCACGACCCGTCTCAGTGTACTTCTGCCACCTCTGCTCCTGCTAATGTAAGCCGACAAGTCCCCGTTTGCTACACATGTGGTCTCGCAGGGCATAATTCGCGCTTCTGTCCCAGACGGCCGCCTGCACCGCCACGTTTTTCGACGTATACGGCTCGTATGTACGAAACGTCTGTGCCGCCACGTTTTTCGACGCACCCGCCTCGTATGCACGAAACCTGGACCTCTCACCCGGCCGACCACCGTCCCCGACAGCAATGGCCTAACGAATTTCGCAGCGAGTCCCCCGCCTCCGAGCTAAGCCTGACGCCGCCTCCGACACGGTCCCGCCGGTCACCGTCTCCGCGTCGTCGGTCACCATCCCCGCATCAGCTGGAAAACTAACTGGTGCGACCGATGGAGGTGCGGTCGCGGGACGGTCAGTTTCGCCAATTCCTGCTTCTGCTGTGACGTTGATGAACAAAGTGCATGTGTGTATAGACGGTGTAGATACTTTTGCTCTTGTAGACACTGGTGCTCCTGTTTCGGTTATGAGCCTTTGTTTCAACCATCGTTTCTTAGGTCACAAAGTTATGTTCGCGTGGAATCGTAAAGAAACGTTTCGTGGAGTTGGAGGCAAAGCGTTATGCCCTGTTGGTATTCGTTCAGTTGTACTCACGATTGGTGGACAAAATTTCCGAGTTGAATTCACTGTACTGGCTCGCGCAACTCATGACGTCATTTTAGGGATAGACCTCCTTCGTGAATGTGGCGCTACGTTTGACTGTGGAACTGGAGAGATTCTTCTACAAAGTACGTTGCCCGCTGCAATAATTGACAATTTTTCGACTCTGCCCATCGATGCTCTTTCGTTGTCTGAAGATGTGACGATCCCTGGTCGGACAGCAGTGTTTGTACCCATATGCTCTTCTCATGTCCGCTCAGGACCCTTCACTGGACTTGTGGAGCCTGATCATGCAAACGCCATCAAGAAGAATGTGCTGGTCCCACGGTCTGCCCTCACAGCCATCGATGGGCATGCTTGCTTGTGGGAGCTCAACACAGCCTCAGAGCCTGTTGTTCTACCAGCCGGATTTAAACTCGGAACGTTCGAGGAGCAGGCCACAATTGACGTCAGAATGGTCTCAGAGTGTCTAGCCATCAGTCAGACTGCGCCCAACTACTCAGCCGAGATTAAAAGTATGATCAATAAGTCGTTGTCTTCTTCCAAGCAGAATGTCCTTGAGGAGGTACTCACGCGCTACGAGGGAGTCTTTTATTTCGCTCAAAACAAGCGTTTTCCATGTTGCCTGAATCCCGTATGCATCACCGCATGAAAACACGGGAGATTCTACACTGATACGCCAGAAACCCTATCGCGTATCCCCGTCAGAGAGGCAAGTGATCGCCGATCAGGTCAACCACATGCTGCAGAAAGGCGTTATTCAAGAGTCAAGCAGTCCCTGCGCAGCTCCTGTTATATTGGTAAAAAAGAAAGACAACTCTTGGCGATTTTGTGTAGACTACCGCCGTCTCAACGCCGTCACAAAGAAAGACGTGTATCCGCTACCACGCATCGACGATGCTGTTGATTGTCTGCACTCGGCCGCATACTTTTCGTCCGTCGACCTAAGGTCTGGATACTGGCAAATACCAATGCATCCGTCTGACTAAGAGAAGACTGCTTTTCTCACGCCTGATGGGTTATTTGAATTAAACGTTATGCCGTTTGGCTTATGCAATGTCACAGCTACCTTCGAGTTATTCATGGACTCCATCCTTCGCGGTCTCAAATGGGAGATATGTATGTGTTATCTCGATGATGTAAATATTTTTGGCAAGACATTCCACGAGCACAACCATCGGCTTAGCGTTGTTCTAGATTGCGTCAAACAAGCTGGTCTGGTTTTAAACGCAAAGAAGTGTCATTTTGGTGAGCGTCAAGCCCTTGTGCTTAGATATCTAGTCGACAGGGACGGTATACGACCAGACCCGCCCAAAATCAGTGCTGTCCGAGACTTCAAGCAACCGAAGTCTGTGAAGGATCTCCGTAGCTTCCTGGGCCCGTGTTCTTATTTTCGTCGGTTTATCAAAGATTTCGTCCAGATTACTCATCCCCTGACAGAGTTGCTCCGCAAAAACGTCCCACTCCGATGGACCGTTGAGTGTGAGGCTGCTTTCGAGCAGCTGAAGTATTTGCGTACTTCCGGGCCTCTCTTGTGCTATTTTGACTCGGAGGCACTCACGGAACTGCATACAGATGCTAGTGCTATCGGTGTTGGGGCCGTGCTAGTTCAATATCTTGATAGCCACCAGCACGTCGTGGCGCATGCAAGTCGTACTTTGACTAAGGCGGAGAGGAATGATATGGTCACCGAAGTGGAATGTCTTGCAGTTGTTTTCGCCGTCCAAAAATTCAGACCTTATTTGTACGGCCGGCAGTTCAAGATCGTCACAGATCATCATTCGCTTTGTTGGCTTGTCGGACTACGTGACCCATCTGGTCGGTTGGCTCACTGGGCCTTACGGCTTCAAGAATATAGTTATTCTGTGACCTACAAGAGCGGTCGATGTCACGCAGATGCCGACTGCTTATCTCGTCTTCCATCTCCGACTGTGAATGCTGCTGATGATGATTTCGACAACTACCTGGCCGCAATCTCATCCAACTTCCCAAACTTGGACGTCTTCCGTAACGAGCAACAGCGTGACCCTTCGCTGAAACCAATGATTGATGTGGCTCGTAGATCAAACGCGCCACGCCATTCGTGATTCATGATGCCCTACTATATCGCAAGAATTACTCCAGCCATGGTTCCACACTACTCCTCGTCGTGCCAGAATGTCTGCGTCTTGTGGTATTTCAAGCCATGCACGATGACATCACGTCCGGGCACCTTGGATTTGCCCGAACGCTTCACCGTATCCGACAGCGTTTTTACTGGCCTCGACTCTGGAAGACCACCAAGCACTACGTCGCAAGTTGTGATGTCTGCCAACGCCACAAACAACCTACCACACCATTGGCCGGCCCACTGCAGCCGGTTAAGCCACCGACATCACCATTCGAGAAAGTCAGCATAGATTTACTGGGCCCTTTCCCCAAGTCTACCGCCGGGCGCTGCTGGATTATTGTGTGCGTAGATTACCTGACGCGGTATACTGAAACGATGGCGGTTGCTTCAGCCACATCATCTGATGTGTCATGGTTTCTTCTCGGGGCCCCTCGTGTGGTGCTAAGTGATCGCGGCCGACAGTTTACCGCTGACGTTGTCGAAGAGTTGCTACGGCTTTGTGGGTGTCAGTATCGCCATTCTACACCATACCACCCTCAGACCAACGGCCTCACTGAGCGCACCAATCGTACCATCATCAACATGCTTTCAATGTACGTCGCAGCGGATCACAAGAACTCGGATGCTGTATTACCTTTTGTTACATACGCCTTTAATACCGCGAAACACGAAGTCACGGGTTATACGCCTTTTTTTCTTCTCTATGCTCGTCGTCCTTAAAGTTTCCTCGACAACATACTTCCTTTTTCGACAAACGAAAACGCCAGTGTCGCGCAGACTTTGTGTCGCGCCGAAGAAGCTCGTGGACTTGATCGGCTCCGAACTTTTTCCACCCACGCTCGCGCGAAAGACCGTTACGACGCAAAACACCCGCCCGTGACTTTCGCTACAGGTGATTTGGTCTAGCTGTGGACGCCTGTTCGAAAGAAGGGACTTTGTCAGAAGTTTCTTTCTAAGTACTCAGGACCATTCGTCATTACTCAGTGCCTAAGTGACATCACTTACGCTGTTGCGAAAGTGACAGCTCAGAACCGGCGTTCGCGCAAGACGCAAATTGTGCACATTGCCCGATTGAAGCCCTACAACAGCCGATCGCTTCTATTCGCTCGGTGAGCTTCGCCTGGCCCGGAGGGAAATGTAACGTGGACTGAAAGAGCGAGGAAGAAGAAGGGATCAGACGCTCTCGAGCAATTGTGATTCGGAATTGACGGTAGAGCGCTGACATTTTTTCAGTGTAAATAAACTCATCACATTCGTAATAATATATTCAGCATATACACCGCCATCCGGCGGTGGATAGTGCCACCAAGCATCTGGTATTACGGCGGTGGCTAGCGCTACCAAGCCGTAATACCTAGTGAACCAGAAACAAGATTTTTTTCTTTAAATAGTGAGGTTGAGGATTCTTATTTTGCAGCAAAGGGTTTAATTTTCACTCGTGCCATGACTTTAGGGCGCCACTAAAAAGGGCACCCCTAGCGCCGCGGACGTTAAGTACAGTCTGCCGCTATTGTGAGGGCACCGCAGCAGACGACGCAGGCTGTATGTCCCAGCGACATTGATGCTCATTTCTTGTAGCACACAGACACCTCTTGCGTTCCTGCAGATCGTGGACCGCGTCGGGAGGGCGCGCCGATGAGTCTCTTGCAGGCCGGCTCCATGCATTGCCAGTCATAACAAGGCAAACAGCTCGTCCAACCCGTTGAATGGTACAAAATATTGGTCATTGTGCAGCAAAAGCAGCTCAGAAAGCTTATTGAGGAGTACTAGGAGCTCGTTGAAGCTAGAAAGCGGTGCGATTGCTGCAGACGATACGGAGAACTAGCCGCCAACACAAGCATCACCGCACTCATGCATTTGACGGCTCGCTTTCCATGCCCTCATGACGGCGCTTGTTATACCACGCTCCTTTGCGAAGCGAAACTTACGAAAAGCTCACTGTTAGGTGGCGCATTTATGAAAAGGGTCTGTGGCGTGTGGCATGACTCTTGAAAAACATTGTGTATATTACGTGTATATACCACAGCAACACTCCTATCACGTTTTCATATAATGATGATTGAACGTACGTACAGATAACGCCTCCTCGAAAAACTATGCTTCGAACGTCCCTCTCTTCTCAATCGGGAGCCTCCTGCCAGCACGCAATCTTGGAGGCCATGCATCCTGCCTTGTGTTGCGACCGGCCGCCGCGTGAGACCGCTCGCCTCCGTACAACTCAGTCACGTGCCATAACCCTACCGCTCTGTCACCTGACCTTACGGCTGCTCGGAGGCAACTGTGAGAGCATCGCTGTGTTCGGAGGGGGCAGCCATCGCAGACGCTCGCCTTCGTACCGAAGGAGGAGGTTAGAATCAGAGGGTAGGGAGCGCGTTCGTGCATCACGTTCCAAGCATAATTTTTAAAGACGATAGTCTTTTTGGGGACCTTCGACGCAAAAACTTTGGTCTGTCTGTAGGTACATCTGTCCGTTTGTGTACCCTTAACGCGAACCGGGTACTCTAAACAGCGCCAGCCAATACCCTGAACGGCCGACACGATCCGTAGCGCCCACCAATGTTGCTCAAGACTCAGCGTTCATACTCGTGCTATTGTCAATTAAAAAGCTATTATTGCGCATATCTGAGGCGCCAAAACAACACGTTTATCTTCTGCATTTGCGTCTTTTGCTAGAAAAGACATACAGAAGTAATTCTGAGGACCGTAGCGTTTATCACACTGCGCTGACGTTGCAACGCTTGCACGAAGAAGCGTTTCCCACGCTTTGCTAAGACGACCCGGTGGTGGCACCTACCCGTCGCTTTGCGTTCTACATTTTATCCCTTCTGAGACGGGCCATGTGCTTCATTTAAAAAAAAAAAAAAACTGCCAGATGGCACTGATGGCTCTCGTGTGACGTCATTATATGCGCTTGTTCGCTTTCACTGCACGCTCAAGGCACTCTAGCGCAGTGCCTCCGGAATACTATTCACAGATTTTCTTGCGCACAACATCAAATAAATGTTTTGTTCACTCTCTTCCCACGCAATACTATCGTCTTTCGACGACATTCGCAGATTACATGCAGATCGGGAACATTTTTTAAAAGGATTTGGTAGAGAGGATTCACGTTTTACCGGATTTAACCTCTGAAGCAAGTGCCTTCATCATCAATCACTTCTTGGATATGCCAAAATTATTTAAGTAGGCAGTGCCTAAGTTTCTTTGGGGGCATTGTGGGATCATTCACACTGCAGCTCAATAAAATACACTCAGCCTACACCACATGTTCAGGGCATTTGAGGTCAAATAAGAACATGTGTCGCAAAAATTGGCCTCGTATTTGCAAGTTAACCTGCAAATGTTGTCGAAAGACGATAGTCTCACATGTGGAGAGAGAGAAGAAAACATTTATGTTCAGGGCAAGAAAATCGGTTAATGGTATTGTGGAAGCGCTGCGGAGTGCCTCGAGCGTGCAGCGGAGGCGAACGAGCGCATCAAGTCATGTCACACATGAGACATGAGCGCCATCTGGCAGTTTTCTTGGAAAACAAAACGCGTGGATCTGAGACGGGTGGGCGCGCCCGTCTCAGAGGTGATAGTTGTAGAATGCACGGCGACGGGTAGGTACCACCACCGTGTCATTTTTGTGTTTTAGAAAGGTGTAGCGAGCTTTGGGCAGAAGTGCCATGAATACAGTGATCTAGTATATACGATGAACTCGAGGTGGTTAAAGTTGGGAAGCAGACCCAAAGCGCAAGCCGCAAAAAGTGTGCGTGTGCCACCTCTTGTTTAGTCCTTGGAATGTCCGCTGGATGGTGGTGCTTCTATATGGGGAATTTATGATAAAAAGATGCGAGATGGTGGTACTTGGAGTGTTGAATATATGGGCGACCGGACACACAGAAAGATGCATGGATGGACGCATGAACGGACGCAGGGTCGAATGCATGGACGTACGCAGGGACGGACGCACGAAGACGCGCGCACGGGCGGATGGACGCTTGGACGGTCACACAGGCGGACGCATGGACGGGCGCAAGCAAGAACCAATAGACGGACGAATGCTTCGCCCCACTCTCCGTGGATATGCTGCCAATTTTTTGTGCGAGTGTGGAAGGGGCAGCGCAACGTGATAAACGCTGCGGTCCTTAGAATTACATATGTATGCCTTTTCCAGTAAAAGAAACACATACAGAATATATCCGTGTTGTTGTGGGGCCTCAGGTATGTGCAATAATTGCTTTTTAATTGACAATCGCGCAAGTATGAACGCTGAAGCTTGAGCAACATAGGTGGGCGCTGCGGATGGGGTCCGCTGTTCGGCTCATCGAGTGTTGCCGTTCGAAATACCCGGTACTCTCAAAGGTGGACAAACGGACAAATGTACAGAGCAAAATTTTTGTGTCGAAGGTCCCCCAAAAAGACTATAGTCTTTAATAATAGGTAGCTCGCACCTGACATCATCTCGCAGCGCATTGTTACTCCACGATGGCGAGTTTTATGACGTCAAGGTAACAAAACCCACACAACAATCCTGCTCTATTGCTATAGCCATGAAGCGGAGGCGTAATTAACTTTTGGGCGTGAATAACAAAAGAACGTGCAAGTGATGTCCTGGTAACAAAATTGTGACATGCCGAATTTCTCGTTTCCTCTTATGGGTTCTTCTAAACGTTGTTTCATTGTCATGTGTGCGAGTCATTTCCAGTATTTGTAATATTTTATGAGCAATAAAAATTCATTTTGGACCTATTACTACGTCGTGACTTCCTACCAATATGGCTTGC
This sequence comes from Rhipicephalus microplus, assembly GCF_043290135.1. Classification (NCBI taxonomy): domain Eukaryota; kingdom Metazoa; phylum Arthropoda; class Arachnida; order Ixodida; family Ixodidae; genus Rhipicephalus; species Rhipicephalus microplus. The sequence goes on along the minus strand of NW_027464737.1, from coordinate 195,763 downwards.
GACATTTTTTTTATCTGAAGAAGGAAACAAAAAGGTATGTGATGAAATAGCGAGAAATAATGAATCCCTAAAAGAGAGCCACAAAAGAATCAAAATATATCTTGTTTCGCCAAAGTAAGGTTATGTAAACACACAGGCCACAATTTGAATCGGCTATTTTAAAAAATCCGTCCGTCCATCCGTCCGTCCGTTTGTTCGTGCGTCCGTCCGTCCATCTATTCATCCATCCATCCATCCAGCACCGGTGAGGCGCACATGTTGCACCTCACCGGTGCAACATGTGCTATTCCCAAGTTGGGCTACATACAGCTCTTAAGTTGCTCTCAGAAATATGTGATCTGTGATCTAAAAGCCTTATTTTTTTGTTAAGAGCACGTATAAACTCGTACATTGTTTGTTCGTGCCTGTACGTATACACTATGATTGTAACATATCACTGTGTGCATTTAGCAGAATTTCCACGGGAAGAAATCGTGGGTATGCGACTAGCTTTGTGGAAATGGTTTACATTTGGAGCATGAACCTTCTGACGCAAAATTAACAAAGCTTCTCGTTCGTACCGCTGCTCTGCGAGCTTCGATATAAGTATGACTCACATCGTGATTGTCTGAAATGTTCTCTTACAAAAATTTTAGCGTCCATCTTCATTGTGAACGCAAGCCCCATCCTCTTGTTAGATCAACTTAGACCAACAACTAAAGACATCTTGCTAATATCTTAGAATATGGTCGCCCGCACGCCCGCACGCCCACACTGTATGTAAAGTTTCAATTATAATTTCATCAAGATCAGTGAGACGAATTTCGAAGGAAGACATTTGCGATTGGAATAACGATGCTACCGATAGAGTATGCGTAAGATTGTCGCAGTCAACAAAGGCGCCCCTTGATAGGTTTGTTCAGCTGCGAGTACGTGTCGCTCCTTAAAACTGCCTTGTATAAACAAGCACTTTCGAAATAATCACTCTCATCGTTTATTCTGCGCGGAAACGCCATATTTTTTAGAACACACGTGCCGCTGTAAGACGGATGATCAAGGACAATGGGCTTTCCAAACAAGGAGAGACATACAAACCTACACTGAAGGTGAATTGTCAAAACCTCTTCTTGACAAATCTTAGCACTCCTGTTCTAAGATTTCATCGAATGTTTCTATTGTTCACCATTTTTAGTCTTTTTTTAAGCCTCAAAACTCGCCCCTGTTTCGCAACTCACTGTACATAGTTCTCCACGCTGCTAGTACCTTGGGCTAAGCGGGTCGTGTACCCATTATCCATGACCAGAATGTTTACGTACATTTCTTTACGTTCGCCAATAGAAAGTTTACTTTTTCAGGTGTACGCCTGCGTGTCTTTTACGATTGTCACTGTGTCATTTTATGGTCGATATTCAAATAATGAACTGCAAAGTTATCCCCGTAGAGCGTAGTGCAGTTAATGTGTGGGTAAAGCCAGCAGACAGCCACTTCAAATTACTAAAAAAAATACAGCGTGAAGTCAGGGAAAGTGTGAGGATGAATGTTTTTTATGTCAAAGCGAAAGCTTGGCCTACATTTGAGCTGTGTACGAACAGATTATGGCGTATGGGCAGCCCAGTATTTTCTCCTGTAATCTCGTCATCAGGTTCCGCCCAGCCACTTACGTACCTTTTAGCCGAACGCAACCATCCACAAATTACACACAAGAAACTAAAAAAGAAATAGTTTAACGTGATTGAATAGACGTGGTGGTCAGGCGAAAGTGACAATCAACCACTCTTAACACATAACAAATTAACGCAACCAATTCATCTTTATATATCAGGAGTAGTAACTCTGAACTTGCAAGATCCGCGCCGGCTGCTCAAAGGTGGCGTAGAGGCCGAATCATAAATACGCATCAGGGTATATGTAAGCTGGTAGCGTAATTTCCTTAGGTGCCCATCTATCAAGTAGTTGGCGGGTTTTCGACACTGTCATTTACGTATGCATGAAACAACTAACTGCAAACAGAACGTAAAAATATAATATGATGTCACAACCGGAAGCGGTAGTGACGTTGTGCGTTTGCCCCACATGGCACCAAATTGAAATTTTCTTAATTGGTGACCTCTTGAATGCATTTTCATAAATACGCACTTTTATATTGCCTTTATGGCTCATCAATTGCATGCGCGAAACACTAAAAGACTAACAAGAAAGACTGAGGAAGAAAGGTTGTCTTATTAGCCAAATAATGCGTGTTCAATAAACACTAAATTATTTGCAGATGACAGAATATTGATACAGTGACACAACTGTTCACGAAAACAATAAATGAATATTTCAAAAACTCACGATGTCCAAGTATTGAAAACCACAGCAGTGAGACAGCCGCCTTGAGAATATCACATTAGCAACCTCGGAGTACAGTGTTTCGATTCTTAGTGTGTCGCATTAACCATCATGACAGGTTGGGCAGGCCGGCCATGCGTTGGCAAAGGCTGTTGTCAGTAACAGGAGATGCTGTCTACACATTCTGTGAGCTAGTTTAGCTCTGAAGTATCAAAGCAGTGAACACCTTATAAACAAATAAATAGACTATGGAAGGTACGTTCGAAAGCACCACACAAATGTGAGCGATGCCTTGTTGAGCGGGCATTGCACCGTACTCAACACAAGCCTTGATAGCAATCTGCCTGCATAAGCCCCCCCCCCCCCTCCCACACCACTCTCTTTTGTTTAGGGCATTCGACCAGAAAATAAGGCAGTCAGTCATATAGCTAAGTGTCAGATAAAAGATAAAGTAAATTTCTGCTTTATTTTGGCATGTATAAAATTAGGAATATTCGAAAAAATGGCTTCTGTTTTTGCACTCACAAAAGCGCAACAAGGAACAACAAATAGGGACAAGGTACAAAGGATCCAAGAGATTATGTCATCTCAGCAGGACAAGTGGCGGCTAACCCATTAATGACCACTACCATATTCAGATGCGTAGAGCATCTGAATATGGCAGTTGACTTTGGACGCGCCCGGTAGATCAAGAGAACCAGAGCACACGTTCACACAAGTTAATCCCCTCAAGTCGAGGAAAGGCCAGAGATAAACTTAACCTGGCTGAGTAAATGGATTCCTTACTGAAAGCATGTCAAGTTGATGACGAAGAGTCCTCAGACATTTATAGTGGCGTTCAGACTTTTGAAGTTGAGTCGTAAGCTCGTGTGACGACGTCAAATCTCTTATCCGGTTTTAAAGATGATAGTCTTTCTTGGGGACCTTTGACGCAAAAAATTTGGTCTGTCTGCCTGTCTGTCTGTATGTCTGTATTTCTGTCTGTCTGTACATTTGTCTGTTTGTTCCCTCTTACCGGCTTCGGGTACTTGAAACGGCCGACCCCATCCGCAATGACCACCAATGTTGCTCAAGATTCAGCTTTCATTCTTGTGCAATTGTCAATTAAGAAGCATTTATTGCGCATGTCTGGGGCACCATAACAACATGCATATATTCTGCATTTGCGTATCTTACTAGAAAACGCATACATAAGTAATTTTAAGGACCATAGCGCTTATCACGCTGCGCTTACCATACAACGCTTGCATGGAAAGGGGAGTGTTTCCAACGCTTTGCTAAGACGAGGTAGTGGCGGCGCCTACCAATCGCCTCGCGTTATACACCTTATCACCTCTGAGACAGGCGCGCATGGCCACGCGCTTTGTTTTCCAAAAGAAACTGCCAGATGGCGCTCATGTCTGACGTGTGACGTGACCTGATGCGCTCGTTCGCCTCCGCTGCACGCTCGAGGCACTCTAATGCAGCACCTCCGGAATGCCATTCACCAATTTTCTTGCGCAGAACATCAAATAAATGTTTTGTTCACTCTCTCCACACGCACGACTATCGTCTTTTGACGACATTTGCAGATTACATGCAGATACGGGAACAATTATTTTTCTTGCGTCCTATCAAGCATGCTCTAAACGGTACAACTTTGACGCGCAAATAGAACCGCTCTGCGTATCGTTCGTTCTGACTGTGGCTCCACGCTGATTCCTTCTGGTTGGTGAGACCATTTTTTAAAGACGATAGTCTTTCTTGGAGACCTTCGAAGCAAAAATTTTGGTCTGTCTGTCTGTCAAGCTTCGGCATTCATACTTGTGCGATTGTCGATCAAAGAGCAAGTATTGCGCATATCTGCGGCACCATAACAACACGTTAATATTATGTATGTGTATTATTTACTACAAAAGGCACACATATGGTGGTCTAGTGGCTAAGGTACTCGGCTGCTGACCCGCATGTCGCGGGATCAAATCCCGGCTGTGGCGGCTGCATTTCCGGTGGAGGCGGAAATGTTGTAGGCCCGTGTACTCAGATTTGGGTGCACGTTAAAAAACCCCAGGTGGTGAAAATTTCCGGAGCCCTCCACTACGGCGTCTCTCATAATCATGTAGTGGTTTTGGGACGTTAAACCCCACAAATCAATCAATCAAAAGGCACACATAGGTATTTTAAAGAATCGTAATCTTTATAACGCTGCACTGGCCATACAACGCTCGCACGAAATGGCATGTGTTTCCAAAGCTTTGATGAGACGACACAGTGGTGGCACCTACCTGTCGCTCTGCGTTCTACATCTTATCACCTCAAAGACGCGCGCGCACAGTGCGCGTCCAGTTTTCTAGAATAACTGCCAGATATCGCTCATGTCTCATGTGTGACGTGACTTGATGATTTCGTTCGCCTCCGCTGCACGCTTGAGGCACTCTAACGCAGCGTTGCCAGAATACCATTCACCGATTTTCTTGCACAGAACATCAAATAGACGTTTTGTTCACTCTCTCCAGACGCAAGACTATCGTCTTTCGCCGACTTTATGGTGTAACATGCAGAGAAACAGAGCCAATTGATTTTTCTTAAGTAGTTCTTCAGTCATCAATTCGGTTGGATTTTCTCTGCTCAGTTAGAATTGCCCCACGAATGTTTCGTTAATTTGTAGAGTTTGGCCTCACGGCTTCTCAATCAAGTGTTATTTGGCCACGGCTCGATGTGCCATGGGGAACTGTAAGCTGATTCTTCGTCGGGATAAATGAGATTGATCGTTTCGCTCTTCAAGTGACTGTGGTAATCGTGAAACTTTTCCTTCAAAGTTTCAAGGCGCTGGCGAAATTTATATCAATCACCCTTTTTGTGAGATTTCTCACAAATGTTCCTGTTTGATTCTGCTGCCTTATGTATAATCCTTATTAGCTGTAGGAGGTAGAATATACAGACACGTGAAAGCCTCCGAAACACAATCATCCTCTTCTACCAACGTTTGAAGCACATTGACTGGGGACAAGCGAAAACAAAGCACCCTTGGAAAAATAAGTGGCCCTTGTACAGGCTATGCAAGTTAGGTGAGCACAGCTTCAAGGTTTTTTTCATTTCGTGCACACACTTCTCACATTTCCTAACGCGTGTCCGACTCTGCTTCATCTATCTTTTTTGGGACTTCATCAACTGGAGATAGATTGTGCTGGCTACACATGTGCTCTACTTCTCAATCTTGAAATATAATGAGCATCTTCGTAGTTTTTTTAAAATTGCTGACATGAACTCTTCTCATCGATTTCTCTGTGCTGCGCCCTCCAAATACTCATACAGTGAAAGTTTCTTTTGTAACATTTGAGAGCCAAGTTATACGAAGATGATATCATCAGCAACATTTCGGCGTCCATCTCATTACCATCATTTTCGTGAGGGAGCATAGCGTCTAACGTTGTCGTACCCTCACGTTCGTAAACGAGACCGAGTGGTCTCCTGACGAGCCGTGTTGTAGGTGATTGTGACGTAAGGCACGATGTCGTCCCAGTTCACGTGCTCTACATCTTACGTACCTGCTTATCATTCCATGCAGGGATTTGTTGAAACGTTTGGTGAGCCCGTTGGCCGTTGTCATTCTGTGAGCTGTAAAGCTTAGTCGATTGATTGTTTGTTTGTTGCCTGTAAGCACTGACACATACCCTTTCTGGGGGATGGGCCATGAAAGCTTATAATAACCAACGTGTGATATACTGATTGTGAGCCTCCTAACAAAAGAACAAAGAAAAATATGAAGAGCGAAGAATTCGGAAAACCCCGAAATACAGTGTCTTCTTCTTCTTCTTCTTCTTCTTCTTCTTCTTCTTCTTCTTCTTCTTCTTCTTCTTCTTCTTCTTCTTCTTCTTCTTCTTCTTCTTCTTCTTCTTCTTCTTCTTCTTCTTCTTCTTCTTCTTCTTCTTCTTCTTCTTCTTCTTCTTCTTCTTCTTCTTTTTCTTCTTCTTCTTCCTCTTCTTCTTCTTCTTCTTCTTCTAATGGTTTTTACCAAATGCGGGGGATCTGTGAAGTTAAGGGCGAATTTTTTTTTCAGTGTTTCTTCACAATACTTCTTGTATAACCGGTAATAGGAAATAAGACAAACCTAATTGCGGAATATTAGTATTGAAAGGTTTAAAAGGATGAAGAATTTAGCTCGATATTCTTTTGTCTGACTTATAAATTCCTCTATGGTGTAGTAAACATCCATAGACTGTATGCCAGAGTATGGAGGCGCCAAAAGAAAGAACAACTGATTCGCATATTTTCTGACTCAAGTTTCGAAGAGGTGGTGCTACGAGTGTTCTCCTCAATGACGTGTACCGGTGACAAGATAGACAGTAATGACTAATTGTTTCCTCCTTCTTACAAAAGCGCCACAGAGGCGACAGCGCTCGATTTGCTCTGTGCAAGTAAATGTTCAGGGAGGTAACCCGGCAGCAAAGTTTGGTTATAGCCATTTCTATTATTCTCGACTGCGATAAATAACACACTGTTCCAGAAAAATAATTGGTGCTTAGATTTTGTAGAAGCTGTCAAGACGTGTCAAAAGCATTGCCATGAACACTTGCGCCACTTCGATGCCACCGCCACTGGCACATACGCGCGGCTTAAGCAGGGTGTTTCAAGAAATGTGCCCAATATTCTTCAAAAATCAGCAAAAGGCACTATTTGCTCGTCGTCTTCACTGTGGTTTTTTCCGTAGCGGCAGCCATCGAGGGTTGAAAACATGAGTGGAACAGTAATTGGTACACTCAAATAACTAACACTTTAATTGTTAATTTACGCAGTCAAGTCAAATAAGAAAATTGAAGTTTTTCATGCGAAGAACCCACTGCGGCTTTGAGATTTCGGAAATGTGGCCTGTAGTAATAATAGTGAAATAATAAATTTCTCCTAAATTCTACGGCGAAACGGCAATCGAAACGCGAATGAGCCCTACTGCCTTACTCTTTTGAGACGTCCGAAAATGAGGGAGCTCTCTTATATCAAACCTGAACCGACTGCATTGTCTGGATGTGTGGGCTGCGCTTGCAATTACAGCACGCATTGTTAACGAAAGGCGAAGAACAGCACACCTGTAACAGCTGTACTTAAACAGTGACGTTATTGTAGTCGTCTGCTTGTTGCCCTCATCAGTCGTTTGGTTTTGATTTCGCCGCAGGATTTTTGAAAATTTCATTAGGTCGCAGTTATTACTAGAGGCCACTTTTCCCAAATTTCAGAGCAGAAATAGGTTTTTCGCATGAAAAACTTCAATTTTAATGTTAGACCTAACTGCCTAACTCCCCTAATTAAAAATAACGAATGTTGACTTACAAACTCTGAAAACAGCGAGAATATAGCTCCTTTTGCTGGTTTTAAAAGAATATTCAACTCATTTCTTGAAACACCTTGTATAGTAACAGATAGTAAACAAAAAATGAGAAGAAAGAAAGGTTTCACAGCCGGTCCTCGAGCCTACGATCTCTCACCCCGCTGTGTGTGGCGCGAAGCCACTAGGCCCTGAAATGTACGTTGTCCAGCTTGCTAACAACATGCCATTTATATTGATCCTCGGAGGTCAGCATCTTCAGCGCGTTTTCGTATTCAGTAGCGAAATGGCTCGAACGGCACGTGTTGTCCGCGCTCTAAAGGTCGTAAATCCGAACGTTGTGATGAACGCGCGCATCCACAGGACGTTGATCGTGTGCTGCGCTTCCACCGCAACTTTCTTTGAAGTTACAGCGGATAAAGAGATCATGAAGCTCACATGGCTCGCTGCCGCGGCCGTGTTTAGGAAAGAACCACGCTGCTTGCAGACGAATAAGTAAAAATTGTGACAGTTCACGCTCCTACCGTTTATACTAGTGCGTTTGTTTCGTTTGTCTTTCTTTCTGTTGCTGTGGCAGTTAGTCCACGCTCCTCCCGTGCATGCTTATTTGTACGTTCTTTGTGCTTAAGACTCGTGCTGCAAGTTTCGAGCTGCGTACCATTGTTTGCGACGCATTGCGATTTGTTGCCGTAACATTCATTCGTTCGCCCTTGTAAATAAACCACGCTCAAGAAACGCTCAAAGTCCCCCGCGAAGAATCGTTTCCCGTTCGTGTTAGACAAATTCCATAGGCAGAGGGCCACTTTCTTTTTGTTGGTTTCATAAGGGGAAACAGTGGGGTAATTTTGGGGGGCAGGGGCGGGTTGGTATGGGTTTGGGGTAGATCTAAAATGCCAACTCGTCACTGACTCAGGCATCTACTATACCTTAAGTAGTAATAAAACAATTGGTAAAATGAATAACAAGAAGCTATATAAAATTTTGGTAGCTTCACCTTAGTGGTGCTTAGCCTAAAGGTACTGTGATGCTGACCAGGATTATTTTTTGCCCTTCTATTTTCTATTTAGTTTCTTCTCTCTTTCCTTCCTCTCCCTTTTTCCACTTTTTCTGTTTCTCTCTCAGCACTGGTTCAGTGTTTGTTGTTGGCGCAAAGCATCACAGCATACATTTTTTGCGTTATTAGCATTGTGTGTGTGGCGTAGTTTCTATCTTACTTTTCATCAACGCCATACTATATATGCAACCATGTTTTTTTTCGAGTGACTGGACGCCTGTATAGAGTCGTTTTGCAGAGTATTTTGAGGCACCGGCATGGGTCTGTGCCACAAAACTTGATTTCCACGCGGAGGACCCGGGTTCGAATCCCATGCCAGCCTGGATACTTCCCGCGACTTCGGTTGCAGACACCATTGGTGAAGGTGAACTGCAGCATAAAAAAACGACTGTGGTACAGTGATATCTTAACAGCTTGGCTGCAAATATAAAAAGGTATTGTTGGCAACGCTGTCAATGTAACCGTGACATGTGCATGCGAGAAAAGCGGCTGTCCAGCATGACGTTAAGATCTGCCAAAATCACTTGCTTGAAACGGCATTCGAATTCAAGAAGCCCGTACTTTGGATTAATTTCTGTTACCTACTGTTCTTTAATACGCCGCTAAATCTATGTACCTAGGGGTTCCTTGGTGCATAACCTAAGAGAAACAATAAAAAAATATTTAGAGCAACATGTTGCTAGGTACAGGTGGTAGCCACCATCGAAATGTGAGCATGATGACCAGCAATCGAACCGGTGTCAAAATCTTCGTAGAGCTACGTCATAGGCTCTAAGCTGTCACGAAGGTTAGCACTGAAACAAAAAAAAAAGCGTTGAGTTCTTGCGGCACAGTGCGTAAGTTGTTCTAAAGAAAAACAAATCACCATTCCGTTACATAAAGTGTCGCAGCTTTCTTCTATGTGCGTGCGAAGTTGAAGGACAGTTCAAGGTATACATTTGAAAACAGGCACGCTTGTCGTGAAAAAGTAGGTCAAGGCTAGAAGTAAAACGAAATCAATTTTGCCGAGAACTGACTCGGATGATACTGTGCGTCTTGAACTCATTGTTCCTCTTCAGTGACGTTGTGTGCATCTTTCATATGTCAAAGAGACGCATTGTAAGGTAGAATTTCTTCGTAGAATACAACATTCATAGCAGCACTGTTCATAAGGATGTCTTTGGCTCGCGCAATGTAAGAAGCGCGCAGCGCCTTGTTACTGTTCATTTATTTTTCTATTGTAGAATTTCACTATTCAATTCTCTCACTTGAGAAGTCATGACTTTAACAAGCTGCTGAAAACACAACGTCAGTGATTTTAGACAAGGATTACGTGCGTGGGGTGAATTGTGCAGGCCTTTATTATTCATTTAGATTGCTAAGCCTTTGGACAATTAATCAAATGCGATTTCTTTGAAAATATATTTACCACCAAGCTTTTTCTTTTACGTTTCATGAAATTGTGCGGACACTACTAGTTCACCTTAGAAAGAAACTTTATTAAAAGGCAATTTAGTAATCGATATTTTCACAGCATGAAAAACGTTAGAGCACAGATGGTAATGAGAACTGGCAGACAATTATACCAAGAAAAGTATAAAGGATAATATTAGAAGCAATTGTAACGTGAATGGGAAGAAAGAAATGTTGATGAAAAGATAACTTGTAGTGGTCAGGGAACGAGCCTGCGACCTTCGAATGACGCGTCCGATGCTTTACCAAGTAAGCCACCATGGCGGCTATCCCCCCACCCATTTTATGGTGTATGTATGTGCATAAAACATGGGCCCGACAGACAGCGCCACCAGTTGTCATTGCGGGGAGTGAGAGAAACTCTTTTATTTGCTCATTGGCGTCACGCGTCACGTGATCCTATTACCGGCTGGCCGATGACCAATAGATCCCTCGCGTACCTCCTGATGGCACCAAGTCTGCTAGATCGAGATCCTCGCTATGATTGAAAAAAAGTAACCTAAATATAAGGGCTTGTTTTTTGTTACAAACAATATTAATAAAAACTAACGAATACTTGTATCTGTTAGTTCTCATTACTTATATGTACTGTATAAATGAAGATGTGTTTTTCTCAACATTGTAACCCCCTTGCTGCAGTGCCTTCGGGCTAAGCGGGGTAATAATTGAACAAAGAATAATGAATAAAAACGAAAGTACAATAGATATTAGTAGAAGTAAGTGTAATTAATGTAAATGTGACGCACCCACACTTAATCCACGTGCCCGTAAAGTGGTTCGGTGGATGCCCGCCGTGGTAGCTCGGTTGGTAAAGCATCAGACGCGTTATTCGAAGGTCATAGGTTCGGCACTGTCCATGGCAAGTTATCTTTTCATCCATTTTCGCTTCTTCACATCTACATTACAATGACTTCTAATAATATCCTCTATACATTTCTAGGTTTTATTGTATGTCCGTTCTCAATAATATTGTTTCTAACGAAAAAAAAACGAGCCCGAAAATTTACCCAACTTTCATTCAATAGAGGACTAAGGTATTCAGAAAAGATTTCCTGCTTTTTGTTCCCTTTTGCTCACCTGGTGGCATTTATAAGTCAGAAGATTTCACTGCAATGGCTGACAGCGTTATTTGAAACTTCTAACATTGTATATCCAGAGTCACTTTTACCTTCATATTAGAAATGATATCTGCTCACATGTTTTATGATTGCAAAGAGCTCTTTTTTCTCGATGCACACATTTAAAATTTTGCATATGACATTCTTTATTGTGAGGTAAAAAATCCTCGTTTCGCACCATAAAAATATAGCAGGCAGCGTACGAAAGAAGGACATACAGACAGACACATAAAAACCTCATTCGCAAGTGTGTTTAGATCCTCTAAGCTAGGTGCCTGAACCACCGCTTGGTTCCACGCCACGTTCACACGGTCATGCATTTTTCCACAATCACAACAGCAATCGGTGGACCATAAACCCGCAGCAAGAGACCTTCGCTGCAGGGTTCAGGAATCTGATCAGGATCAGGAATCTCGTCAAGCTGATCTTAACTTCTTTTGATTCCTGTTCTTGCATCTTTTTCACAGTTTAATATAATTTGCATAGTTTTGTGCTGACCATTGCAATTGTATAAAAACATCAAATAATTGTAACTGTAATACATTCCGTTAACACGATTGTTCGAAAAGATTGCTACATAAACTCAAACTGGAGATGCATTGCCGGCTGCTCAGACGAGAGCAGGATCAAAGTGAAGAATGTGGCTTTCATGCTACAGTTATCATATTACAACAAACCAATACTCTGAAGTGCGGTGTCAGCGTGCAAAGACCACTTTAATTGGACCATGCAACCTTTCTTTAGTACGGTTAGGAACCACTCCCGATGTTATAGTTTAGGCTCCTGAGAACAACCGAGCCGCAATATATAGATCAGCGTGTGATATGACGAGAACTTTATCTAGTAAGCTCGAGGAAAATATAGAGGGGAGCCCTATAAGGCTTTTTATCAAGTCGGTGGCTCCACCTTACACGGAACTTGGAGGTGGTGACTCTCGGTGACGGCTCGGGCCCTCTGGGCAGGCTGCAGTTCAAGAGTCATGTTCGACGCGAAGAGCTTCACCACACTTCATCTGATCCTCCAGACGAGAGATCACATTGAATGAACACAGCGAGAGCATATGAGCCCAAGAAGCAGACTTGTGCCCGCGTTTAGGGCAGGACTGCAGAAAGACAGGGTCAATACGGCAGTAGTGCTCTGAGGTTGGGATACGTTCGCATCTGCAAAAACCTGAACGTGACCGACTCACCCTCTTCAACTTGAGACTAGGAAGAGAGAAAATCGTTCTGCTTTATCTGTAATGTGAGGTAATGTCAAAGAATGTGGATAGCACGTCTGTAGAAGTACCATCCGGGATAAGAGCTGAGGCATCTCAACGAACGCGAGGCCTGGTATCTTTCGCCAGGCAGTGAGCACGCTCTTGGCTTGGAACTTAAAAGTAAATCACACATCCAGCTAGAAATCGTTTTCTCAATCATCTGTCAACATGTGATTTTATCCACGCGCCGCGAGCTGCATAGTTTCCGTGGCTTCCGCAGGAGACCTCCACGGGCTAGCCGGCACTCGCGATCACATATTAAGTAAACTACCCATATTCCGAGAACAAAAATCACAGCACATCCACGGAGTGAATGGTGATGAGTATAGGGCGAAGCGTCGGTGCATTCGTTTGTTCGTCAGTCCGTGCGTCTGCCCATCTGTCCGTGAGCCCATCCGTCTATCCGTCCGTTCGTCTGTCTGCCCGGCTGTGCGTCCATTCATCCGTCCATCTGTCCACCAATCTGTTTGTCCATGCGTCCATCCATCCGTCCGTCCGTTTGTCCGTCTATCTAGTGAACACTAAGTACCACCATCTCGCATCTTTCCATCATATATTCATCATATATGCAGGGTGTCTCACATAACTTGAGCCAAGAATTTGAAAATCAAAGATACCTCAGTGGCGAATTGAACACAACGCGTACCACTTGCACTAGCCTGTAGGTACTCAGGCAATTTTTTTCATTTCTCTCCATATTAATTAATAAATAATTATTATTTACCTCTTTCTAAATTATGGGCTGAAAACTCAAATTGTGAACACTGAGACGTAGGGCCCTTTCCGAAACCACCGATTAAATTGTTTTCTGTACGATACGCTTAGCGCTGTTACTTTTTCCGCGTTTTAAATAAAGCCTATAGCAGCACTATATGAGCGCGCTCGTGGTCCGTCACGTGGTTTCTTTACACATTTCGTGGGCTTTTTTTACGACGTGGAAAAATCAACAGCACGAGACGTATCGACCAGAAAACAATTTAGTCGGAGGTTTCTGAAAGTGCTCTACATCTCACTGTTCATATATCACGTTTCCAGTTCATAATAAAAATTTATGTAATTAAGAATTCATAATTATTAGTTTGGAGAGAAATAAAAAAACAGCCTGAGCACCTACAGGCTAGTGCAATCAGTATGCGCTTCATTCGATTCGCCTCCTATGTGCCTTTCACTTTCAAATTATTGGCTCAAGTTATGCTGGACACCCTGTATACAAGCACCGCCATCCTGCGGACATTCGAACGACTAAACGAAGTGTGGCTACTACGACGATGACACAGGACCTATGATCCACGGCGTAAGGAGATTCGTTCCTAAAAACGTGCTTGAGTGACGACGCTTGAACAGCGTTTGGTGACATTATAGTGATGCTATTTGAACAATTCGTTGAGGCTTTTTCCCCGATGTTCCTCATTACAAACGAACGGCTGAATGAGCATCAATATGCATGCCGCCTGATGGAAACTACAGGCAGCCTTCTTGTGCACTGAAAAAATATAAATGTAGCCCAATCTTCGAAAAGAAAAAATGTCCGTTATCAAAATAAAAGAACAGGAGAACAAGCAAAATACGGGAAGACTTTCACATATTGAACCAGCAAAGTGCATGCGCCAGTTCAAGCTTCATTATGCTAATGCCGTACTAAATCGAATTTATCAGAAGTGACATGTAGTTATTAGCTCAGTACAATCGCAATATAACTTTGCCTAGAACGTTCGTATGCTTCTGGCTGGCTAGACGCCACGGCCGCTGCTCTACTTCGGCAGCTCGCTTCCTTCGATTCGTACGCCTTCGTCCTTTCATTAAACCAGCGACGCCGTCACGTCACTGCAACAGTCTACTTATCACACACACACACACACACACACACACACACACACACACACATATATATATATATAAATATATATATATATATTTATATATATATATATACACCTTATACTATTTTTCATTGAAAATTATTCCTTGTTGGGTAACTGTGTCATCACCCCTTTAACCAAACAAGAGGTTGAATATAAAGTGCCACGTTTGTGGTCAGTGCGACTTATACGTTCTATACGTGCGAGCCCACGATGCTGGCTCCCATGTTCTATAAATATTGTGTAATCAAGAACAAAGGTACCAATAAAAAAAGTAACAGAGACACTTGTTTCACGTTCATTATTATGTTGTTCTAAATACAAGCTCCGGTCGAATGGTCTTTTGCAAGTTCAAATTGAATGGGATTGGCAATCACAGAAGTGTTTTCTTGCGCTGCTCTTTAGGTTCACTTGCAGGTGAAGCATTAGCCAGTTTTGCGACCCCTGCAAAGAGGTCCGTGTACTTTCCCACTCTGCATAAGTGTCGAAGCTTTCGCCCGTCCATCAGGCAGAAGCCATGTCAATTGATTGCTTGATTTGTGGGGTTTAACGTTCCACAACCACCATATGATTATGAGAGACGCCGTAGGGGAGGGCTCCGGAAATTTAGACCACCTGGGGTTCTTTAACGTGCACCCATATCTGAGGACACGGCCCCACAGCATTTTCGCCTTCATTGGAAATGCGGAAGCCATGTCAAACCCATAAAAGTAATTGAATATATTCTTTTTATTGCAACAAGGAGGGTATGGAAGTGTAATTGAGTGCCAGTGTGGCAGGGAGACACAAGCAATGGTAGAGAAAGAAACGCAGGGAGGTTAACCAGTACAAGATAACAAGTTTGCTACCCTACATGCTCGAACAGAGTGCCGGAGATTAAAAAAAAGAAGGGGAAATGCGGAAAGAGAGAGAAATATAGCACATCACACAACACACACTGACACAAACACGCGGGCAGTCAGAGCTCATCACTATGGCGCGGTAGGCGATATCACGTTCGACATATATATCTACGGTGTACGTCGTCTTCCAAAAATGTACTCTCTCTGATAGATAGTGGTGCTCATGTAACTTTGTTAATGTAACTGTTTTTAGCAAGAAAGGGTAGAAGCATGCCGTCTTTCACTTATACGTAGATTGACATACTGCAAAGAATTTCCCATACGCGGAGCTTTTCGAAAGGATTATTTTCAGGTTAAAATAATGGAGACGCATGTGAAGTAAAACAATACTCTCAGAAAAAATGTTTTGCTTGGAGTGGGAACGTTCTTCTTTTCGGCAACTATGGCCAGTACTCTCGAGCAAAAAAGACCAGTAGCCTTCACTAAGCGCTTACTAGTTTGTATCTATTGTAATAAACAGGCCTAGACATGAATCTCAAAGGCATGTACTTCCCTAGTTGTAACTCACACCACGCTGGATGCATGTTAAATGAGCACTGACAAAAAATTTTGCGTCTTGTTTTTTTTCTGTTGCTATATGCATCTAAGAACAAATTTATTATGGCTGTAAAGTTCGTTTTCTCAAGCATGCGACGTTCACTTACTTTGGGACGGTTATATAGCGCCTAGTTACAGTTTCATTTTCAGACAGTTCTGAATGAGGTGGGGCCCGGAGTGCACATGGTCTTCTTGGGGACTGATATAGTATTCCGAAATATTCTAAACATGATCGACCTGCCAAAATATTCGCAGATCCCACGTACAGTGGGAATCGATTATATGCGAAGCACGAATGAGAAATGTTGATATGTCGCTTTAAAATCAGCACAACGTTACGAGGTGGAGGTCAATGATGCCGTACATGACTTCCGTGTCATGATTATCATGTTTGAATGTGTCGTTCACCTTCATCATGTATTCGCGTCACGTGATACTAAATTTAGTGTATGTGAAGCTAGCGAAATGGCCGTGAGCACGTTATGAACGTGGTATTTTATGTTGTTACATGACACGCGTGTCAGAATTATGATGTTTGCACCAGTCATATACTTTCGTTATTCATTGAAGTCAAGTAACATCGAATTTGGTATATGTAGAGCTAGCGAAACGGCCGCGAGCGCATCCTGAAGGGCCCTATATACTCCAATGTAGCGTTGACGAACGCGCACGCTGGGCACAGTGACGCTACATTAGCAAACGCGAACACTCTTTAGCCTGACGACGCCAGGTGTGAACAGCGTCTGTCGGCGCGGCCCGACGGCAGCCAGTGCGAAATGCGTCATTCTGCATTTCGCACCGATGCGTTACCCAGACAACACTGCGCTTCCCTCTTTTTGTGATGGAGGAACGTCAGACGTGGTGAAACGCGCATGTGTCAAAGAAACGCAGCGTGGCGCGCACCTGCGAGTATATGGCAGGACCGGCGCCCTGCATGGCAACGCCGGCGTGACGCGACGAAAGGAACGTCGGTGAGCATGTGCGCCACGTCACGTCGAAATGTATTAGCGCCTTAACTGTGGCATGTAGCCATGTTCTCACATGACACGCATCTCATGATTATCATTTTGCACCAGTCGCGTACCTTCGTCATTCATTGGCGTCACGTAATACTAAATTTGGCTAATGTGAAGCTAGCGAAACGGCCGCCAGCGCACATTGTGGCATGTAGTCATGTTGTTACATGACACTCATGTCGTGATTTTTATGTTAGGGTTTGTCGCTTTTGTTCGCCATGCAATCATGCCATACCATACCAGTTTTCCCATATGCCGTGTAAACGAAACCACCGCAAGAGCAGCAAGACCATGAACTGTAAATCTTGACATTCATGACATACATGAGACTATTTTCATGTTGCGGCTATTTACATATGTTCTTCATACAGTATTGTTGTGCCATATCAAGTATAGTATTCATACCTTTATTGAAACGCCCAGAAGAGCTAAAAGTCGTAGACGGATAGATAGATAGATAGATAGATAGCTAGATAGATAGATAGATAGATAGATAAATAAATAGATAGATAGATAGATAGATAGATAGATAGATAGATAGATAGATAGATAGATAGATAGATAGATAGATAGATAGATAGATAGATAGATAGATAGATAGATAGATAGATAGATAGATAGATACGCTTATGGTCGCCGAAGTTCGCTAAGACATGCTTCGCATTTAAAAATATCTGCCTAAGCCATGACGTCAAACTTCGCACTCTTGTACATGTCCGCCCCCACTTTAACCAGAAAAGGTTTGTTAGCAGAGGGCGTTCACAAGTGTCGTGGCAGCGAAAAACAAAATCGTGACCCAGGTGGCGGTTGGTTGTTCACACAAAAATCAGTATTAAGGGTGCGTTTATGAAACAGTGGCGAGACACGCACTTCGAAATTGTTTTCAAACGCGTTCTGCGCTGCATTATTCGTTGATTTTTCGTAAACCATGTGAACTTGTCTACTCAAATCTACATAGCAGGGTATCTTGCCTTCAGAAGTTTGTCAGTAGTCTTTTAAGGGTCGTGTTTTGCAGGAACACGTGGGTTTTTTAATGGGAGCCACTGTACCTAACTTTCACGCCCCAGTCAAGTTGCAAGCTAGACGGGGGAACAAGAGAGAGAAATAAATAAAAACAAGACGGGGAGGTTAATCCAGAAGAAATGGTTTGCTACCCTGTACTAGGGTGTGGAAAGAAGTCGGAAAGAGGATAGAGATAGAGAGATAAAATAGACTAGAAAAAAATTCACATGCGCACACATTCAGGGAGTCCCGATCACAGTCGTTTGGACAGGCTGGCGTTATTCAAGAAGTGCAGGAGCGCCTGCCTTCACAGCCTTCTTCTTCGACATAAAGTACTGTCGGTAGCGTAGGATTCTTTCTTTGGAAAGAATGTGGTTGTCCAGTTCATCTAGTGCATTGCAGAGTGACTGTCTCTGCGAGCAGTATTGTGGGAATTCACGCAGAACGTGCAAAGCTGTTTCTTCACTGCCGAAATGGTCGCATGCAGCACTGTCAGCAATTCCTAAGCGGAACGCGTACGCATTGGTAAATGCGACGCCCAACCATAATCTGCACAACATGGTAGCGTCTTGGCAGCGTAATTCCAGAGGAATTCGAAGGCTGAGAGTTGGGTCTAAGGTACATAACCGTGCATGGATGAAATGTGACTCGTTCCGATGGGACTTGTGCGCTTGCGAGCAACCATGCGGAGTTTCCGTGCAGCGTCAGTTCTGGAAAGCGAAATTGATATTTCATCACTTTCAGTATGGGCAGAACGGGCAGCTAAATCGGCCCGTTTATTGCCAATTATTCCACATTGACTAGAAAACCATTGGAAGGCTATTTCATGTCCTTTCTAAATCAAACAGGGGAACAAAAATTCTTGAGGGCCTCGCCGCTGAATGTGGATGTCATTGGTTTCGAGTTGATTTCTAATATTGAATTTATAGGAATGAAACAGAAAGTAAGAAGGAAGGGAGTTTTACCAGAGGGACTTCCAGTTTTCTACTCTACACAGAAGGGAAATACTCTACACAGAGGGGAAATACTCTACACAGAGGGGAAATAGAAATATGAAAAAGAAAAACGAGAAAAGCGAAGAAGAAAGCAAACACCAGCTAGGCAGTGTATTCATTACAGCGTGCGGGATTGTGCCACGAATCAGACTTGTACGTAAAAGCTCATCACTTTCAAAAAGTACCAGAAGAATTTGACTGTCCTGTGGGCCATCTAGTGATTTGGATGGTAATGGGGTAGCATCTGCCCGAAAAGTGGGCGGCTTTCTAGTCACCGAAGTACCCAAGAAAGCCTTTCTCTCTCCGGGGCAAGCAAAGACAGTGGCAGCACCAATGTTCGACGTTTTTTTTTCACTGCACAAAGTTCGCACACGGCAGTGTCAGACATTCTGATTAAGGAGAAAGAGGAGAAGAGAAAAACGAAGGACTGGGAGGTTAGCCAATTTTCATTCTGGCTGGCTACCTTGTGCTGGGGAAGGAGGTATGGGGAATAAAAGTTGACAGAAAAGAAATGTTAAAAGAAAAAGAACTGTGTAAATCGATGACACTGCTTTGTGTATATCCTCGTGAATGCGTATAACTTGATGCGAAGCCCCAGACAAGTGCTCACGAAAATCGTATTTGTGATTGCATGTACGGTAACATTCATGTGGTATAACATCAGGCTTTAACATAATACAAGAATGTCAACAAAATACAAGCTTGGATGGTGCATTGAGGAGTCATGCCGTTTCATGGAAACGTGAATGACGCATTGAGAGTAAAACTACTGCGGTCTCCCCCCCCCCCTATGAACGTTCATCGAATAACGAACTGTTACAAATAAAGGCGCCTCATATCTCAGTGTGCCCGCACGTTGGGCAGTATTGCTGAGGTGACCATGACTTTGAAATTTTGCAATTAAAATAAATAATAGATGCGCAAATATGATGTTTTATCAGAGTCTGATTGATTTCTCTACGTTGCTGAGCCGGAGCTTTGGATAAAAATTGGGCATGTTGTTCAGATAAATTTTTTATTGATTTATTTGGATGCAGGTAATGCAAACTTTGGTTTATTCAAGGTATGGCTGGAAACAAAGTCATCTGAGCATAGAAGGCACCGCGTTTTCTGTTCATTGACTAAAACGGCCACGTCGTCAATGGGGAATTCAGAATGTGCATTGGTTGTTAAACGTTCCTAAACCACTTTCTTTCTGGTTCTTCTGCTATGCGTTTCTGTAGTTATTAGCAGCAATATAATTCAATTTACCAAGCTCCAAAGGCTTGAGCTACCAGGGCTAGGAAGGGGGGTCGGTCGAATCCCTCCCCTCACGGAAAGTTCCCTTTCATGTTCGGACAGCATAACATAGACGCTGTGATTCACTTTTTTTTGTTCTTGACGAGTAATACACGTGCAAACTTTTATTTTAAATGTTGCAAATTTATTTTGTGTACGGTGCCCTCAGTTTAAGGGTAATGCAATTTTATTTTCTATACCTCATCAGTCCTTGCAACTTGAAAACCAATGGTATAGTGACTCGTCACAGCGTTAGCTTTCACTGGGTCGTAAACCTTATTTTCATGGGTACGACGTTCGATTTGCCCGCTTTCTTAGGAAAGATTCAAGTGAACTTTTTCGATCATTTTCATTCGCGAACGGTATACCATGCGATTCCTTCTATCTGAACATTACTGCGCGGTCTTTAAAACGCTGTACCAAGCTCGCTTTCTACTGAATGTTCCAAAAATTACAAGATAAATACGAGGTGTGTACGCTTGAGCGGCAGCCCTTTTATACCCACTTGGTTTCTTTGCAAGATGTACGCTAAGTGCGAAGGATCCCGCATACGAACAGGACCCATGCAGTAGACGCCACCAAAATACTAAGTTGGGAACCTTAACACTTGCGTTGTGTTCCGTCTTTTAAAATTTCTTGTAAAGAGACATTGGGGCCTTGCAAAGTTGCTTCACGTTCTTGCGATTCGTTCAATAGTTGTGCACATCTACGCATCTATGTGTCCTGGTTTCATTAACAGAAATGTGTTTCACATGAATGGACATTATAAAACGGTGAATGCGAAGAACGGCCCTTAAATAAAGAAAACCTAAATTGCCATATCAGGCAGCGGTTATTTTACAAATCAGTATATCCGTGAACAGCTATGGCTACCAAGCAGATCTTGTGTGTAAAGATTTCAGCTATAGGAAAGCAACTCTTTCCTGTAAGCTTCAGTAATTTGATAACTGCGCTCGCTTTCTCACTTTACCCGCCCCGATGGCTCTACTATTACTTGACTACGGACCAGAAGGTCACGGGAATAAATGCCGGCCACGGACACCGCGTTAAGATGGTGGCGTGGTGCTTGCGGTTCATGTAGTCAGACTGATGTGCACGTTACTGAGCATCACACATTCAAAACTTCAGGAGCTCTCCACTACCGAGTCTCTTATAATCATATATTTAACAAGGGCGGAAAAGGCACACAATTATTGTATTATGCCATTTCCCTTCAGGTATCACGGAAGACTGTGCTTACCTACCAATAACGTATGGAGCAGAATACAATTGTTAGTGTCACTGTCACTAGTTATCGCATGACCTATTTATTTTCTTTGAATTGACCACTGAACTAATCATTTGCAGCGTCATTGTTTACGTGGGCGGGTTGTGAAAAGTTTTATTCTTCTTGTTGCCGTCGACAGAATACCGTTTTTTGTGGTTGACAGGGATGAACAATACGCAATGGCTTTTCTGCAGAAAACACGTGACCTATGAAACTTGTCGTGACAGCGACTGGGAGACGTATATATACCCAGGCTAGCTGCGGGATAAGGTCACAACGCTTGGCCAGTAAGCGTTGATAAAGGGGAAAGACGGGCATTTTCACCATGAACGGAAAACTTCTCGCCGCAGTCCTAACCGTCCTATGCTTTGGTGAGTGTTGGTGTCTGATGGTTCAAAAATGAAATGTTGTAAACTTACTGCTTTTAATAAGCGAGAGGTACCAATTTTATTTAAATGTTTTTGATGTTGCTTGAATTTCTTATATGATACCAATCATTGTTGCGGGTAGGAAAAAAATAAAGCTTGTAGGTACCGTTATATTTTGCTCCATGTACGGCATAACCTAACGAGTATCAGTGCAAGTCTGTTCGTAAGGTGACAAGAAATTCGGAAAGATGTTTTTTGGAACACTTTCATACTCTTGGGTAAGCTCATAGCAAAATGGAAACTCGCAGTATGCAATCTCCAACCATTGCAGCGTAGCCGTCGCTATACGCCTCACCAAACATCACGAGATGAAATAGCACGGGAGAGATGAGGATACTAACACGTCGTTTACTGGTGAAATGAGCATTCAAATCTCTTGTAGCGAGGATTTATGCTAGAAAAAGTGATACACTGTATAAGACTACGCTATCCAGTTTAAGAGCTCAAAGTTATTGTCATGGGGTTACATGATGCCGACATGAAGCAAATAAAAAAGGTTTTGTTTCTGTTCTGTCACACAGTCTATCAAACAAACTTTTTTAACGATCAAACTGCCTTTTTTATATTTTTCAGCCTTTGCAGACAGAGCTGCTGCATTCGTAAATGGAGCAGGGCTGCTTAGTTATGGCTTGGGAGGAGGCTATGGAGGCCTAGGAGGCTTTGGCGGCCTAGGAAGCTTCGGTGGCCTAGGAGGTTTTGGTGGCGTTGGAGGCTATCGCGTTCTCGGAGGCTACAGTGGTCTTGGGGGCCTAGGAAGCCTTGGTGGCTTCGGAGGTCTGAGTGGCGTAGGAAGCCTTGGAGGTCTCGGTGGCTATAGCGGCTATGGTGTCCTCGGAGGTTACAGTGGCCTAGGAGGTGTCGGAGGCCTTGGTAACCTAGGAGGACTCAGTAGTCTAGGATACTTTGGAGGTCTCGGTGGCTATGGAGGTTCCCGTGTCCTCGGAGGTTACAGCAGCCTTGGAGGCCTAGGAAGCCTTGGTGGTCTAGGAGGTCTCAGTGGCCTAGGAAACTTCGGAGGTCTTGGTGCCTATGGAGGCTATCGTGTCCTCGGAGGTTACAGTGGCCTTGGAGGCCTAGGAAACCTTGGTGGCCTAGGAAGTCTCAGTGGCCTAGGAAGCCTGAGAGGTCTTGGTGGCTATGGAGGTTATCGTGTCGTCGGAGATTACAGTGGCCTTGGAGGTCTAGGAAGCCTCGTTGGCCTGGGAGGTCTTAATGGCCTAGGAAGCCTTAGTGGTCTTGGTGGCTATGGAGGTTATCGTGTCCTAGGAGGTTACAGTGGTCTCGGAGGTCTATCAGGGTATGGAGGTCTTTCTGGTCTAGGAAGTCTCTCTGGCCTTGGCGGACTTTCAGGTCTCTCTGGACTTTATGGAAGCTCCCTTGCTCTGTCAGGTCTTAGCGGAGGCCTCAGAGGACTTGGCGGACTGTACGGGCTTGGTGGTTATTCTGGTCTTAGTGGACTCTCAGGGTTGTACGGAGGTTACTCAGGCCTTGGAGGCCTCTCTGGTCTCATGGGAGGTTATGGAGGTTACTCCGGCCTCCTCAACGGTGGTTACTTGGGTGGATCAAGAATTTTTGGAGCCTATAACCCATCTGTACTTTCATACGGTACCCGATTCGGTTCAGTAGGCTACCCAGGTTCATTCGGAGGACTAAATGCACGTGTTGTGGGAGGTTATCCCGGAGTCGCTGGACTCTACGGAAGCTCTATCGGTCTCTCAGGACTTGGAGGCTTCTCTGGACTTCTGGGAGGCTATTCAGGTTTGTCAGGTCTTTCGACTTTGTACGGGGGATACCCAGGCGTTCTGGGTGGACTCAGCGGTCTTGGAGGATCTCTAGGACTTCTCGGTCGTGGTTTTGGTCTCTCCGGTCTGTCTGGCGGTTACTACGGACCCCTAAGCAGCGGTTACTTGGGTGGCTCTTCAGGACTTTTCGGACTCTCTAGCCCATCTGTATACTCATATGGCGGCTCACTCGGCTCGCTAGGCTACCCAGGATCTTTGGGAGGTCTTTATGGAGGACTTAGAGGACTCATTGGAGGCTACTCTGGTAGTTATCCCGGATACTCCCGTTTAGTTGGAGGCTACACTGGTCTGAGTGGGCTTTCAGGACTGTACGGAGGATACCCAGGACTCTCTGGCCTGTCCGGACTTCTCGGAGGTTACTCTGGCCTTTCCGGCATGTACGGAAGTTACCCTGGTTTTTCCGGTCTTTCCGGCGTATTCGGAAGCTACCCACGTTCATTCGGCCTCTCTGGCACATATGGTAGCGGGTATGGCAGCTCACTTGGATACGGCTCATTCGGAGGCTTTGGCTACCCTGGTGTTTACGGTGGGAGATTAGGTGGATTCGGTGGCTACGGATTTGGTGGCCTAAGTGGATTCGGCGGCCTTGGTGGATTCGGCGGTCTTGGTGGATTTGGCGGCCTTGGAGGATTTGGTTCATTCAGTCCCGTCTCTGGAACTCTCCGTAACCTGGGAACAACCTCAAGCATTGGTGTTCTTCCTGGTGCTGCTTCAGGAGCAGGCGTGAAGGGGTAAGTGTTCACAAAGTTCTCTGAATGGTTTTTCTAAATTTTTATATCATAGCTGCCTTCTTGACAGCAACAACTGTATAATTGGTATGCTAGCGTTATCACGTGATGCAACAGAACATTTTAACACTTCTAGATTGCAAGAGCGCAGATAGCTACAACTTGCATGAGGGTAACTGGGGATACTTTCGCTTCACCTTGTTTTTCTTAACATCGAAGTCTTGCATAATATGAAGTATAACTGCTGTTACTTATAGTATTACTCCCATTTATATAACTCCTGTTAACTTAGTTGTGTGCAAGTAACGCACACAAATTGTTGCTGTTAAGCGTTAGTGAAGCTATTCCAGAAACCCAGAAATATTTTCTTCCACTTTCATTACTCGTTCGCGCCTTTCGTGTAGAAGTACATAGAAGAGACAGCCAGAAGCACATTGGCTGTCTTTTATTGGAGCGAAATGCGCTTGCGCTTCATGGCACCAGGGTACACTGAAGTACGTGATAGCTCAAAGTTCTTGATTATCGTATGCTCCAAACATCTTTCTTTTATACGGAAGATATGTAGCTAATCTTCTTAATTAAGAAAATAACTGGTTTAACAAAACATCTTGCGCTCTCAGCAACCAATCTGCTGCAAAGGTTCAAAAATGGAAGAGTAATTCAGCTCTTAATGGTCCGCACATTTTCTCAACAAAGGGCGTTGGTAATGTAGGTAGCTTGGGAATTTTATATTGTCTACAAACCGTATTTTGCTGTTGTTGTTGTTTGCAGAGTGAAGACTGTTGTGGTCTGAAAAGCAAGTTATTTCCCCTTCTTCATTACGTATGTTATTTTATGTTATTTTTAGGTACTAGCAATGTTGTAAGTCGTGTAGATGTTGCCAGCAGCAATAACTAAACTAATGCTGACCCTTACAGGAGGTTTAAATTGGTTTCCTCTAAAAAAAGCAGTTGTGTTTTGTATTTAATTAATCTCAACGGCCATCTCAAAAGCGTGATTCTAAGTTACACCGCGAAAATGTTCATCTATAATGCCATTATAGTGGGTTATATTGAAGTGTGAAATAAGTTATATATTTTTTACTAAAAAGCTGTTTTAGTCAATTTTTCTTTGAGTAAATTTCAATAAATTCTTTGTAGTAAGCATTAGTTGAAAGTTCATTCCAACTTTCATTCCTCGTTACAGATACGAACTCAAGAAA
Source organism: Rhipicephalus microplus (assembly GCF_043290135.1). Taxonomy (NCBI): domain Eukaryota; kingdom Metazoa; phylum Arthropoda; class Arachnida; order Ixodida; family Ixodidae; genus Rhipicephalus; species Rhipicephalus microplus. The sequence continues at coordinate 170,257 of NW_027464737.1, read as the reverse complement.
ACGAACCGATAAACAATAAAATATGAGCTTCAAAAATCTACTGAAGCCACGGAAACTGCAGCAAGGCACCATCCCCTACTACCTTGCATAATAAACTGTTCCCGACGCCAGCTGTTGTCTTCCAGATACGCTTTTTTTGCATGAACTTTTATCCATATTCACACTGCCAGGCAGACAAGGTTCAGCATCATAGCAACATAAAAACTACCCATCAAAACTTCACCAAATTTAGTGGACCAATGGTGCAGACTGTACGGTGTCTTGGGTAATGAGTCTTGATCGTCACTATGCTGTCAATACGGGAAATGGAAAAGTGTGTACTCTATTTTATATTGCGCGGGTAGACGCGGATGCTAAACTTGAAGCTCGTACGCAGATTACATCACATTGTTTTGGTGTGACAAATCTTAAAGCACCGTACCTCTACGCCAGGTTGCCGAGTTCTCCGAACTTTGCATTCATAAGAGCTAAGACGTTTGCTAAGGGAGCCCACTTATTCTTCTGCGGTCACATTATCGGTCATTATTATCGGTCCCACTAACGTGTGATGGATATCGCGCATCATAAACTTAAGTATGCCACTACGTTTGTGTCCGAGTTGTTGTGATCCAGAAGCAATAATTCTTGTCGACGGGCGGCCATGCACTGCTTTCGAATTCCGCAAGCATGATTGCAATCATTATACCAGCATTGCATGTATTAGTGATATTTAAATTTCAGCGATCGCGTATAGCTCCAGCTCATAGGTGATGTAAATCTTCAAAGAACGTGATCCATGAAGAGAGAAGGGGAGGAGCTATAAACTATTTGAAGGGCGTATAGTTCTTATAAGCGTTATCACTTCTGCCTCCCGCAATTTTCAGGAACTGCGGTAAAACTTCCAGCCACTGAGCAATATATAAAACAGTGGTTAATAACAACAACTTTAAAGAGTTTACGTCCCAATACGACAACATTGATACTAGAGACGCCGTAAGAAAGAACATCAGAAATACTAGCAGCTGTAGTTGTTTAACGTGCATCTAATAGACCCATGTGTCTCTCGGGTTCCATTTTCCTGGAAATGCAGTGGCCGTGGCGGCGTCTCGATACCGCGACCTGCGAAACAGCAGTCAAGCACTATCACCCCTAGATAAAAGAGGCGGCTTCAAAACTGAAGTTCTGGGGGTAGAATGAGCTGCAGGAAAATAAAAGCGACGTGAAGGAAGGAGGGGATCTTGCGCCTCATTCATCATGACCATGTTTTGTTTGGCTAATCAGTATAAAGATGCTCACTAGCGTAAAGTAAAAGGTGATAAAACCCGATAATAATGAACACAAATATCTAAAAGACTTTTTTGTTCTATCTTACGTTTTTCAGCTAGCTTTAGATTTTGACGTATAAACAATGTACAAAGGTCAACATCGCTGCCATTTATGAGGTTGATGGCAACGACTCAATCAAAATTGAGGAGGTTTTTAAGTTATTGATCCAGTTGTGTAGTTTTCTGACGAGACCAGCACACAACTGGCAGACTCCTTTGAAGGGACACCAAAGAGGGACCACGACTTGGCTTATATTGACAAACTACACTCTGAGCACTCTAATACCATAGCGATCGCTATTAGCTGATTCATTTTGAGCTGACAAAATCAAGGTTGAAATTTTATTTCGAAATTTCTCCATGAAATCACCATACGTGACGTCTAAAATTTCAGATTGCATTTTTCGTGCTTTAACAACATTCTCAATGAATTTTTTTTAAACACCGTATGCTAGGTCTATGGCACCCACATATGAAAGTTCAATTCATTTTTATTGATTAGAAGCTACGGGAAACCCAGTGGACACCTTAAAAATCTATGATGTTGCGGAGTTCAGTGCGGGAATCTCAAAGTGGCTTCTTTGCCCACACTTTCTTTTCGTGTGTTTTCTGCTTACCAAGCGTCACGTCACGGTAGGAGTAATGTTTTCGGGATTGTGAAATTGTACTTTACTGATACGCGAAAAGTTTCTTGCTCGTTAGTGTGCCTTCCAGACTTATTACGGTCAGCAAGTGTCGGCGTCGCGCATTTGACTTTTGGGCAGCTTCAGACACCGCTCAAAGCTGCCGCATTGTGGCGCAGCTATGTCACAGAGGGCATCGTTCACGCGCCGGAGCGCTTGCACAGTGCGACACGAGCTGATGATTGTGGTGGTCACCGTGCATTCACTGCGCAATTTTCGAGGCAGCTCAAATATAGTTGTTAAATGGCAATGCCGAACATTATTTTCAGGCTGGCGAATGGTTCTCGTTAAAAGAGAAAAACTAAAAGCCGTTTTTTCGTTCACCGAGTAACAAGCATCAGCGCGGGATACGAAAAGGGGCCTACCACTGCAAGACAGCAGCGGCTCCAATTTAGAATCTATGTGCGCGTGTACGTGTACAAAGAGCATTGATACTCCCAACATCATCACTGTCTGGGATTGCGATTTCAATGGCCTACATACTGGCCACTTACAAAATCGATGTCCTATTGTTCAACACACCTGGCAGCATTTGCAGCTCGCTGCACCTGGTAATTACGCTCAAAAGGACACCCATGATCTTCTGCACTGGGCGCTTTAGCTTATTTGGGAACACAAAATACAAAAGAAAAGACTCTCTAACAGCAGACACCAAATACTTTTACAGAAAATTTATTTTCCACCTGCATGCACAAAATGCGAGGCATGACATGGAAAATATACTAGCAAACAGTACAACATATACAAAACCTCTATGCTTCTCCACAACCTTATACAAATATAGCCATCGAAAATGCAGTGCAGTGGCAATTCATATACTATAATCAACTCGCTACCTCGGCCAGCAGTAAGAGGGCAACACTTTTCCAAACCAAATACCGTGGCACCATCGCATTGCTTCCCGCCTTAGATGCCTCACTTCCAGTGTAATGTGGTACTGTTTTGCCTGTTTCTGCAATATTACTCCGTGATCCTTTGAGTGGGCCTCGTTTCTTCTGCAGCACAATCTGTCCACGATCAGGTTCTCTGTAATAAAAAGCACTTCTTCATTACTATCAAAAACTTCTTAAAGAAGCATTTACCGATATGTTTGCCAAATAAACAGTTTGATTAATTTCATTACTCTTTCAATATTTGTTCATTTACTATGATATAAAAGAAAGAAGTTGTGCCCAGCTACCTGTGCGCTATTTTTTAGACTTGAGTTACCATTTCTACATTATTTCTTCTAAATAGTTGTACTTTCATTCAACAAGCAGTTCACGTGATAGTAAAGGCCACAAAAAAAAGCGGGTGAGGTTCGATAAGGAGCACAGCATTAGGAATGTCGTCTTACCTCTTCAAAAACGTTTCGAACAACTGTTAAACATTAATCAACTGCCATGAATAAAAATAATTGCGACACCAACTAATTTGAATCTTAAACGCAGTAAGGGGGGTGGCTTGCTCATTTAGCCTCTGAACTGGCGTAGCTTAACAGAGAGCAGTCGCAAGGAATCATGGCCGCTGCATCAAGTTAAGTGGCGTTGGTACTGTTTTTCGCTTCAACAAAAACTGAATGAAAAAAAAAATTCAACACGCCTGAAGGTACCAGCACTCCGCTGATGCTTCTCAGAGAAGGGCATGCTTGACCCCTCCTAAAAGCTTAGTTTCTTATTACTGCAAAAACGTTGGTTACTGGCAGAGTCACGCAGCACTCCTCCCCTTTGTTCGTTCTAAAGACACCCGACCGGTTTCCCGACCACTTGAACAGCGATCGTCAGCTGCCTTAACGTGCTTTCACTTGCGCATAAAACAAGCGAAGCCTTTGTACTTTATCCTGAACCTCTCGGGGACACCCATGCCGACGGCAAAAATTGGGCCAAACTGTTCATATAGGTATTATTTTAACAAAAAGGTTTTTGTAAAGAGGAAGGCTTACTAAAAAAGCTCTCCCTAAGAGCGCCTGCGCGGGCTGTTCGGGCTAACCATGTTCATTGTAAACAGCTTATCACAGTTGGGCGCTTCATTTCTTTCACTTATATTGCATTTAATTTTAATAAGAGCAAGGCCCCTTAGGTCCGGCGTCACCGCCACCACCGTCACCGTCGAAGCTCCCTGCATCGGGACAGTGCACTGAGCAAAACAAAAGGTGCACGCTTACGTACAGTGCAGCGGGAGGGCAGGCGCGGCGGCACATGGCTCGTTTAGTTATTCCCGCCACCAAGCGCAGCAGACGCTCTGACGTTTGCCTACCGTTTCTAAAAAGTTTCGCTCATCTGTAGCATTCGTACACGGAGCTATTACAAGTTTTGCCTATGACTTGCTCAATATTTCAAAGTCCCAGAGCTATTCTCTACAGACCTTTGTTACTCTGTAACACTTATTTCAGCCAGTTCCGCTCATGGGCGTATAGGTTAGGTTAGTTTAGGTTAGGTCATTAGCGGAGAGTTCTAACCAATGACAGACAGTACCTATACGAGCAAAATATTTTCCGCATTTGGTAGTTTACTCTGAGGATTGCAGTGTTGAACGTTGCAAAACAAAGCTAAGGGCTTGTAAATTGAAATAACTTGAGACTGCGCATCTGCATGAGTACAAGACAATATTACTAGTGCAGTCGTTTTGCTTAAAACAAAAGGTGAGAACTGAAAATATTAAAAGCGCAAGGCGAATACATAATATTTTTTATTGATAAACCGCATAAGTTGAAGTGGTTTATCGCCTAGTTTGGCCCCATAAGTATCTGCCGAGGACTACAGTACCACTCGACATAGTTTGTCAATAAATATATTAAAGAATCATCAATCATGAGCGAAATGTGGTGTTTCCTCACAGCGTTCATAATAACTTTTCTCATCAAGGCAGACACCTTGAGGTGGTTAGACTTGTTAATTATGTCCGTAATAAAACTGAATTTTAATTAACCTTTCACATAATGAGGAAAAATGGTCAGGTTAAATGGGCCTCTGGTGATTGGTGCAGGGCAAGGAAGTTAAATCAAGTTCACCATAGAAAGCGAAACTAAAGCTCCATTGAGCCCAACTATCAGGTGACCAGAATAACGCCACTGCTGACGACCGCGATTTGATGTGGTGTTAGTTCTGCCAGTGTTAACTTTGTTTCACCATACATGCTCTAATCGCTAACGATACCCTTACGTCCGCGATTTGAAGTAGAGTGGTGGTTGCTACCAAAGTCGATTTGTCTGTGACAATTTACTTAAGCACCGCATGTTCCTTCTTAATTCGATGGTAGAATTTCGATGAGGCAGTGTATGAGCCATTGCAGTTACCGCATTGAAGAAATGTGGATTAACACACATCTCCCGAATGGGGTTTTGCGCACCGGGGGCACCATAGCGAGTTCAGGCATACGCCCTTGACTTGACCTAGTCTAAATCACTGGTGACACTGAAGTGGCTTTTGCAGAAAAGGCTGAAGAGGATATCGAAAATGTCCGACTTTGACATGGGATGGTGAGCAGTCGCCTTTGAAGACCAGCTTGCGACAGCGTGGCTTCCCATGGCGGTGTGGCTGAGTGATGACAGCTCCCGCAATGCCTTGCCAGCCGAAGTGGAGCCAGCTTTTGCATTTCAAAGATGTCGGAAACTTGTTATTTTCTGGCAATGCCCCCACTTGTAGATCAAGGGGCGTTGATATGATAGTGTAAATGCTGCGTTAGTTTTGTAATAAAATATAGTTGTTTCCGATAAAATAGCACACAGAAATGAGTATGGGTGACTGACTCTCCGATGAACTTTGCCTCCAACTAGAGGCGCTTACTAAAGAAAACTATAGTAACACTAATACGCAGTTGGAGCACTATGTAACACTAACACGGTTCCACATTCGTTCCGGACGACCCAACAAATATAACTATTCTTCTCCGTTGTTGTAGTTGTAGTTTCACAGTGAAATGGTTCAAATTATATTATTCGCGAATGATATACTTCTCCCTGTTTGCAAACAGTGTGAAGTTACTGCCCCACCCAGCATACCCTCTCTCGTAGCAGGTGCTGGTTGGCAAGAAAGTTTCGTCGGTGGTATCCTTCTGTGTGGCAGCGCTGCATGTGTATGCATTTCTTCGGCAGATATTGCTGTGGTTTGCTATTCTCTAAAGTCACATGCACAATTCTGTTAGGTTAACATGTGAAAATGTGCGTGTCGTAGAAAACTAGCCCCAAACAGCGCACTACTTTACCACACTCACCCACCAACGGGGCTGTTTTGCCAATCACCACCTTCATATGCGCCGGTGACGTCACGCTGTGACGTACACCGGTAGAAGTCTATTTCCAGCGGTTCTTTTGACAAATTCCTACAGTAGTAGCCGTCACTTCGCAGGAAGGGCTGCAATGTTCCTATCTCACCCTACCACCTGTCTCCACTAGTTCAAAAGTAACTTCACAATAGTTTTCTTCATCGCATAATTCCAAAGTGTGTTTCAGGTTCAAGCTGTCGTGCTCAACGTTGATGGTATTGCTTTGAAAAAATAAATCAAAAACGATTGTTGGCGTTGGTTTACTGGTACTAGAGGCTGGATTTATGGGCACTGATAAAAAGGCTTTTAGGCACCCAAATTAGGCAGGCAAAACGCCGTTTAAGGCCCCTAAAATTGTAAATATAGGCACAAAAAGCTGTAATAAACTTCAAATTTTTGAAGAAATACGTGTGGGATCCGTTTTTACTGCAAGAAATCCAACAGACATATTTCAGTTTATGATGGCAGTAAGGCGATAATGGTTTTAGATAGGCACAATTTTTTTTTCGGCAGCGTTTGCAGAACACAGTTTCTCCTTCTCTAGTCAAGCATGATGAGTTTAGCGTCCACCGTCGAATAAAAACGCTCCTGGGTCGCTTTCTTTACGGCATGGGTGAGAAAGGCAACACAGGAGCAAGGAAGGAAGGAAGAAACAAAATGGAGAAGGCACGGAGGTTAACCAGAAAGACATCCGGTTGGCTAACCTACACTGGAAGATTAGGGAAGGGGACAAGAAATCTGAAAAAAGGGGGAAGAGAATGAAAGGAAATACGGGAGAGACAGGCAGCAAATTCATTGCAGCGTGTAGAACTGCACCACAAGTCAGAGGCGTTCACACAGGAGCAAATAGGCGCAGTGGTAATAGGCCGGGAGGGTCTTTAAGCATAGTGTGAACTTAGTCTAACCGCACGGGGTCAATTTTTCTTCTGTCTGTGAACACCTTAAAGGGCCTTTCGCCAGATTTGAGATTTTCTAGCAGGCAACAGAAACGCGTGCACTGGGCGCTCGCGATCTTGTCTTCGAAGATTTGCTATAATACGCACCCTTAAAAGAGGTGAAATATCAGACTTGACCTTCATCCGACGGGCAGACGTCCCAACATGGTTGAGGTGGCATATATAATTAACAAGGGAAGATCCTGCGTACGTCAAACTGACACTGCGGAAATTAATTAAGGCGACGTGTGTAATTCGTGCAATCAGTTGCCTGAATAGAATTAAAAAGGTTGACACCAAATTTAAACGATACAAACAGAATCTATGGGTGTGTTTTTTTAACTTCATATCAAGCGAGTTGGGGAACTTATCTGCTTCCATTTTGTTTGCGGAGGTGTTTTCGCATCGTGCCAGTGCTACCATTCACCACACTTGGCGTGTTTTTGGTGAATCTCCAGCAGTGCGACGTTGTGTATCGTGGTAAGGATACAGGATCTATGCCAACCTCACCCCACGAGCGCGTATAGAGAGATCCATCCCGCAGTAACAGGCAGTACAAAGCAGAGAACGTTGAAACCACTCGACACTGTTTGCGTGCACAACCTGGGATAAGCATGACATGCAAATGTAATCTTGCGTGTACATGACGTATTGATGCATCGGTGTCGTGTGATCTTCTGACTCCGAGTTGGTCCGATACCGAAGAGGGCAGGGAAGACGTTTCCCTCGCGAAGTCTACACCGAGCGAGTGGCAAAGGTTTTAAGCTTATCTCTTCGCATCATGCTTTCGCGGCTCGTCATGAATCAATTAAAAAAAAACATTTCGTTGGGCACGCAACAAGTAAAATACATGTATAGAAGCTAGTCGGCCATCCTATTGGCCAAGAGGCATTGTAGGCTTGACAGTGCTGAAAGGAAGTTATGAGATATAGTATAGGTCGCACGCGAGAGAATTCTGAATGCTCAATTTTGCACGGTAACGTGAATGCCAGTCTTAAACATTACTCGAAAGCAAAATTTGAGGTTAATTGCCGCTAGTAAAGGCACCAATTTTTAAAGTAGACATTTAGAGTCACATATAGGAATGGAGGTACAAACGTCCAAAATAGGCATTTAGAGGCACTATAAAAACATTATAAAAGGTCTTCTTAACCTCTAATTTGTGCTCATATAACAAAGTGGCACGATATCGGAACGTAAGAAACAAATAAGGCATTTGCGTATAATTCGGTGTCTATATATTATAATGCAATATTATTCAAATTTTAAAGTTGCAATTTAAATGTATTCACAGGACACATATTGAACTAAGGAACCCCGCAAACCAAATTTAGAAACTCTAGATAACTCTGCAGTTTCATATTTCTGCATGGGTGCGGGCTATACTGGCCGATTATGAGCAACGAACGTTGTGGGTGTAACTCTGAGTGAATAACCTAAGCAATGATTAACAAGCGTGAGTGCTCATCTGAGTTTTCAGCTCTTCGTGACGTCGGCATCAGTGTGACGTATACAGAGAATGCTTGTGGTGTTGAAAAAAAAAGTGGGATTTGTCGACGTCGCGGATATTGACGGGGGTCACACGAAAGCACGACTGGCACCCAACGAGGCCTTCTCCTCACCCCTCTTGCACCTTTCTCAGGATGCTCTCAAAGTGGTTCTGGCTGGTTGCGCCACGAATGCTTTACTTTTTCTTGAGGAAGGAAAGGGGGGGGGGAATAATCAAAGTATCCCCGTCGTTACATTCGTTACACCGCACGACTCCCCCGGATTTGAAAACTGTGCGTTCTGCGTTACCGAATCTTGAACACGCAATGTCTCAAGTGCTCCCCGCTGTGGGGTGCTAGTTTCTAATAATTTAAGGTGACTGCTTTGAAGTGACGCTAAGCTTTGTTGCAATTAACGAAGTTAACGTTAACTATAGAATAAGTTGCAGTAATAACGACTGAATTCAGCACTATCAGATGCATGGTTACAAATAAGAGTAAAAAAGTCCCAAAATATTTCTTTATCAGGCGTTACTTTGACGTTCCTGACAATGAAGCGTAAAGTTCATAAAAAGTATTTTATTATTATCTTTCCGGAACCTGTTCACTTTCCTTATGCAGAGGATATCAGCCAGGTTTAATGACCATGTATTTCTCGAATGATATGATTTATGCACTGCTGACTGGCAAAGCTGGCAGCAGCACACCAAGATTCATCGCACGAATACTAGTGCACACAGCGGAAAGAGAATCACTGAGATTATAGAATAAAACAAAAACGTAGTGACAAGTAAGGTGGTCTACTCTATTTGGAAGAAACACCGTTAACGTAATTAAAAGCGATTTCCGTGACATCTATGACTTGTTCTGCATGGTTTAACTGTTTTAAGTTTATTCCGGTACCATTAGTATTACCGCTTCATCGCGTGTCTAATAGGCTCTGGGGCTACTGTAACCCTCCAGGATCAGGTGGTGCTGAATACCTGTCAGTGAAAGATAAGAACAGGTTTGAGAGCAACGAATGCATACATTTCACCGGCATTGTGGTTTCAGGCGCAGTAACTGGCCATGGCCGAGGTATTTCCCAGATTAAGGATGTATTGTTGCCCTCCACCCACTACTAGCGCAACCACTAGTAGCGCAACTAGTAGTGCACTAGTAGGCCACTACTAGTGCAACCAAGCATAGCTGGCTCATATTCTGCACAACGCTCAATAGTTCACAAGGCCGAGGCTGTCCTAAAAAGTGTGTAGGCAATAAAAACCCGAGGCTTCATTACGTACATCTCCTTGCAGCTCTGCGGCTTCAGTTGCTCAGAAAAATCAGAGCCATGGCTTATACAGCCGTTATAGCGCTAACGTTTTCACAAGAAAAACGTGCTCTATTCAAGAAAGCTGTAAATGACTCTTCCGATTGCCAAAATCTTGGCAAGGTAATTCAAGAGGATTGCAGAGAATATTAGCAATATTCTGCTATTACTGCAAGAAAAGAGCGTATCACGCAGGAAATATTTGAACTTTCGCGCTCAGTGGTTGATATTTTTAGCATAATAAGTGCACAGTTATCACGCATGTTACCGTAATCTATTTTTTACAGCGACGTTTTGAACTACAATGCTGGCTGGACCTTATGATTCTGTCAGCCATGTTCGCTTTCAAAATTTAATGGGGTTTTTCACGGTCATGTATCTTTTTTTTCAAAGTTTTCATTCGATATCGTGTTTATTATTCTTTTGTAGTTGGAAGGTCACAAACTTTATGAATACTCAATGCCTTACCTCAAACCAGAACAACAAGAAATTTTGCAGATTATTTAGTTTTCTTCTAAATGCATAAAACAAGCCATGGTGAAGAAAGGCATGAGAGGAAACGTGGCTGGTGTTATTTCCCCCATTATTCAAGAAACAAACACCGAGTGCTTTATGACAAATGATGGAGAACTGTAAAATATTAATGCAGTACATGGATAGCGTATTGTCACCCAATTGGCAGTCTTGAATGAGGCTTTTTTCATTGTTAGGGGAAGGTAATTTGTTCCTTTGAAAATATATTGAACGAAGAGGAGATAGGCTTCAGGTATACAGAAAGGGCTAAATTATTGTGGTTTTCAACCTGAAGACCAAGCAATAATATGATTTTAGGAGTAACTCCCTTCAGACGCATGCAGTTTTGACTACGTTATCCCACTTCAGCCAGGCACATCGGTAGAGGTCAAATGTGTAAGCTTTTAAATAGCAGGCTTCGAAGATTGGGTGGGATATTGACTTAGTCCAAATGTTTGTAATATGCTCATGCTGCCACTTCCATCTTTTTGTATTTTTGAAGTTTTATACGACAGCAACCCACCGCATCTTTAAGACATTGCACAAAATTACTCACTCTTTTACGAGAATGCTCTTCCACATGGCACAAATATTTTGCCTTGGACCTTGACTTCGGGTAATGTTGTTCGGTACAATGTTTATATACGCCGGGTCGAAAGAGGAGTACCTAGGCCAAGGTACCTTTGATCCGGGTATCATTGGGCGCCTAAAAGAAAAAGGAATACAGAATGCGACATATGTATATAGCCCTGCATTGTGCATTTTGTCCGTGTCATTTCGCATACAGACATTCTGCATAAAGAGAATTAAAACTGTATTTATTCGGAAGATGGAAGATTGAATTAACTAGAATTTATGAATACCGGGTGTCGCTAGCGTGAACATTTAAACAACGATACGAACCAAAGTTGCTGCCATGAAGAAGTTAAGATCGCTTGTCTGAACACTAGGTCTAGTGGTAGACCATGTTCAAAGATTTTCGACGCTTTTAAGAAAGTGAGAAACTGTGAAAAAATTAACATGGGTGACTGCTGAAGCATAACACACACACAAATATCCCCATCCACTGGCGTTGGGGCATATTCTGCGGAAGTATATTGATTATGATTCAAGTATAATCGAGAAATTACAGGCTCTCAGAAAGATACCAGGCATTGAATGAATCTCGGCACTAAAAAATTTTACAAAATGTCAAGGAAGTAATTACGAACTGCCATTCTGCAGTGTAAACACGTCCTTGTCGTTTCAGGGGTGACATAATTGAACACTGTAATATTATATCGAACACTGTAATATTATTGTAAGAAATTCTCAGAATGATTTCGTTTTAAGTCGAATTAACTGCATGAACTCTATCACTTTGAACTGCCTGCAACATTTTTCACGTGTGCTGTTTTATTATTGATAAACCAGGTCAGCTGCCAGGTCATAAACGGTCTTTTATTCTCAAGAACATCTGCGTTAAAAACCATAAGTGAGTCGTAAGCGCTAGAATTAAGGATTCGCCAACAGTGGTTGAGGATCAAGGCAAATATAAATCGACGAAAAGAATAGTAGTGTTAGTGACGTCACACACAATTCAAGGAAAGTGCTGTGTATGATCACAACAGATTAATTTAGAAAAACTTACCCTGTCTTCACAAACTGTGACACAGAAGTGACCATTGCTTTCATAAACTGCTCCTCTGCGGCGGTGTACTTCAGTTGCTTAAAGCGATCGGAATCCTGTTGTCGAATCCCAGGAATGAACTTGCCCTCATCTCCAAGGAACACAATAGAACCCAGGTCAAATGCGAGGTCGTCTCCATGAGCTGCCTGAAACCATGCTGGCCAGAGGCTGAATGACGGTCTATAGTCGAACACGTATCTAAAGACAGCTATCTTCTGCTCTGACGCCTCATCTGCGAAGAATGTGGCAGGGCATACGAACAAACCGTCTCCCAAAATCTCACTTAGAATAGTAATCACGTCTTTTGTGTCGTGGCCGAGAGACGATTCCGAAAAGTAGAATTTAGTGATCTCTGTCACATCTTCATCTGATAGTTTAAATGCAGTTTGAATAGCCTTTTGAACAGCCAATCGATAGTCAAGAATAAGTAGGTCATTGAATCGGGGCACCGCTTTCATTACGTTGTAGAGGAACAAGGCGCCTTCGTTGGCCGTAGTACCGATCATGATTTCCTTGCTCCTGATGTTGTTCTTCCAAGTGCTGATCATATAGGGATCATCCGGCAGATATTCATCCCCATAGACTGGTCCGTATGTAGAGTTCTTCACATAGAGATCTTTAACTTGCTCAAGCAACTGGGATTCGTTTACACCTCTCAAGCATTTCAAAACCGCACCAATTTCCCGCTCTTTCGCCGCATCGCACGTAAGATTCGCACCGAGTTCCCTAATGCTATCCACTGAGCGAGAAGAAAATTTTGACACAATATTCATGGGACTGCCACTCAGCAGAACAAGCCTCTTAAACAGCCCAACACTATGCGGTGATATGGCATGAAAACCAGCAGAGATAGCTCCAGCACCGTGTCCTATAAGAGTAACTTCTTTGGGGTCTCCACCGAAGTAGCCAATGTTGCGTTGTACCCAGGTAAGTGCAAGCTGCTGGTCCCACAGCCCCCAGTTTCCAGGCAGATCTTCGTTTTCAACAGAGAGAAAACCGCACACGTTGAGGCGGTAATTGAAGCTCACAAATATGGTATCAGTCATTGCTGCGAAGTTTCCGCCATCGGGAAGGTAGGGGCTCGAGTGCCCCCATTGGAAATTTGTACCATGAACGAAAACAACTACTGGAAGCCTCTTGATGTCACAGGAGTCATCCTTGCACACAGACGCTGGCTTACGGACGTTGAGGCGAAGACAGTCTTCCGAATAATCAGTATAGTAGACGCTAACGTCATCCGTGTAGTAATGTGCAGTCTGTGGACACGGCTTCGGCTTGTCTACGGCGGCGTACGTTCCATTCCATGGCTTGGCAAGTACGGGTTTCCCGAAGCGAAGGGGGCCTGTCGGTGACTGTGCGTACGGTATGCCGAGGTATACGTCCATGGCCTTGCCTCCAATGGACATGCGCACTCCTGAAACGAGGCCCGTGGCAGTCTTGATGACGGATGCCTGGTCATCTTCGGCAGCGACTACGAATGTCAGTAATGCGGCAGCGAGAAGAAACAAGGCCTGCAAAGCGGCCATGTGGCCGCACCGAAACACAGTCTCTATCGGACTTCAGCTCACTATTAGGCGAGTTCGAAATACGTATTAGTTCGCTCTCATTCGCCAATTTCTTCGAAACGTGGTCTCAGGGCTTCGGAAGTCCTGCCAGCAGCCAAGTTTTCTGTATCGCGGCGATCAAAGCGTTCAAGGATGCCTTACGAAAGTAGGTCCTGTTACTCCGCCGCTGCAGTGCGATGAAAGCTTGCCAGGAGACGCTTGCTTTTCACGCGTGCCGTCGTTATCTAAATCCGTAGTGTTTTTTTTCTAAATTGAAAGATTCTTTTGAACGCAAAAAAACGAACCACAAGAATTTGTCGCAAACTAAAATATTTGAATGAACCCAAATGTTCAGGAGACATGATTAGGGCTTGGCTTAAAGTTTATTTCCCATATATTGTGTTATGTTTGTATGTAGCCCCGTGCACAAGGTGACAGCCACTGATGGTAGGCCGCCGGTGTGCAGAAAAAGAGATAACACAATTAACGTTGCATTGTACAGTCATCAGCAAGATTAACACGAATTCTCCAATGCGTGACCACTACTTCGAGTGATGGCAGTCGCGGAGCGCTGCGAGCTGTTGCCAAGATTATGCATTGTCAATATATTGGCATATATGGGCAACAACTCGGCAACAGTATGCATATAGCTTCGCGGCGCAAGAGTCAATCAAACTGTTTCAGGACACGCAGCGGGGCGTTCGTGTTAAGCTTGATGAGGACTGTTCTTTATCAGATTTCACGGGGCATTGTAGTTTCCTCGGAATCATTGAATATAACATGTCAGGTGGCTGTTTGCCAAGTTTATCAAGAAAGAAACTTTGAAAAACTTGAAACTTGGACTATCTCGTTTTCGCCTAGAACAATCACATAGCAGCTTTGATGTTTGGTGATCATTTTCATGGAATATAGAATGACAAGCATGTGTGACACACACACACATGGGTGTGTGTGTGTGTGTGTGTGTGTGTGTGTGTGTGTGTGTGTGTGTGTGCGCGCGCGATTTAATGTGTGTGTTTCGGTTGTTGTATGAGCGGGTGGGTGCGTGCTTGCGCGTGTGTATGTGAAGGAAAATTAGTAAGGGGAGGCGTGTACACGTGTCTGTGTGTGAAGAGGGTTGGTACATGCGTACACGCTAGTAAAAACTGCGTAAAATGCTGAAGATTCATTTTCCTACTTTTTACTTTATCGTGTTCGTGGCGTAGAGTTTCATACAAAAATACCGAGAGGGGAATGTGGCGGTAGTGTCTACGTGGGCTCCTTCAGCGGCGCTTGTACCCCCATGGAAATGATGGGAAGTACAGGCTTCGGATCTGCTTCTGATGAATAATGTTCTTGAGACTCGCGACGCTCCTTTTCCGAGTGTAAAAGAATTGATATGAAGTTATAATAAATTAAAACTTGCTTTATTCTTTCGTACGCAAACTTTCCTACTAGAAGTTTTTGTGATCATGTCGTAGAAGTGGAACATGGACAAATTTAACCATCAGGGTATGCATCGCTCTGCTATAGCGTTCCAAATTTGGCATCACGATTTAATAATTATTTTTTGCATTACTCTAAAAGAAACGTGCATGTTTTCCTATGAAAAGTACGCATTTTCTATTTACGCAAATAACAGTACAGTATGAAGGGAGAAACACTTATCGTTTCGTCTTCTGCGATGCTAAGTGCGTCTGTCCCAGTGGTCTGCCCCCCACGCACCTATGGATTTGTCGTGAAGTCGAGTCAGCGGAGCGGGACGGTGCGTCTACTTAGCTTCGTCGTCGCTTTGCAGTCGATTTAAAACGAGTTTAGGCAAGACGTGCTCGCTAAAAAACATAAACTCGAGGCGATACCCTGCACTGGCATGAAACGCTACATCTAGGCACAGCGTTGAGTAGACGACGGTTCGTTTAAACTGTCAAACGTGGTTCGCAAAGCTCCAACGTCACAGCAAATCAAGAGATCCAGTGGTCGTCAGTTTCTTCGAGCAACAAAGGCACTGCTTCAGCCTGTTTTCCCGCACTCCACTGCCCGCTCTCCGCGAAGAACGAAACTGAAACTGTAGTAAAAGGTTTGTAGATATGTCACTAGCTAACCCTATCCCATCCGAAGCCGCTGTACTTCCCATAATTCCCATGGGGGTACACGATGGCAGCGCCAGATTTCTCTCTAGGTATTATTGAATTAAACTCTATGCGTTCGCGGCATTACTTCTCACGAGCCCAACGATTTATGGGCACCTGACAGTGGACCAGAGGGCGCGACAAAGCTCTTTGGGCCGCATAAGCATTGTTGGTACCGACCACCAGGGATACTTAAAAAATGGAACGCTCGCTGAACACAGAGACACGCTGAAGTGTCAGTGCCCTTTTTGGCACGTTTGCAAAGAACGCTTCCCTGGCGCTTACATAATCAGCCGGGACCGCCTTGCTCACACCTAAAAAAGAAAATGATATGCACGTGCAAGTTCAGTTTTGCTGCGCCTACTCGCTAGGCTGTGTGTTCTGGCACTACCATCAGATCTCGTAAACTGCATTGCCGGGTGCCTATACACGGCTGGTTCGGGTGTGCACTTGAGTGGTGTGACTGTTAAAGCCCTTCTTTATGGCATGTAAGAAGTTCTTGTCAGGAAAGCGAAGTGTTACATGGCGTGGGTTGCTTATGAAGGTCACACAGTTCCACGTGTTGTTTTTGCATATTTCTTGTGAACCTAATAATAGGTACACATTCGGCACGCTGATAGTAAGAACATTCATACAAACATTTATTAATAATTCACATATGTTATAAAAACTAAGAATTAGACGGTACAACCGCGATGTGCATAGAAAGCACAAACGCGGCGCTTGCCACAGTGAGGCAGTGGCCGACGTACGAGGTTTCCCTGGCACCCGATACATGTTTTGCGGGTGGTTGCTCCGTCTTCTTCCCGACTGCTGAAGTAGTCTTTTTTGACGTTTTAGAAGAAGTTGGTTTTCTTTGGACGTCCTGTGTACTAGTTCCAGGTTCTCTGAAAAAAAAACAATTGTGTGTTGTTATCCTTAAATACAAAATGAGCCAAACAAAAAAAACATATACAGGCGTCAATGATGAAATTAAGAACCATGGATTCACTTGGCGTCTGGTATCGTTCGTGGTGGTGGTGGTATAACTCTATAGTGAAGCAGAATCAGGAGGCTTGCTTGCCTGAGCCCCGACCGCACATGAGACATGTTGAACAAACTGTTTTTCCTCTGATGGACTCGCTGAATAGCGCACATGTAGTGCTGTATATATAAACTGTGAAGCGTGGTCCACCACCGTAAGCAGGGGCCCCCGAAAGAGGTGGCTTGTGTGCTTTTGAGTTCGAGAGACAGTGGGATTGGGCGTGTTGGTATAACAACATAAAGGTTGCTTATTAGCGCAAACGAAAGGGCAGGAGGGGTCAGGAGACATACTTCCACTACATGGGCTTGAAAGTGGCTCTTCCTATCCGTCGTATTATACAGGCGTCGTTCGCGTGTATCTTTGAGTTCAACTGTTTCTCTTGTGCTAGGTTAGGACGTCTGGTGAGCTCTTGCTTGGGAGCCAATTACCCGTTTAATGACACAAACATTTCTAATTTCAGATGAAGCAGTTGCCACTTAGAGCTCTGTTTTTTATATTTAGGGGGATAGTAGAAGGTGGATAGTTTGTCATTTTTTTATCTTTGAGAATTCAAGCCTTTTTGGGGTCTGACAAAGACGCCAGAAGATCACCGATGGAATAATAATAATAATAATAATAATAATAATATAACAGTGCTTTCACGTGACTGATGGGAACCATAACATTTTCTCTAACGAGTGATACTTGGTTAGGTGTTTGGTAAACTAAATAACTCGTTTTCTGTAAAGACAGCATTGTGGCAAGTAGAAAACGTAAGCTTCGAACATTCGTATAAAATGTGTTCGCTAAGGTTCTCTAGAAACGTTGATATATTAAAATAACATTTATTTTATTTTAGGTCACAAAAGTGATTCTATGATGAGGGACGCCTCAATGGAGAGTTTAAAACACAAACCACGGGGAGTTGTTTAACTTGAATCCAATTCTAAGTACATGGGCCCCTTCATGACGGGTAAATGAAAAATTTAATACATAATAGCCGCGGTACACTGTTTCAGTAGAAAACACAGGCATGAAATAGAGGAAAAACAACAGGAATACAATTCAGTTCAACCTGGTAAGCCACCTTGCGCTGATGATAAAAAAACTGAAAAATTATAATTTTGCAGTAGATGCCTTCACATGAATATATATTTCTTGCGCTGTATTCATTTCTTACTCTAGACACTTTTTTTTATTAAAGTCATTTTCTTTATCTGTACTTTCTTTCACAGTTATACTCAATCTGAACACTGACAGCTGATTCATTAAAAGGTAATCAATAATGCGCTGGACACATGTTATATGTAAACCCTGGAAAAAATATACATGTGACTTACTTTTTCATCAGTACACGCCTCCAGACCTTACAGATCTCAGTGTTTGGCCCACGTTGCCTCGTTGTGTTGCCAGGTCGGATGTTTATGTACTCCGGGTTCGCGGACGAGTACCTCGGCCACTCTTCTTTCGTTTCTGGTATTGTAGGCTTTCTAAAAGCAAATTTCCAGCTTGATGAGCAATATAATTACCATGGACATATAGACAGATGAGTTATTGTACTGCGATTATCGCTAAGTTAAGTAACTGTTCCTCTAAATGTGTCCATTAGCTGAGCTGATGTCACACAACCATCGCTGAAAGGTATAGTATAAATATGTCAAAAATCGACAAAAACGCATTAAGAAAATGTTTTATTACAATGTCCGAGTGAAGGTAGCACTTTGGTTAATTTACTTGTTCCGTGAAAGAATATTTGTACACGTAATTCAATCATTACGGAAAGCTTCATGCCTCATCCGCGAACGCACTTTTTGAGGGACGTCTTGTGTACTAAAAAAACCTTACTGAAAGAATAATATAACCATATAGTTATGAACCATCTGCATCAGTCATCTAAGAGCAACTTTAAAGCTTTAAAAAGAACACTTGAGCAGTTATTCCTGAGACTCACTATAAACCAAGCCGAATAGCTCTTGACCACAGTTTTATACCTTCAATATCGTGCAGCACTTCCATATACAATGGTAACGTTAAAGTAGACTCACCCTGTTTTGACAAAATCCGACATTGACGCCACCACCGCCTTCATAAATTCCTTCTCTGCATTGGTGTATCTGAGTTGTCTGAACAAATCGTAGTCCTTCTTGCCGATTCCTGGCTCGAATCTGCTCTCATCTCCGTAAAACAATATTGAGCCCAGAGTGAAAGGGAGATCGTCGCCGTGAGCAACCTCAAACCAGTCGGGCCAGAAGCTAAACGAGGGTCGATAGTCGAACGTGTACCTATATACCGGAATTTTTTGCTCGGATGCAAAGTCTGCGAAGAAAGTAGCTGGGCACACGAAGAGGCCGTCTCCCAGCATTTCTCCGAGGACCCGAAGGATTTCGTCTTCGGTGAGCTCCCCCTTCAGGGTGTCGAAGTATGCACTGGTAATTTCTTTCGCAGCTCGAATGGGAATTCCCAGAGTCGTGCTAATCGCAATCGTGATGGTCGATCTATACTCTTGCGAAAGGAGACTCCTGAGATGTGGAACTAGTTTCATGGCACCGTAAAGAAACATTGCACCCTCGTTGGACGTAGTTCCAATAATGATCTCTGTGCTTCTAATCTTCTTCTTCCAACTACTCAGCAGAAGCGGGTCGTCTGGAACGTATTCGTCTCCGTATATCGGTCCATACAAGCTCTTACGTAGATCGAGACCACTCAATTGCCCTAGCAACAAATTCTTGTCCCGGTGCCTCAGACAGTCCATGACTACATGCAGTTTCCGTTCTCGTACCCCTTCGCACGCCAAATCTGCACCAAGTTCCATGACGCTTCCAACAGAACGGGCCGAGAGGCTGGCGATTGCGTTCATGGGGCTGCCGCTTTGCAGAATCATCCTCTTAAAGAGACCTACACTCTCCGGAGAGACAGCGTGGAATCCAGCAGAAATTCCACCGGCACTATGACCCATTATGGTGACTTCCGAGGGATCACCGCCGAAGTTTTCAATGTTCCTCTGGATCCACTTCAGCACAAGATTCTGATCCCAGAGGCCCCAGTTTCCGGCGACTTCCTCGTTTCCCGCGGAAAGAAATCCGAACACGTTCAGGCGATAATTGAAGTTAACCATGATTGTGTTCGTTAGAGCAGCGAAGTTTCCACCATCGTGCATAAAAAGACCAGAGTCACTCCACTGAAAGCAACCACCGTGCATAAAGACAACCACCGGAAGCTTGGAGTTACAGACGTTCTGCTCGCAGTCGGATGCCGGCTTCCGTACGTTAAGATAGAGGCAGTCTTCCGAATTTTTGGTGTAGTGGAAGCTCACCTCATCCGTAAGGTAGTGGACAGTTTGCGGGCACGGAGGAGGTCTCTTGATGGCTTGGAGCGTTCCGTTCCACGGCTTCTTTGGGTTGGGTTTGCTGAAGCGGAGAAGATCCGTGGGAGGTTCGCCGTAAGGAATACCCAAATACATGTCGACTTCTCTGCCATCGATGGTTTCTCGTACACCGGAAACAAGGCCGGAGTCGGTGCGGATAGCGGGAGACTCGCGAATCGCGGCGTCGACGAACCAAACTGTCCACACGAACAGTACACACTTCGAGACGGACACACGGATGGCAGGCATGTTTGCTGACCGGCGAACTTGTGCTGACAGCGTCCATACGTATATTGAGCCGTGCTCGGCAGCCCCTTTCAGCCGACTCAATTTCCATTCTTACTGCTAGTATGTGTCCTCCAAGTGTATCAGTGTCGAACTTTTCTTCGCGCAAGCCAACTGCCTATCGCGTATATCAGAGTGGCTGAATGCGCCATTAGAGTAAGGTCAAAGGTATTTTGGTTCAGGTCAGGCGTGGCGAACGCGATGGCTCATGGGTTTGCGTGCCAAGATTTTCCACCATTGAGTTGTGCAACGCGAAGCTAACTAAATGATAAGAAAGTTTCTGATATATAAAACAAATGCCCAGAAGAGAATATACTACACGTACTCTTATGTGCTTGAGTATTCCCGGGATCCTTAGAAGCTGCAATAATTCACACGCGAGAAATTTGATTTCATTAAGTGCCTCAGCTAGCGAAATAGGAGCATGTGTTGTTCTAAATAGAATAGATTCCAACTAATTAAAATCACATACAGCAGACCCATCTACATCAGCCGCCTTTAAATAAACTCATCATGCCTAATTAAAAGCCTAGTTAGCGTCAAGAAACCTCCAACTAGCTCACTAACACCGTGCAAGTCAATTTTCATACTTGTTTTATTGAGCAGATAGTTACTTTGTAATTGTGTGACATTATTTCGAGAAAAATGGACCTAATGAAATATGCTCGTAGTTCTCGTGCTTAGCTGAAACCATCTTTAAGGACCAATGTTTGCCTGATGAAAGACACGCAAAATGTTTTACGCTCTCTAAGGAGGAATTAATTGTTTATTGCTTCCCTGAGTCATAGCTTACCGTAAATATGACTATTTTAAATACATGGCCCAACACTCTTTACATGTAGTTGCACTGTTGTCGAAGAGTCATGAAACACAAAAGAGAATTAACGTGCCGCTTCAAAGCCTCTACGGGAGAGTAAAAGACGCTCCCTTGTAAGTGTTGAAAGTTAGTGGGTTTTTTTCATCCTGTGCTCCATCTTTCTAATCAAACGTATCCTCCCCGAGGCAAGATGCCGAACTAGCTAGCCCAAGTGACGATTTTTAAGTAACATCACCGTTTCTTTTTTTCTTCTTTGAGTGTAGCTGCTCATTCTTTAACCGATTGTGAATGCAGCCTTATTCAAGAAATTTTCACATTGACTCGGAGTATAGATGCCCGTTTCTAATCGTTCGTGAACACAGCCTTCATCGAGACATTGCCGCAACGACCTATTACGGCGAAGTAGTAATCCAGCCTGACCGCGGCAGATATGACTCGGCTCTATTTCATTACTGAACCCGGAGGCGTATTTAGGTCAGACCATCGTATGTGACGGCGGGTTACGTATCATTGATCTGTTTCCGCTATCCGGTAACGATCTTTAGAGACCTCGATCCTATCTGTCCGAAGAAACGAGGTCGTTTAGAGCTGCCAAGGCCGAGCATAGCGAGGGGCTTTGCCACGCACGTGCGCTTGTTTAAAGGTGAAGGGCTTTAGGATGAATGCAGTGCTACTGTAACTCTTTAAAAGAGGCACGTGCTTTTAAAGTTCTGTATTTAGGTACGCATGCACGTTCGCTTGCTTGGGAAACGTCTATTTTGACAACACGCGCACGCTCAAAGCAAACTGATCTGCAAGCACCTCCTTAGCCCTTACTTGCAGTAACCCTTTCAGTCACGCTGGGTACAAATGTACACGCCAACTTACATGGCACGTCACGCACCACATGTTTCATCAAATAGCTTAAAACTTAGTTTACACATTCGCGCAGAAATGCTGTGTGAAAAACTCGCTTATTTAACTTCATTATGCTGCATATTGATGGAGAAAAAGGATAAATTACCATATATGTGCGACAATCGTTCGTCGTGACGCGTTCCAGAACCAGCGTGAAACTTGTTTTTTTTTCGCTCAAAACAAATCCAACCAAAAAACAAACTGGGCTTGCATTTCGGTCCTAATAGTTAATTTATTATGCAAGTACTGATGATGATTGGTAGCGAAATAATTAGATAATTAGTTACACACTCATGATAAATAATTTCTGAAACTCGCTTAAAACAGCGCTTTCGTAATTTTTTTTAAAATTTGCAATACAATGATGTACCCTAGCCAGGCACCTTTCGGGTCTTTCGCTTTATCTCCTATAACAATTTCATATTGTCTTGAATGCAGTCTGAATGAATGAATGAATGAATGATTCAATGAATGAATGAATGAACAATATTAGATGCCTTGGAAGCATGCCAAGAGAATTTGACGCGTTTCTGGCAGCGCATTATAATTTGTAGCTGAAAAGCCTAAAATGCAAAGCAAATGTACGCCGATATTTGTGCTCATGGTATCGGTTAAGTGTATTTTGAGATTGGTGACTGGCAATGCCACCACAAATTAGCAAAGGCGCATAACCAACTTTGAGCCTGTCTTTTTAAGTGATGATTCAGTTTATTGATTTTATTTTCGCTTACTTCAGCTCTGTTTGTACATTTGCTGGGGTCAGTATCATCCGCAACGCGTGATATTAATGACGAAACGGGAGCTCACGAGCCCCTCCCGGTAAAATGTTCAGAGTCTAGTTGGTGAGGAAAAAAAATAGTTAGGGTGGCCTACAATGGAGGCGCAGTGGTAAATAGAGAGCGGAGCTGATGGGCACCTGAGCAGTCCTGGCTTTTACTGTTTTGATAAGTTTAGCAAATTTTCTGGTTTTTTAGTACTGTATTCTCACTTCTGCTTCTTTTGCTATGTCTTTTTTACTCTGTTTATTTCCATTTATTGCCTTCTGTTCATATATTAATTGATATATATTTCTCTTTCTTCCCCTTTTATTCTTTTTTTTCTTTCTCTCTCTCTTTTTCTGTTTCTCGCTTGGGTCCGCCTTTTGCATATAATCTTTTCTCTCTTTCGTTGTATTTTTTGCTTTCTTTTTTTGTTTCCTTCTTGCTTGCTCGCTTTGTTTTCTTCTGTTTCCCTGTCTGTCTATTTTTCATCTATTTTTATTCTCTATCTGCATTTCTATTTTTCTAATTCTGCCTCCATTTTCATTCTTTCGGAGCTTTTTTTTTAATCTTTCCGCTTCTATCCTTTCCTCATCCTCTTCATCATGACATCTCTCCTTCGCAGGCTGATTTCGCATTTCCATTTCGTTGATACTCTATACTACAAAAAACTACGCTATGTTTTTCTAGCGTGCCTAGGCAGCCGACTGGTGCGGACGCTTGCCTATAGATAGAGGTAGCAAAAGTTCGAATCCCACCTGGTGATAAACTTTTCTTTCACTGAAAATTTCTTTTTCTTTCTTGATAGGTTCACCTTTCTGTCTCTCTTAATCTCTGTGCCCTCGTTTTTTTTAACTATCAGGGTTACTACAGGCCACACTGTGAAAATCGGCGCACGTTTCCGGGGAGTGAGGCAGAAGAGGATGAAGTTGAAGAAGACAATGTATAGAGCACGTGTTTGTTCATGATGATGATAGTTTCTGGTTTCGAATGACGAATTACGGCAAGCTTCAACCGCTTCACTAATTAAAAGAACCGCCTTTGAAGGTGTCAGTTTCTGCTTAAAATGCTACGAGATTTAGCTTCTGAGAGCTTCGAGTACGCGAAGGATAAGTGAACTTAAAACATTTGTATGAACAATTGAGCCGCCTCGAGCTACTTGGATAGTGCTGAAACTTTATGCATAACAAGTGCAGCAGAGGATTTAAAATTACCTGCAATGACTTTGGCATTTAGAACGAATGGCTTTAGAACGTTCAGACCCAATCCGGCGAATTTAGTTTTCTTTAATGCGAAGCATTTCTTAGCAAACTTCGGCAACTTTGAGTGTATATATCTCTCTATCTATCTAGCCGCTTACGTTTGCGTGCTCTCGTGGTCAACCCCTAAACTTGCCGTGATCCATAATTAGCACGGGAGGGTAAGGTGGTCTGACGAATATGACGTTCTGTTCAATACATGAATAAGGTCACAATCCCATCGCGCATGTCGACAAACACTTCCCGCCAGACAGTGGCATATGCCGACGGGTGGGTATGGGCCGCTGGTATGCGGGTATGTTCCACTGGTGTATTGACACTTAGTATCTGCCCAGGAACGTAGAGAACACACATGGGCAACTTTAACGCTCGAGCGTTAAGAAATACCCTACATCACATCGGTAGCGTCGACTCGACGAATGCAAAAAATAAAGCACCGGAGTGGCGTAGTGATAAAATACTGGAATGCAAAGAATAAAGGTGAGGGTACCAGCTAGAATCGAACCCAAGCATTTTGCATAGCAACGAAGCATTTTACCACAAAGCTATGCCAGGTCTCGGACTTACATTTCAAATAGACGCTAATCTTCGTGAAACGTCATTAGTGGTTGCAGTGCTGACTACCAATTTTTTAAACATCACATATGTACTCCTTTGATACAGCCGTCACGTTGGGTAACGTCAATTGTGGTTAGTTGCCATGCGCTGCGGTTGATTTATGTATCAGTGCCCAGGCCCAGCTATCTGGCGAGCATCAGCGCTTCATATCAGCTTCTGGTGTTGCTAATACGCACGTTCCAGTTGATATTGTTACGCAAGTGCAAAAAACTGGTTATATAAACATATGCAACTGATTGATATGTGGGGTTTAACGTTGATTGATTGATTGATTTGTGGGGTTTAACGTCCCAAAACCACTATATGATTATGAGAGACGCCGTAGTGGAGGGCTCCGGAAATTTAGACCACCTGGGGTTCTTTAACGTGCACCCAAATCTGAGCACACGGGCCTACAACATTTCCGCCTCCATCGGAAATGCAGCCGCCGCAGCCGGGATTCGAACCCACGCCCTGCGGGTCAGCGGCCGAGTACCTTAGCCACTAGACCACCGCGGTGAAGCAACGGGGGGGGTTTAACGTCCCAAAACCACTATATGATTATGAGAGACGCCGTAGTGGAGGGCTCCGGAAATTTAGACCACCTGGGGTTCTTTGACGTGCACCCAAATCTGATTACACGGGCCTACAACATTTCCGCCTAAAACATCTGCAACTGTTCAACGTATGTCCATGCGTGATACATTTAATTTATATGTGGTGTTTAGCTTCCCAAAACCATCATATGATTATGAGAGACGTCGTAGTGGAGGGCTCTGGAAATTTTGGCCACCTGGGGTTCTCTTACGTGCGCCCAAATCTGAGCACACGGGCCTACAACATTTCCGCCTCCATCGGAAATGCAGCCGCCGCAGCCGGGATTCGATCCTGCGACATGCGGGTCAGCAGCCGAGTACCTTAGCCACTAGACCACCGCGGCGGGGCATGCGTGCAACGTTTGTACATACACTTAGAGTCTTTTCATGACATGTCGCTCAATAACAAAATTGCAACACGGTCACCTTCCCTCCACATGCTTCGCATAACGCCAATTCTCAGGTACGTGAGATCTGCCTAATTTTTTAAAGAGTTCCACACTACGGACAAGTATTAAAAAAATGACCCGGTTATGTGCCTATTAAGAGTGTAGTTAGTATCTTGGGAAGCCAAGCGAGCAGTCCGTTGAAGATAACGTAGAATTGAATATCATGGTAATAACAATTGTACGAGGACCTCAAGTCAATTTTTTTCCTTACACTCCTACTGCAGCCTGAAAATAGAAGTTTAATATGATAATTTAAAGTTTTATTTACCAAAACATTGATATTATTACTCTGAGTGCCATTGTGGAAGGTTCCAGAAATTTCGACTACCTGGTGTTCTGACATCACGAAAACGCGAGTCTTCACCTTATCGCCTATGTCGAAATGTGAACGCCACGCAGTAGATCCAACCCACGACCTTGGGATGAGCTCTCGAGCTCCGTAGGCACTGTTCTACCGAGGTGGACCAAGACACAAGTTTATCTTTGTATCTAGTGTATTGTAAGTGTATCATCAAAATGTACTAAAATGAAACCAAGTGAGTCCGTTTTAGTATACCCTAAAGATAACGCGGGTGGTGCAAAAATAAGCGCGAAAGTGGGGATCGGGGATGAAAATGTGTAGACCAAAAGCTTATGCTTCTACGGCTCTCTAGGAAACGCTGGCTAATTTTTTGTACTGTGCATTTGTAAGGTTACTCGTCATTGGCGGTGACATTGAGAATAGGTGAAAACATGGGTGACATCGAACTACATCTGCTCAGTATGACAAATAAACAATAATTAGCTGAGCGAGAGAGAAGGGGGAGAAGAATGTAGGAAAAGAAAATCAGTAACGTCAGCCAGGCGCACGTCTGATTCACTATTTTCCATTGAGGAAAGAGGAGTGAAGAAAAAAAGAGAGAATGACAAATGTCACCTCACCTGTGACTTGGAAAATGGACTTCGGAAAAAAATCCCTTCACAAGTTTATTTATTCATCTATTTAAAAGTACCGTACAGGCCCCAGGGGGAACATTAAGTAAGGGGATCATCCCAGAACAAGAGAGAACGAAATATTTTTTGTTACTAAGGAGAAAGCCTTATCAATATAGTCGAATACAGGGTTAGAAGTCAGCGGCATTTCCGTCTTAAAAGGCTGATGCTTTGAAAAGAGAAATGCCGCTGACTCCCACACTAATGGGAGCAGTACGCTACAATTTATCTGAAAAGAATTTCGCCCACATATAGAAATGCATACGTCGGTCACGCAGGTCATTGCCTGAACGTACTCCTTCGTGAACGTGAAAGTTCACTATAAGGGGACCCACACTCGCACTTAGCGATGCACAGCCGAAACTTTTTACACACGAATGAAAAGCACAAGAAGCGGACAACGAGAAAAATACTGTAAGCGTATCGAATTAAAAAAAACGAGGTGACAAGTGCGTCAGCTAGGCGTACGTTCTGCTACAATGTTCTAGATATGACTTTCTGGACGTAACATGACCCAGTGCACTTATTTTTTTCTTGTTTTCTGAAGAGTGGGGGCTCAACCCATGGTGGGTTGGGGGCAAGTGGGGGGGGGGGGGCTGAGCACGGGCTCAACACGTTTTGGCAAGTCGATCCCAATTTTGGCGTTATAGGTGACATAGCTAATCCTTGCACTTATCAGAATTTTCGACAATGTTGAAGTGGAGCTTCAACACAACATTTCACCAATTTGAGCTATGGTTAGAACCAATAGTAGGAGATGCCACTTTCCATTGATCAGTCATAAAGAGCCATTCGCAAAAAGACACAACCGAAAGAACATAACTTCTGTTGCGTGTACAATGACATAACCAAAGTTATATCGAAGCCAGGGTAATGCTAGTCCACATTGTTTACCCTTTGCTGTCAAAGAAATGTGATAAATGGTCTTGTTATTGCACCGAACGCCTCGGTTATCTTAAGAGCAATGCTGCTTCAGAGAACAATCGCAGTGACGAAAACAATGTTAGGCACTGAACGCATACGATCGTTGTACATTTACGTGGGAGCAGCCAGCTTTGAAGTTTTTTTTTAGCTATAGCCTCGTATAACTCTGCGAAAGCTTAGCGCCTTTTCTCCGAATGTTTGTCAGAAAGCAAACTTAAACAGTGATTTGTTTTTCGTCTTCACGCCTTGCTCCTTTTAGCCGTCGTGTTTTTCGGCCTTGGCTTAAGCTGATTCGCAAATACGAAGATACAAAACTTTTTTTTACACTTTTTAAACACTCACATCTCCAACCTTGAGTCCACGAAGAATTTTGTTTGAAGCATGCCAGTATAGGAATCTTAAATTATCGTTACAACACGTGGAGAAATGACTGTGAATTTTTTCCCTTTGGATAACAGTAAATATTGCTCAGGACCTTGTGATATACACCAGTTTATTCGGATTTTTTAATTGGCCATGGCACGTTCTGGCACCATTGTATGCATATAAATAAAATGTACTAAGATTCCCTCATTTGCACTTGATCCTCTTGATTTCCAAGTGTAGCTGGAAAGTTTAAATGCAGTGCATAGATGCATGTCGGCCTTCTTGAAACCCTTACGCCAAATACAATGGTGCCTACTCGTGCATATTGAGGAGTGGTACCCTAGTTTGTTAGAAAAAGGCATATTGACCTATCTGGTGATCACTTTCAAAGTGTTCGAACTTTCATATTGTCACTGGAATTACAATATGGTAGGATAAGGCAGCAATATGATGAATCGAAATGGTCACTTTTATGTACCAATAATCAAAACAGTGGGGATAAGTACCGCGCAACGTAATTTTTGAAAAAATTACATTTAGAGAAGAAAAATTATGCTTGTCATAGGTGGGAATAAAAATTTTGGAACATACGCAGGTTATCTGTGGGGTGCTATGAAGTTACAAAGGCGGCACAGTTTGTGGTATGACTAGAATGGTGGCTTAAGCTTTCTTTGGAACGAAGCATGAAGAATGAGAGAGTGATTGGAAATATAAAGCACAGAAAAAATGTGAGTGCGATAGTGCATGGAGATAGTTGCAGTGAATTGACAGCTTCCCCGTAAACTATGAAAAAATTAATGGTGGCTTAAGCTTTTTTTGGAACGAAGCTTGCAGAATGAGAGAATGATTGGGAATATAAAGCATAGAGAAAAATGGGAGTGGGATAGTGCATGAAAATAGTTGCAGTGAATTGGCAGCTTCTACCTGAACTACTAAAGCATCATTAAAAAAAGCTAAGTACTATTGTGGTGGATATGGCTTCAAGCAGCCTTAGAAGTACTCGAATCTGTCGATGGAGTAAAAAAGGCTTTATTTACAGGTAAGGGGCAAGTTTCACCCTGCTAATACTCTGAGGACCCTGTTCTTTTTTTTGTTTTTCTTCTTACTTCATCCTCTTCCTCTGGTGGTCAGCCAGCCCTCGTGACAGAAATAACAATATATTATTGAAAATCTGGAATATTTCACAGTATACTTAAATTCGTACAGCATGGAAGAGCAGCGGTGACCGCTGATTTAACATATTTTCCTGGTCAATGTTATTCACAATCTAGGAGATCATTATTGATTACGGGATCTTCGCGAAAGTATCACGCCATTCTGTTTTTTATGGAAATTACCTATCATTGTGGTTTGCAACCCAAGTAGATTCCCACACTTATTCCAGTCTTGAATTTTAATCCTGAATACTTCGCAGTGCAAAATAAAATTGTTTTAGGCAGACCTGGTCTATAAAACTATTTTAATCTTATGAAACGTTGACTGTCGAAGCGACAACGTCTTTAATGACTCGATCAACACCACCAAGGCAGCAGTGATGACTATTTGACGAACAGTGACGTAAATGATTGATATGAAGAACAATGACAAGCTATAGGAAGGCTGTCATAAGGAATGGTTCATACTTTACATTTCGACACATTGAAAGGAAGGCCCGGGCCGTAAAAACAAAAAAAAAACACTGAATATATCACCTAATTTTCTCCCCATATTCATATTCCTTTCTTTCTTGTACGTATGTCCGTCCACGCTCAAACTAAAGTAGTTGTTTGCGCACTGCTTCTCATTCTTTCGATCTGTGTTTTACGTGACAACGTATCAAAACGGATAAAAAAGCGAATGCGAAGAAATCGTGAAGCCCGGGTTTGAGATTTGGTGCAAATCGTCCAATATAATTCTCTGTTAAGGTTGTATGGTAAGTCATTTCACTGTAAATTGCACTAAAACTTCTTTTTCATGAGGCGTAGCGACCAGAACTCTTGCAAGATGAAATGCATATTTTTGAATTTTTTATATGCATGGGTCATCAATACGCATGCAAGCACTGTCAATGACCTGCGTTTACTTGGGAACCAGTGAACTGAACAATGACTCCTGACCGTCCCACAACTCTTGACCTCTAGAGCTGTTGGAGCGACACCCATGCAATCCGAGGTTTGGTGTGTACTAGTCCAAATGCAGCTGCATGCCAGTGGCTTCAGATTTCAGTTCCGGAAGTGCCGGCTCATATTCCGTAAAATGGAAATTCCTAACAATGTTGGTGGTCTACTTGCAGCCCCGAAAGACAAATATGAACCTTTCCGGTGGCCACGCAAGCGACTTCATAGACTTCGCAAGCATGCATCTCCTCAAAAGAGTGAATGACATGGTGCCCTCTACCATACTCGCTTTTTCAGATTTTCACACGTTTGTGTCTCCGTGCTCTTCGCTGACCACAAATGACCATTCCACCACAGACGGCATGCATATCGCCTCTACATACCAGCACTGCAACGCCGAGCTTGCACAATGCAAAGCATGCCGCCACCCAAACGATGTACCCCACAACTTCTCCGTTTTACAGCACTCCACAATCCCAAGTGAACATCTCCATGGTCCCAAAGCTGCTATAAGAGTAACACTAACTCTTTCCCACGTTTTCGAGGCCTGTCGCATCAGTGTCGTCTACAATCGGTGTATTTCATATTTCAGTTCAGAAGATAATGCCTTAAGGGCAACAGTGAGCACTTGTGAGACTACTACCAGTGATTTCCGGTACCCATTGTCCTTTGGAATTACAAGCAACTGTGAAGGACGCGGGACTTTTCGCTTCCTCGTTTTAGCTACAAAGTGCTAGTTTGTTCCACTCGGAAGTTAGGGGCTAGTTTATGACGCTGCGGGCGTGCTAGAGGTGACAAAACATTGTGCTTCAGAAGTACCGAGGCCTTTAAACATTTCTATATTCGCTGCGCATATTGTATAGCTTGCTATTTTCACGGACAATAAACGTTTTTGAGAAGCACTAACCAGTGTTATTTAAATATATAAGCCCGTTTTACTTTCCTGTTAATACTACTGACTGTGTTCGTTTTACTGGTATATATATATGTGTAAATTTTTTCACCCCCTCCGTAATGCCTTCGACCTTGAAGGGTAACATAAATAAATCAAAAAACATGAAAATATTCAGTAATTGACTACTACAATTTTAAAAATAGAATCGAAGTTGCGAAATCAAAGTACGAGAAACATAATCTCTTTTCACAAAACTTTTTTGGTATATTCTCAAGTATTCATACTTTCCTGCGACATTTTCGTCATCCTTAAGTGTGATTTAACTCTTACTTTGCAGCTGCAAGATGTCTTGGCTTGTCAACTCACTTTATTGTAAAATACTGGTGTAACCAGGAGGAGAGGGGAGGGAGATTGTAGTTCATGTTCCTCTTCCCGAACTTTTGTGAATGTTTAGTGCAAACATACACACTCATAAATACACACGCATGCACAAACATACATAAATATCGTTGCCTCCTGACAGTTCCCACCATCCCCCATGTAGAGAATTTCCGGCTGCGGTACTATTATGGGCACTGGGTAAGACAAGAAAAAATAGACCAGAAGCGCCTACCTCCGTGAGCCTGCGCGCTGTGTTTCATGAAGCGTGCTTGTCGTAGTAAAGAATGGGTGTATGTAAGGCTCGATGTATCCTGTATGTTTATTACATGTCTATTGCAGACATTCCTGATGAAGAGTGAACAAATGCGCATGCCAAATTAGAGAAGTGAGCCAGAGAGGAAGATCATTGCTATTTTGTATTTAAAAACCAGCTTCGCGTTTCTGCGCCTGCTGTATTCGTTAAGTTACCGCTGGCGATGCGCGTCTTAGAGACGGTCCCTGAAGTTGGCATTACGCCTTCAGCGGAACTCGTTCTCAGAGCTGCGTCATATTCTGCTGCCTTGGCTCCAGCACCATCTGTGCGTTACGTGCCACAAAATCAATGAGGACGTCCTTGCGGCCTGTGAGCCTTAACACAACCTTGGGAACGGTGCAAGTGTTGCGTATGCGTTTGAGTAGTGCGGCATGTGGTTCGTATATGTGTTTATCAGTGCATATTTGGTAAGGCTCTCCCAGCACCGGGACTAGCATGCCAGGTGAATCGCCCAGCTGAGACCACCCACGCTTTGCTGAAGCATTGCTTTCTCATTCTTTTTCTAAAGGTAAACTTTGTATTTCGCGGGTTGCCGGAGCCACGCAGTAAGAAGCAAACGTTTGAGAAATAATCCGTCGGGTGCCGTAACGAGCCCGTATAAATCAATTTCTAAACTGCAATTGCAATTTATACTAATCTCAACTATAATTTTAACACGGCTCCAATTTTGATTCTTCTCTTACCTTAACATCCACTAGGAGCCCCCACTTAACTCATTTCTTTTTGATGAACTAATTTTTATTGTTTATCAGTTTTTCAACCATTCACTGCGGCGCTACACAGAATGAGCTAGAATATACCGAAAATGCGAATTGGTACTTGTGTCACCTAATACATATTGGGGAATAGTAACTTCAAAAAAATTATTGAAAAACCTAAACTGGCGCAACATGTTAGGAGTCATCAAAATGTCTTGGAGGAGTTGCACCCGTTGCCTATGTTGTCTATGAAAACATAGCACAATAAACTCTGTGAACAAAAATTAAAAGGGGCGTGAACACATGAGAAAGAGCTCTTGTCGTGGCCACCTTCGAAAAAAGAACAACATTACTTGTCAGTCCACGCAACATCGCCAATAAATATAACGAAGAAACATTTTAGACGTAAATGAATTCAACTATTGGAAAGAAATTAAGGGGATACCAAAAGTGTGCATCGTTTGGAGCATAAGGCTAGAAATATGCTCTTTGCGGACGACAACCTACAATTCTACAGGTGGAAGTCTGTCGGATAGACCATTCAGACAGTAGGGTGTCCCCGTCAAATTCAAGATCCCCTTGCTGAGATTTCTCGTTAGATGTTTTGTAGAGAAAGTGGCGCGTTTTATTAATTTTTGCCACTCTTTCTTGTAGCGTCTTGCAGAACCAAACTCATTTCAAAGAGTCCGTCACAAGCTAGTGGTCCAATAACAAACACAGTTATTGTGCAGACTGTACCTACTATATTGTGCAGAGTGTACGTACTGTATTGTGCAGACTGTGTGTACTGTACGGCACACAGCGCTGCCTTGTATGATTTGAGCTTAAGCGATTTTCACGGTGAAATATTTTCACTAAGGTTCCACTTGCATGTTTAGTAAAAGTTGAAATAGACCTGATGAAGAAACCACACAAAGGGCATTCATCTTCTAATTGCACAGAATCGGTTACCCAAAGGAATCAAAGCCCTTCTGCTCCCACCAGCCCATGATGATCTCTCGTAGTAGGGTACGAAGTACTGTTAATCATTGAACTTTTCGTTCTAAACACAGGCCATTGGTTTTATTTATTTATGATCTAGACAGCTCACTGCTCTGCCGTAGTTAATAAGTACTAAAAATTGTTAAAATTATCCCAGCATATCCACGGAGTGAATGATGATGAGTGGGGTGAACTTCGAATGGTTTTATCGGCAAACCGTGAATTATCCGCTGGCAGCGTCTGTCTGTATGCATGTATGTATGTATGTATGTATGTATGTATGTATGTATGTATGTATGTATGTATGTATGTATGTATGTATGTATGTATGTATGTATGTATGTATGTATGTATGTATGTATGTACGTACGTACGTACGTTTGTATGTATGTATGTATGTATGTATGTATGTATGTATGTATGTATGTAGGTATGTATGTACATTCGTCCGTCCATCTGCGTTTTTGGTGGCTGACTATCGGTCTGTCCGTCCGTATGTCCACATGTCCGCCTGTTAGTATGTCTGTCTGCCTTTCCATACATCCGTCCGTCCATTCATCTAGTGACCTCTCATAGTACCACCATCTCGCATCTTTTCATCATATATTCATCATGCACAAGTACCGCTATCCAGCGGACATGCTAAGGACTGTCACGAGAGGTGGCTACTACATATAAGAGACGAACGATCCATGCCTTAAGGAGATTCCCTCCTAAAGCTTTTTTTCTAAAGACACCCTGTGGCCTAATGGCATTAGTATGTGCCATTGGACCATAAAATTAACGAAGTCGCATTACTTATACCCTGAATGCATTGTGATTGCGGGGTTTTTTCTGTTATATATACGTTGAGAATCTTATAATAATCTTCAACGCAGCCTGAATTGCCCCGCTAACAGACGCAGAACGGACAGAAAAAACGTGCTCTGAATAGAACAATGAATGCAGATGTGTATTATCATAGAGATAACTTCGCACTTTGCCTGAAACCACGAATATTTTGCACTGACACTATAAACTTCATAAAAAAAGAAGTATCGTCTTTGAATTTCTGCGAACACAGTTTGTGACGTGCCGAGGTAGTGATTCTGGTTGTGTGCCTTTCACTTTTTAAAGTTGTTTTCACCGTTAGCATTGAATGTTCAAGGCTTCATTGTGTATTTTGAAATCAAGCCGCAAGTTTCGAAATCTATTCAAACGCCTATACAAAAATTATGACCTTCAACTTTAAATAATGGCACCTCTGAATAACCCGAGTTACTACACAGACAAACAGAGGCAATGGTACTGGCTCTGGAGACAGGTAATTCAAACAATTCCACTTTGTGCAGTGCAGTAAGGTATCTACAACACTCGCAAAATACTTTATTGTCCTGTTCAGGCACACAATTCTCAGAACAACGGTAGCGTTTCAACGTATTTGGCGCCCAACTGCCGCAAAAATCCAAAAGCTAGGCGACGGCTTCATGACCTTCTTTTGGTCTAATGGCAACATTTGGCACGTATTGTTCTTACAATGCCGCAGTGGCGTGACCGCAATAAAGCGTACGTAAAGACTTCGCACAGTCATAAAAAACATTGTGGCACATCTGCTGACGTCCATATTGTGTTTCAATTTTCGAAACACGTTTGTTTTGGGACATCCTTGCGACAGGCAGCCAATTAATCGTATCCGTCTTTGCTTTTTTTTAGGAGAAAAGAATTCCTGAAAAATAGAAATCGAAGGCTAAAACATGGAACGAAACCCACGTGGTTCAAGGAGCATCCGTCTTGTGGCGCTTCCTTACGGTCAGCGCAAGAACCTAAGGCTTGCGTAATTTTTCCCAGAAGTTACTCCGATGAGTTCCATGTTTCGCAAACCAAAACAAGAAAAAGAGCATTATGACCCCGTGTCAACGATTTCAATGCTGATGCAAGCAATACCTCGATTTCAATTCAACTAGTATATTAGTATTGAAAATACTCTCTTAGAAAATGCGGTCATCAGCTGCGAGATCCGGCCGTAGAACAACGTTGTTCGAAGTTTTCTAAAGAGAATGTCAGAACACGGCGCTTACCTGTCCGTAAGCTACTTTTGTATAATTACAAAACCTAATAAATATTTTATTCGCGACTTTTTTATATTGCTTTGTTTAAAAAAATTCCCCTAGTCTTTTTAAAGCCAGTGAGCTGGAGTTGGAATGCAAAAAAAAATGAAATACGTACGCACCACACAGTAACAGTATTCAAGCCAATCAATAAATACTATTTAACAGCAATATTAGGATCAGTTATATCAATAGTCACAGCAGTGCATAATTACACTGTGGGACTATAAAATTTACCGTGTTTCCGAAGAAAAGAGAAGCATCACATAGGCGTTATTGCTTGGACTAATGCCTGTTCGCAGATTCAAAAAAAAAGTTATTCCAGCTTCGCATTGAATAAAGAGCGCGGCTGTGTGGCCGACCTTTTTTGTCTGGGGTTGTTTTCAAAAGTGAAGCATTTCTTAGTAATCTGCAGGCATTTTGAACACATCTATCTATCTATCTATCTATCTATCTATCTATCTATCTATCTATCTATCTATCTATCTATCTATCTATCTATCTATCTATCTATCTATCTATCTATCTATCTATCTATCTATCTATCTATCTATCTAGTCACCAGATCTGGGTGCTTTGTAATCACTTCCTTAACTTAGGTTGAACCGAAATAAGGATGGTAGGGTAACAGAAATTCATAAACGTGTCTTGCTGGTCATGACATGAATATCGGGAAAAATCCGGTCACGTACGTTTTCAAAACCCATATTGATAAGGGAAGTTTAACGCCCCTAAATCACCATACGATTATGAGAGATGCCGTAGTAGAAGACTCCGGAAATTTCGACCACCGTGGGTCCTTTAACGTGCACTCAAATCTGAGCACACGGGTCTACAGCATTTTTGCCTCCATCGAAAATGCAGCCCCAGTAGCCGAGACCTCCATCGAAACATTTCCTCCAGACACGTGTCCATATACAACGGGCCGCTGTATGTGGATGCGCGCCACAGGTGAATCGCATTTCATATACACTAAGAGCGGTGCGAAGAGACATTGCTCCTTTACATGCAATAGCGTTAAGATAAACCGATATATAGGCATCGTTGACCTAAAAAAAATTGCAATAAATAACAAGGTCCCGGCATTAATCATGCCAAGGCCTTCTGCGTGGCAGTCACACGTTCTACCACAGAGCAATGCTAGGTGCCTGATTGGTATATCAGGTTTAACGTCCCAAAACCACCATATGAATATGAGAGACACCGTAGTGGAGGGCTTCGAAAATTTAGGCCACCTGGGGTTCTTCAACGTACACCCAAATCAGATCACATGGTCCTATAGTATTTTCTCCTTCTTCAAAAACGTAGCCGCCGCAGGCAAGACTCGAATCCGCGACCTGCAGGTCAGTAGCTGACCATCTTAGCCACTAGACAACCACGGCGTGCAGCCACGCTAGGTCTCGAAACTGCCTGGCAAAAAAACCGTATGTCAGCGAAATGTCGTTCAAACGTCAAATTTTGCAGCAGTGGTGGCCATATAGTTATAGAAATATGTACTCCTGTGGTGCATGCGTCATGCCACGTTACCGTCAGCTATATACCTAAATGTTATATACTTAATGATGGTCTACGTCGCACTATCCAGAGCTTCCAGCCTGGCAAGCCAAGCGCTATTCAATAGCTTAGCACTTTTGGTTCTATATAGTAACGCCCATGATACACTAGTCATCGTTGCGCATTTGTAAGTACCGTATTATATTAAATACATGCGACTCTTCGAAATATGTCTTCGAGTATAACGTTTGTACATGTCTTTAGCGTCATTTCGCGGCGTTTTACTGAATAAAAAGATCGCACCACCGTCCCATTCCCTCGTGATGCTTCGAATTACATTGATTCTCATGACACGTGTTATCTGCAGAACATTATTCTCTTTCTTTCGCTTGTTTATTTTTTCCTCTATTGTTTGTCTCTCTCTTTTTGTGTCACCTTCTTTTTCTTTCTTTCCTTTTTTCAAATATATTTTCTTTCTCTTTTTCATTTTTTTTCTCGCTATTTCAATATTTGTTTCTCCTTCAGCCTCTCTCTTTCTCGGCTTCTTCCTCACTGCTTCTTTCTCTCTGTTCGTTTATTTCTTTTTTCTATATCGTTCTGTTTAGCCCAATGTTTTTTCTATCTATTCCTGATGTCTGTTTCACTGAATACTTATCTCGCTCAGTTTATGCTTTTTTTTCTGTCTTTCCATCATTTTGTCTCATACTTCATTTCTAGTATTTACCTATCTCTTCTTTGTGTTTCTGTATGCTACTTTACTAATCCTGTCTCTTTCTTTACCACGTCCTCGCCGATGTAAACTGTAATAAACTTTATTTGCTCCTCAATAACCCCAATCAAACAGCCCTCCCCCACGCCCCCCCCCCCAAAAAAAAGGGAGGTCCACCATAGTTACTTCAACAAGCAGAGTTAGTTTTTCGTTTTACACTCACACCTGTTGTGCTCGGTAGTGGGATTTACTTAATTACTGTAGCGCATGCCCCCCTGTGGAGCACAACCAAACTTTGCCGTGGCATATCACGAAACGCAAACATGCTACGAGAATTCTTCCAAGTGTAGCTGTGTAGACACGTGACTACCATGAACTTTTCAATAGTAATATGCTCGCTTGTGGCCGTCCCTGAAAAGTTTATTAGTGAATAATAAATAAATGGGCTACTAACTGCTGTAGTTATTTTCCTACATCGTGTTCCTTTGGTTAGATAACTTATCTGCAGAGGTGGTTTTTGTGTTCTTTCCAGGACTGTATTTTAAGAAAACCATAAAGCATAACGTTGAACACCTGGTATATACAGGGTGGCCAGTCAGCGCCTTTTCCATAGAGGAGGCGTTGAACCAATGAACGGTTGGGCAGCGCGAGTAGTATGTTGTGGCAGCCACTTGTTGTTAGTTTTAAAATTGCTCACAGGATAGCATTGTACGTATGTGTCCTTGAAAACATCATTATTAGATAGCGTTAATGATTTTCGTGTAGTTGAAAAATAAAGAAAATAGTTCACGCTGTTATAATGAGGAATTTGCAGCGTCTCTATGGAGTAAATGATGATCAGTGAAGTGAAGTGCCTGTTCGATGTGTACTCTAGTGTGATAGGAGCAGACGGACGGACAGACAGACAGACAGACAGACAGACAGACAGACAGACAGACAGACAAGACAAGACAAGACAAGACAAGACAGACGACAGACAGACAGACAGACAGACAGACAGACAGACAGACAGACAGACAGATAGATAGATAGATAGATAGATAGATAGATAGATAGATAGATAGATAGATAGATAGATAGATAGATAGATAGATAGATAGATAGATAGATAGATAGATAGATAGATAGATAGATAGATAGATAGATAGATAGATAGACAGACAGACAGACAGACAGACAGACAGACAGACAGGCAGGCAGACAGACAGACAGACAGACAGACAGACAGACAGGCAGGCAGGCAGACAGACAGACAGACAGACAGACAGACAGACAGACAGACAGACAGACAGACAGACAGACAGACAGACAGACAGACAGACAGACAGACAGACAGACAGACAGATAGATAGATAGATAGATAGATAGATAGATAGATAGATAGATAGATAGATAGATAGATAGATAGATAGATAGATAGATAGATAGATAGATAGATAGATAGATACGCTCAATGTCGCCGAAGTTTGTTAAGAAACGCTTCACCTTTAATAGTGATGCTCCGTTCAAGTTCGAGTGCCGATGTGGCAAGGTTTGTATTCGCTGGTTGTCAGGCTCAGAAATTTTCGTATCTGAAGAACTAAAAAGCTACCGCTGTTTATTTTTAGATATTACCCACCACGAGTTTGCTTCCTGTGCCTCCTTGCAGCGTTTCTTTCTTGAACAGTTTATGCAGACGTCAGAAACAACTGTCACAACTCATATCATTGTCAAAAACAAGCTTTCTCAGATGCGAAGCCTCTCACAAGCGAGCATGATCTGGTGGCGTCCGCGCTCCATGCGCATTTAATTCAGGGGTTTCACTTGCACATGCGCGTCCCCCCTATCTCTCTTTCCTCTCCTACGCTCCCGCCTCTCTCTGCTCGCAACGTTGACGCAGGCAATGTCGAAATACAGGGGCTTTAGCTACAGTGTACTAGAAGGGGGCAGTGGAATGAACGAGGCGGCCGCGCCGCATCTCGGCTGATTGTCCGGCAGGTGACACTAGCGGTGGCGCTGTTGTGCCATGGTACTGAACATCTCAGGAGAATCTGCAGTGGGAGCGCGCGCCCCGAAATGTGTGAAAGCGTGTAATTGCCTGTTTTTAGCGCGTTTAAAGCGTTTCTGAGCCTTTATCAGTGGGCGCACCTGCTACGCACCGTGGTGCACGAGTGAATATGCAGGCATGCC
This sequence comes from Rhipicephalus microplus, assembly GCF_043290135.1. NCBI lineage: Eukaryota > Metazoa > Arthropoda > Arachnida > Ixodida > Ixodidae > Rhipicephalus > Rhipicephalus microplus. The sequence continues at coordinate 130,353 of NW_027464737.1, read as the reverse complement.
GAAATTCCATCGATACATTCACTGTTTCAAGAGCCTGCCGATGCACATACACAAAAAAAAATGTCAATCGGAGCTTGAACAGATCTGCCTAGCTTCTCAGTCAAGCAGCGCTTTGAGCTGCGTTACATAATAAGTGGTTACCGGCGAACTACAAAGTGGGAAGAAGTATCAAAACCATCACAAAATTATACGCTCGTTTTGTCGGCACTCTCCACAATATCCATAGCACTGTGCTCCTCATATGAGTCTACATGAGCTCGATTGTTTCACAAGAAACCTGAGTATAAGTAACGTTCTCAAAAAATTTATATCGGTTAGGACTCAGTTTTATCCTGCCAGTTTTGCGGAAAATAGCATTTATTGCGTTCTGCAAGGCGTATTACACAATAAACATGTTAAAAACAACAGACAAGCATATTAAAAAGTGCCAATTGTATATATAGTCCATCTGTTAACTGCCTCAATTCATTGCAACCAGTTCTCATTTTGTATCGACTGCTTGAATTGGGCTGCTTTCAAAATATTCTATTGGCGTAACGCCATTGCAAGCCAGGAAATTTATGACGATGTTTTTTAATATAAGCGTCGTGCCATTATTAAGTGTCGAAATTGTAGGCAGGCAGTGCTGCGTCTTGTTCTGAGAAATTTAAGGTTTATATGTACACAGTAAACACACACACACACGCACCCACATGCGTGTACTTGTGGATATATATATATATATATATATATATATATATATATATATATATATATATATATATATATATATATATATATATATATATATATATATGTGTGTGTGGGGGGGGTGTGTGTGTGTGTGTGTGTGTAAGAATAAAGGAGCACACTTACGAAAATTTGATAATTGTTTACTCTACGTTTCCGCCGTGGCCTGCCTTCGTCAGGATTAATCCTGACGAAGGCTAATTGGTTAATTGGCTAATTATTTGGTCAAATGGTTCATTGGATAATTGGAAGGCTAATTGGCTAATTGGTCAATCCTGATGAAGGCAGTGCCACGGCCAAAATGTAGAGTAAACAACTATCGAATTTTCGTAAGTGTGCTCCTTTATTCCTAATTATATTTGCCCCGGACCAACAGAATTTCTTTTTCTGAATCGTATATATATATATATATATATATATATATATATATATATATATATATATATATATATATCCACAAGTACACGCATTTAGGTAAGACGTCACCGCCCCATTTCACAATATCCATGCAAAGCCTCTTAGCACAGATTCAATTTTTAGGCGGTTCATTTCTAGTCAGACTACGTTAGACTTGAACTAGTTTTAAGCCGTCGTACTGTCGAAAAGGTAAAATTTACAGTGCACATTTGTACAGAGACACGCTGTTTTCAGCTTCGTCAACTGTAAACGTTCAGCGCAAGGCTACCCAGAATTTTTGTTGTTGTTTTAATGGGGGGGGGGGGGCAAGCAGTAGAACGACTAATTTCGGCAATCGGAGGTCTTTGTGAATGCGTGTAAATATTTTAGTATACCCTCAAAAGTTAAATTGCAAAAACATTTCGTTGAGTAGGGGGTTCAGATTCCCTTTCTTTTCGCTTTTTACTTATGGCTTCATGGTTCTGCGTGCATTTGACATGGTATTTGTTTTTTAATCTCGCAGTTTTTTGAGCACAGCCAACTTCCAATAAATTGGCTCAGTTATTCCGAATATTGTAGATGAATAACCAACGAATGAAGAGTTAAGACAGAAGAAATCAGAAAAAGACCCGGGCTTTCTAAATAATTTTTGATCTCTCACGAGAGCTTCGATGGAGCTCATATTCAGTAGATGGGCGTGTCATACTTCAAGGGCTTATGATATTTTGTGCGAGACATCAATCAGGGGTAAGTACGAAGAAATCTGCATCAAGAAAGCACGACAAAGGAGCCGAAGTGCATAGCAGTTCCTGCATGTGGCACGCGGCTTTATAAGTACAATTGGACTGCAGCGCCGCTGCTACGGGCAACGCGGAAGGGATCAGGTGGCGAGGCGCTGTCACGCCACTCAACACTTCTAGTACACTCTACTTTAGCAATGTCTGCTAGCCTACGCTAGCTCCCTTTTATCTCTCCTTTAGGTACCTTTCTCGGCGGTGTTCCGATGCCAATTGCGCATGTGCGTCACCTGCCCTTTATTCTGTCCTCGCTTACATCTCCTTCTCCTCTCTATCTCACCTCGCAACGCCAACCCAGACGAGTTTCTTGATTTAAAAATTGATTTGCATGGCGCCACCGTTTACTGCCCCCCCCCCAATACACATAGGCACTAGATCTTCACCTCCAAGGTAGTGGTGGTGGAAGATTTCTGCTGTATATTGCTGACCAATAAAAATTCCCAACATGTGCGTCAATTAAAAGCGGACTGCTTTTCAATCACAGCCTTCTGTCTCTCATTGTTCATTAACAGCAATTTAGATGTCCCAGTGGGAAACACCGGTCCACCCCTGCATGCTTTTTGCCGTCCTAGGCTTCTCTCCTGCGCAACGTCACGATGAACGCCAGCATCAATGCCACCACAAGTTTAAGCGTTACCGCCCGCTGCTTCGAATCTACATATAGTTCCCTTTAGCTGGAGACGGTGTTATTTTTAAAGACGATAGTCTTCATTGGGTACTTCGACGCAAACATTTTGGTCTGTTGGTCTTTTTGTATTTTTGTCTGTCTGTCCGCAGTAACCATACCCCAGACGGCACCGAACAGTGTGCCCAACGGCCAACCCCATCCACAGCACCCACCAATATCGCTCATGTTTCAGAGTTCGTATATACTTGTCGACTGTCAGTTAAAAACCAAATATTGCAACATATTTTGTATGTATGTCTTTATAATAGAGAAGACATACATGAGTAACTCTAACGACCTTAGCGTTTATCACGCTACGCTGACAATGCATAGCGATGCTGAAAAAATCAAGTGTTTCCAACACTTTGCTAAGACGACACGGTGGTGGCGCCTGCCCGTCGCTTTGCGTTCTACACCTTATAGCCTTAAGACAGGTGCGCACGCCTTCCTTCGTTTTCGAAGATAGCTGCCAGACAGCGCTTGTGTGTAACGTGCCTTAGAATTACTGTACATGCTACCTTTATTGAAGGTAGCATATACAGCAACTAACATGCCTAGATGCGCTCGTTCACCTTTGCTGCACGGATCGAAACTCTCTAATGCAGCACCTCCAGAATACGATTCACCAATTTTCTCGAGCAAAACATCAAAGGAACGTCTTGTTTACTCTCTTCAGACGCAAGACTATCGTCTTTTGGCGATATTTGCAGTGAAACATGCAGATACGGGTACGATTCTTTTATCGAATCAAGCGCAAAGCATCAGCTTTGTTATTCCTTATTTGGTGTGGTTAACTGTTCTCTTATCTGTTCTTACTGCGTTTTCTAGGCTTAAAATTTTGCATTTGTGTTACTTCTGTAGAGAATTCTTGAAATTTTTAGATAAGGCAAGTTATTCTTGCATTGTTTCTGCTTTTATTTGCCTCGCTGCAGTGAGCAAATTTGAACATACTGAACACTCTGATGTGACTCCGTGTACTCCGAATGTGCTAGCACGACTTCATTGCTTCGTTCACTTTATTTTTACTAATTATTATTTCATACAGTGGGTTTTCTTTCGTCAGATGTACAGTAAAGCTTTGTCGTCTGAAGCCGATAAACAGTACATGCCACCAAAAAATGCACAGAGATGGAAGATCGATATCGTAGATTTTTGTCTGTTGTACGTGGCCTGCGTCACACTTTGTTTTACGCAGCGAAATAAATGTCACGTATAAAACGGGGCTTGAACATATGTCAGCGCTAATGGCGGCACCTTGCATGCCACTGACACCTCGTTTGAATAAATTAAATTAGCACATCACCACACAACTAGCTTAACAAGCTAACACTTATTTCACGCAATCCCAGATCGATTAATTGGTTGTGATAGCCGGAGTGTTTGGTGTGCTGCCGAAGAATCGATTAGGGGCTTATTAGCCTCGCGTCACTTCGTACTCCCAAGAATTTCTCTTAGGTAACTTGAAGACAAGCTTACGATACTGTTCTGTATAGCAGGCCACAGCACCTTCATGTTCATGTGTTTTACTTGGTGTGTAGGGTCTGCTAAATGTGATCAGACTTGAATACCCTTTTTTTGTACCAGATATGGGATGCAGGCGTGTCAATATGAAGTTTCCACTGCTTGCGGAGCTGCCACGTTGGTCTTAAAGTTCTAACCAATCACTGAGTTGGCACGAAGGGAGTGCACATTGTTGATTATGTCTCTATTCATTCTCTTGACAATCATTTATGTTATTTTTCACAACAAAGACCTAGTTGGCGTTCGATAATATAACAGATGAATACATCCACAAGTTATAAGTTTTGTTTGTGGGTAACAGGTTAACCATCTAGGTTGGTTTTCATGAGATGGCGTAGCAATGCTGAATGCTTTGCGAAGTAGCACCAACAACAAAAAAAGATATTTGTCATGGACTTTAGCGGCTGGCGAACGCTTGCAGGACCGGCACAATAGACTGTTTTTCGCTTCGGCAGGAGGAGTGCATTGTGTCGGCTCTCTTCGCTTTCCGTTTGGGTCTGCATTGTTATACCTAGCGCCCACTTTTTGACACCTCGCATAACGCGTCAGGTGGGTGTTGCGTTGTTCATCGCTACAATAGCCTATGCTTTGTAGGGCACACCACTGGTTTGTACAATAAGCATAAGCCAGCAGTGTTAACCACGGTGGCGACTACATTACTTGAATCGATTTCTTCAGAATTGGTGAATGTAGGGTGGATTCATGAAACACAGTAAAAATGTGACGAAAATGATTTCTATGCACATCATGGCGGCCAAACTACAAAATTCGCGATACTTTATGCTGGTTAAGGGCCTACTAAAGAGATCTCTCATATTTTACTGTAAAGGCGAGTGATTAGCAACAAACGGATTAGTCACAATCAATTGTTTGGTTTTTGTTTCACAATATAGTTCAAGTGCTGCATTTGAACATAATTATTTATCGGCGCAATTAGCGGCATTACGGTGACCTTAACTTCATGTAAACGATGGAACATCAGTGGCGTCGTGATGACGGCGCGGTGCCAGTAACATAAATCGACATGAAAATATTCAAGGCACGACACTCATACTTCCGGACTGGCATTCAAAATGTTGATCTGCCATGTGGGCTACTGCGAGCACCAAGCCATATTTAGGAGTCGGAATCATAAATGGGTGCAGCACCTTCATTGAGAAATAAATTTGACCTTCCGAAAATTAAAATTTTGTTCGTGTAGACCTGAGCTTTATAGACTCTTAATCGAATTCAAGGTGGCTTTGATTGCAAATCTTTCAATTAGTAAAATTTGATTTCTTTGAACTATCTTAAAATTCATTAGATTTCAATCCCCAAAAGTTGATGTGAGCCATTCGTTTCGCCCATCATCATCATCATTTACTTCTTCTTCATCATCGTCATCATAAACGTACCTAGAGAATTAGTTGAGTGCAGATAGCTACAGTAGAGCCAATAGAATAGTAGTTGCCCCTAGAAACAGTTATGACTTGGATGACACCAATCATTGGTTGCACGATAGTGCTCTGTTATGGCCCATCGGTGTCTTCGAGTGAGTCGCATTTGTACTACCACTGGATTCATTAGACCAGACAGCTACTATTATTTGTGATATAGAAATAAAAATTGAGCCAGTGTTCACACACTCCTGCGCTACACTTTATTCCCGATAAAGATGGCAACGAAATATTGTTGGCGCTTCATGATTTCACTCATTACTGCAGCATCAAATAAATTAATAAACTACTAGCATGCTAACCTCCACATGCCTCTTCACACTTTTGGCCTACAGCGTGACCAACTGCTCTTCTGCTTGGCTCTCTCTTTCTATGCCACACAATAGAGTTTCGTTTTTAAGGAGGATAGTCTTTCTTAGGGACCTCCGACGCAGAAACTTTGGTCTGTCTGTCTGTCTGTCTATCTGTCTGTCTGTCTGTCTGTCTGTCTGTCTGTCTGTCTGTCTGTCTGTCTGTCTGTCTGTACGTTTGTCTGTTTATCCACTCTTATCGGCACAGAGTACTTGAAACGGCCGACCACATCCGCAGCGCCCGCCAATGTTGCTCAAGTTTCAGCCTCCATACTTGTGCAATTATCAACTAAAAAGCAATTATTGCGCTTGTCTGGGGCGCCATAAAAACACGTATATATTCTGCATGTGCGTCTTTCACTAGAAAAGGCGGACATAAATAAGTTTAAGGATCTTAGCGCTTATCACACTGCGCTTTCCATGCAACGTTTACTCGAAGAGGCGAGTGGTTCCAACGCTTTGCTAAGACGCGATGGTAGTGGCACCTACCAGTCGCCTTGTGTTCTACGCCTTATCACCTCTGAGACCGTTGCGCACATCCGTCTCAAAGCCACACGCTTCGTTTTTCAAAAAAGCTGTCAGATGGCGCTCTTGTCTCGTGTGTGACGTGATTTGATGCGCTTGTTCGCCTCCGCTGGACGCTCGAAGCCCTCTAACGCAGCGCCTCCAGAATACCATTCACCAATTATCTTGCGCAGAACATCAAATAAATGTTTTGTTCACTCTCTCTAGACGCAAAAATTATCGTTTTTCAATGAAATTTGCATATTAGGATGCAGACACGGGGCCAATGTTTTGCTATGAAACCGTGTTTCAGTCGTCAATTTCTTGATATCGCTTTTCTGCTTTCAACGAACGAGCTCTTCATCTATAATAAACTCTGTTTACTTTTATTTGTATGCATACTATACATCTATTACCAACCCTATCCTTCGTTTTCCTTATGAACTGTACCCTATCATTTCCTGCTCGTTATTTGCCAATAACTAATACGCTACTGTGCCCAGCATTTCTTGAACACTTTGACTCTGCCTTTTTCTGCCTGTGCCAGGAATGTCAGGAGGTGGCAGACACCTACTCCATGGCAGAGGCATATCAGCTCAATCCTTCTCTACCCCCCCTCCCCCCATCATACAACACTAATAAATTATGCAGAGAGGACAGGGAGGCTCTTTGCATGGCTGATACAACCTTTCGGCCCAACAAGTCATTTTGCGGCGAGTCATGACAGCGACTGCGACCAATAAGGTCAGGGAATAGGGTCCCGCCAACTATCTTGAAGAAGCTCGGTTCCCAAGGGCTGCTTTGGCGAAGAACCTGTCTTTAAGTAATAATTTAATAAATGTTCACCACCACTACTGTCACGCTTCCAACATCTTGAAGTAGCATGCACCCAAAAAAGATGTAAAAGTAGCAGAAGCACACATGCCGAATGACAAGTACAATGAACCACTGCTACCATAAGGCCCAACGCTTCACGTTGCAAATGCATTTTACGTGAATTTGCATTCTACGTAATTTTACTACAGTTATGTTACAATTTTTACAGCATAGCCTTTTTCGGGCATAAACCAGAGAACGCGGTCACCGGAGGGGTGCTATACAGTTGAACTAGATATTTGCTCCTCCACTATATAGCGCAAGAGGTTATTTTTTAAGTGTACTACAGTACTAGCACTGTAGACGAGCGTTTTTAGTAAAATGCTGAACATGTCAGTTTACTATGATAAAGCGAAAGCGTGCCACTATTTTCTTGAACACTTTTCTAATGACAGTACAAAAACCACCAGCAGCATTGTAATCCATAATGAAATAAGCTACAGTGCACGACAGGCCAAGCAACCAATAACGGGGACTGACGTAAGGATTAGCTGATCTACAAAGCCCTTATGATTCTCTAGCCTTGTTCTTAGTCGAAGTTGCTGCCTGGTGTAATGTTATCTCACTCCACTAGAAGATACTGCATGAATAGTGCTAAATCATTCACAGCTGCATCACTGCGCAATAAAACTTGTTTATTTTTGTTCTTGACTGTGTTCAGCAAACATGACGACTGATAACAGTCGCACCTATAATAAAGCTATACTTATGAACAATATATGCATCCCTGCTATGTTGCGGTTTGTCATCTAAAAACAATGATATGGTAATGAGAGACGCCTTCAAACATTGCAATAGAATCTACGAATGATTTTCTCAATAAATAAAGTCGCGTAAACAGCTCCTCTATAAAAGAACTGCGATCCTTTTTAGTAAATGTAGGCTAACATTTTGATGTTTCAGACCGTGTTGTTTTTATAAGATTTCAGTTTGTCCTTTCGCTCTGTGCATACATACTATACCAAATTGTTTGTATGATGGAAAACATATTGCAAAAATGATGTCCGTATAATTTTGTTGTCTTACATCTGATGTACCTTTTCTGATGCTTGTCATACGCAAGAAGCAATTTTGTATATATCTTTTCTGTATTTTTGTCAATATTTTTTTCGCGATGGTGGTCTTATGGTTGTTGAATTTCTCCGTTGTAATTTTTTTTTGCGTTAAAGGTAGCCATCTTCTGTGCTATATTTAGTGTCAGTATGTTTTTCGTAGCCATGTATATATATATATATATATATATATATATATATATATATATATATATATATATATATATATATATATATATATATATATATATATGTGTGTGTGTGTGTGTGTGGTGTGTGTTTCTTACGCCGCATTTTGGTATTTTAATGTAAGGTTAAATTACACATCTTTGTCATCGTCTGAACTGCCTTTTATAGGGTTCGCTAGCCTCGTCGAACTGTCAACAAACAGCTTTTAGCCACTGAACCTCATCAGAACCTGTCTTTTTAAATGCGAAGCATTTCTTAGGGAACTTCGGTGACTTTGAGCGTGTCTATCTATCTATCTATCTATCTATCTATCTATCTATCTATCTATCTATCTATCTATCTATCTATCTATCTATCTATCTATCTATCTATCTATCTATCTATCTATCTCTAGCCGCTTACGCTTGGGTGCTCTCGTGGTCACCCCCTTAACTTAGCGTAAACTAAAATTAGCATCGGAGGGTAAGGTGGTTCGACAAATATGACGCGATGCTCAAGACCTCAATAATGTCACAATCCCGTCACGTACGTCGTCAAAAAAACGTCTCGCCAGACAGTGGCACATATCCACGGGTGGGTATGTGCCACTGGTATGCGGGTATGTGCCACAGGTATGTAACTTAGTATCTACCCAGAAAGGACGAGAACACACATGGGCAATTTTAACGTGCGAGCGTTAAGAAATAACCGAAAGCGGCAGCGTCGACCCTACGAATGCATAAGGTGAATGTCAGAGTCCCAGCTGGAATCAAACCCAAGCATTCTGCGTGAAGTGAAGCATTTTACCACAGAGCTACGCCAGGTCTCGGAACTACTTTTCAAATAGGCGTTAATCTTCGTGAGACGTCAATAGTGGTTGCAGTGCTGCCTGTCCAGTTTTATTAACATTACACATGCCCTCCTGTCATACATCCATCACGTCCGGTTAACGTCAATTGTGGTTAGTTGGCATGCACTGAAGTCGATTTATGTGGCAGTGTTCAGGGCCAGCATCCTAGTGAGCATCAGCACTTCATATCAGCTTCTGGTGTTGCTAATGCGTATGCTCCAGTTGGCATCGTGGCGCAAGTGCAAATAACTGGTTATATAAACATCTGCAACTCTTCAACGTATGTGTGTGCGTGCAACGTTTGTACATATATTTAGCGCCAGATAATGACGTGTCACACAATAAAAAATTGCAACACGGTCACCTTTCCTCCGCATGCTTCGCATAACGTTGATTCCCAGGTACGTGGGATCTGTCGATTTTGTTTGCGTGAATTAAAATGATTTGATTTCTTTTCATTTGATTAATAGAGAACTCCAGAGAGTTCGGCAACATGTGCTCTTTGCCAAGCATCTAGCTCAAATGAAACGGGAATTAATGCTTTTGCTTTATTCTAAACGCGGCTGCCGCGACCGATATTGCAATCCGGCCACTCGGGCTCAGCAGTCGAGCCCCGCTATGACAGCGCCATCATCGCGGTGGATTGAAAGACGTTTCCGAACTTTGCTTCATGGAGCCACCATACGCCGAGGTTATGTGTGCACATACTTCAAACGAAACCGTTCACAGAAATCAAAAACCAAGTTTATTGTCGTTATGCCTGATATTTGCCTGGGAATATGATGTGGAGATAAGATAGCTTAAAAAACGACAGCGAAGAAACACGCCGGTACGAAAAGAAAGGGAGGGCAGGGGGAGTGGGTGCTTAGATGATAATATGGAAACGAGTCTTACTCTTAGCAGAAATATGGCGTAAATTTCTCACCTGGACAGCCTAAATCAAATGGGCGTTGAAGCATATTCCACTCTTCTATTATTTCTTGTTCCTACCAATGACAGCGGCTGGTTCTACTTAATGAGCTGCAAAATTTAAGACAGACACAAAACTTCATTTAGGTCCTTAGAAACTTCACCACCAAAAGCGTATACATTGTGGGCTGCTGCCAAAAACAGATTTAATTCAAACTACCTTATCGCTTTTTATAAGCAAAAAAATGAAGACTCATGAAAGATACATGCTGCATGTTCAATAGTTTTCCTTATACTGTTGACGGGAGATAAGAATCTAGTTACTTAGATTTAGAAATGATTTACCTGTAATAGCATTCCCTTTAATTCATTGTTCTTTGCTTGTGTTTTTGCTCGTACACCATAGTATTTTCAAGTTAATTGCTGAAAATATATTTTGAATACAGCGTTAGAGCAATCCGATGCTGTGGCGTAGCCAATGCATGTGGTAGTGATCCTTGCCATCATTATTATGGTAATTTTCAACCTATTAGTTCTACACTGCTCGAAGTGGGTATCTCCTAGTAATCTGCATTTTATTATATACTGTGTTCGGTGGTTCTATCGTAGGCTGAGAACTTTTTAGAGCGTTGCCACTCCATGTAAAGCTGTTCCAATCTTGGATATGTTTTAAATACGAAGCATTTCTTAGCGAACTTCAGCTACTTTGAGCGTATCTATCTATCTATCTATCTATCTATCTATCTATCTATCTATCTATCTATCTATCTATCTATTCATGACTTTATATCTCCTGGCCGTTTCGATAATGGTATCAATACCAAACTTGGTATGGCATAACATGACTGTTTGAAGAAAATATTTGGCTATTCAGACCACGAAAATCATGACATGCGTGTCATGTAACAAGGTGACTACATGCCATGCTCATGAAGCGCTCGCAGCTGTTTCGCTAGCGTCACATACACCAAATTCGGTATTACGGTACGTGAATGGATGAAGAAGGTATATGACTGGTACAAACATGATAATCATGAAATGTGTCTCATGTGAGAACATGACTACATGCAGCAGTCAAGGGCCTATACATTTCGACGTGACGCGCTGCGCGTGCTCACCGGCATTCATTTAGTCGCGTCACGTCGGCGTTGCCACGCCAGGCACCGTACCTGCCATGCGTACGGACCACGCCAGGCACCGTACGCGTGCGTTGCCCTGACGCATGCGCGTTTTAGCGCGTCCGGCGTCTTTCCGCCGCGAAAAGAGAGAGGCGCAGTGTTGTCTGAATGACGCATCGGTGCGAAATGTAGCACGTCGCATTTCGTGCCGGTTGCCGTCGGCCCGCGCCGATGGACGCTGGTTGTGCCAGTCGCACCTGGCGTCAAACTATAGAGTTATCGCTTTATGCTAACGTAGCGTCGATGTGCCTTGTGTGCGCGCGCGTCAACGCTACATTGGAGTATATTGGACCCTTCATTATGCACACGCGGACGTTTTGCTAGCTCCACACATACCAACTTTGGTGTTACGTGACGTGAATGAATGACAAAAGCATATGACTGGTGCAAACATGATAATCCTGACACGCGCGTCGTGTAAGAACATGACAACGCGCCACGCTCACAGCGTGCTGGCGGCCGGTTCGCTAGCTCCACATATACTAAATTTGGTGTCACGTTATGTGAATAGATAACGAAGGTAAAGGACACATCCAAACATAATAATCATGACATAGAAGTCATGTACGGCATCATTTACCTCCACCTCATAACGTTCTGCTGGTTTTAAAGGGACATATAAACCTCTCTAATTTCTGGTTCGCATATCGATAATACCCACTGTACGTAGGATCTGCCAATTTTTTTCATCTTTGTGTTTCCATTCCTTCACTCTATTGACCATTGCTTACTAATACGCATTGCGTGGCATCCCTGGAGTTCTTTTTATTCTTAATGCACAAAGAGAATTTTGCCTATTTCTGTTTCTTCTTACTCCGTTCATCTTTCTTACCATCTCTTAATACATTGGCCATATTGTTTTGTTCCGTCACACGTTGCACTGTTATCAACTCCTTCATTTTTCTTTGTTTTTCGCTATGCACGAAATTTTCGCCTTATATATTGGTAAAAAAATTTAGAATGCTTGACAGTTTCTGCTTTACTGATTGATATGTGGGGTTTAACGTCCCAAAACCACTCTATGATTATGAGAGACGCCGTAGTGGAGGGCTCCGGAAATTTAGACCACCTGGGGTTCTTTAACGTGCACCCAAATCTGAGCACACGGGCCTACAACATTTCCGCCTCCATCGGAAATGCAGCCGCCGCAGCCGGGATTCGAACCCGCGCCCTGCGGTCAGCAGCCGAGTGCCTTAGCCACTAGACCACCGCGGCGGGGCGTTTCTGCTTTACTAAAAGTGGCAAATGAACTGTCACCGTTTAAGAACGTCTGGCATAAGCACCCAATCCCACCCCGTCCTTCGGCGACTTGTCTTTGTGTGAGACGGCCCCCTGTCAATAACTACCCTAGGTATGCATACTACTGTGCCGATAACAGATGTTGGTTGATAATTGTGAACTTTCATCTTACAAGGCTATTTAACGTCACTTTTGTTTTAAATGCGAAGCATTTCTTGGCAAACTTCCGCGACTTTGAGCGTATCTATCTATCTATCTATCTATCTATCTATCTATCTATCTATCTATCTATCTATCTATCTATCTATCTATCTATCTATCTATCTATCTATCTATCGATCTATCTATCTATCTATCTATCTAGCCACCTACGACCTTTAGCTCTCCTGGCCGTTTAGATAATAGCATATACCAAACTTGGTATGGCATAACATGACTATATGACGAGCATATTTGACTAGTCGTAACATGAAAATCATGACATGTATGTCATAAATGTCATAATTTACATTTCATGTTCCTGCTACTGTTGTGGTGGTTTCGTTCATATGACATGTTGCAAAACTGGAGTGGGATGACATGATTGCATGGCGAACACAAGCGACATAACCTAACATGAAATTCATGACATACGTGGCATGTGAACACTGGACTACATGCCACGCTCATGATGCCCTCACGGCCGTTTCGCTAGGGTCACATACACCAAATTTGGGTGAATGGATGACGAAGTTATGTGGCCGGTGCAAGCAAGATAATTATGAGATGCTTGTCACGTAACAACATGACTAAATGCCACAATCATGATGCGCTGACGGCCGTTTCACTAGCTTCGCATATACCAAAATTGGTATTATGGTACCTAATTTATGACGAAGGCATGCGACTGGTCAAAACATGATAATCATGAAATGCGTGTCATGTAACAACATGACTACATGCTACGCTCATGATGCGCTAACGGCCGTTTCGCAAGCTTCACATGAGAGTTTCTCCAGTGCACTATTGCACTATTTCTCCAGCGCACTATTTCTCCAGCAAGCTTCAAGTGAGTGGAAGACAAAGTGATTCTCTTGTGGAACACATCTTGCGGTCTGTGCTGTTTTTTCTGCGTTCCACGGCGCAACAGCGGGGTCTCCAGCCCCCTACATCGTGGTCATGGATGTACAATCCCCGGAGATCCCGCCCAGTACCAGTTCATCCACGGGCATTGCTTCAAGAAAGCGTGGAAATCCATATGGTGTGAGCGAGGACACCGAGCTGTACTCTGCATCAGACTACGAGTCCTCGGAAGACGACTTCGAACCTGTGCTCTACCGCAAGGCCCAACGAAGAATCATGAACGCATCATCGGCATCAAGTACAGCCACTGTGAGGACAGCACCTCAGCGATGGCCTCACTCCATTCTGTTTGTGCCGCAGACTACTACTGCCAATCTACGCTTCCTCAACAGGAAAGCACTGTCCTTGTACCTTGAAAACATCGTGCCTAACGAGATTAAGGACATCAGAATAAACACGAGGAAGAATATTTTGGCAATCGACGTGAGGAACCCAAGTGCACTGAACACGCTACAGCATGTGTCAGAGCTGGGAAACATCAAAGTCCGATCCATCATACCAGCGAATGGTGACACCGTAACAGGAGTTATCTATGACATAGACACTGAAATGGCCAATGAAGATCTTCCTGTACTGATAAAACCAGTGAGTGAAAACAACGTCATTGTGCATGCTGGTCGCCTAGGCAACTCTCGTTGTGTGCGACTAACATTCAAGGGTGACTGTCTTCCCTCTTACGTGAAGGTGGGCCATTTCCGTCACCAGGTTCGCCCATTTATTCCGAAGCCTATGCAGTGTTTCAAGTGCCAGAAGATTGGCCACGTGCAGGGCGTTTGCAGAAATTCCGCAGTGTGCCCCCGATGCGCTGAACACCACTCAGAAGACGACTGTAAAGCAACTACGTTGAAATGCCCCAACTGCCAAGGAGCTCACAGTGCTTCCTCCAAGGACTGTCCTCAGATTAAGAAAGAGGTTTATATTCTGAGGCAAATGGTGCGAGACAACTCGACTCACAGAGAAGCTGCGCAAAAAGTAAGGCGAAGGCGTCGTCATCGTCGAAGGTCCTCACGAAGGACAGTGCAAAATCTGACGAGAAAGACAGAAACTCAAGTGAAATCGACAGGCGCGGCTCCTAGCACGGCAAACATCTGCGCTGAAAGAGAAGATGCTGGAAGATCTCTCTCTCCAAAGGAATGGCCACCCCTTCAGCCTAGACGATCTGTTGAGCCTCAACAGAAGCCGCCTACACGACCTGTCGAGCCTCAACAGAAGCCGCCTCAAGAACAAGCACAAAATGCTGCAACGGCCGGGAAGCCAGATCATCGCGTGATGATGATGCTAAGATCATTAGTGGACACCATTCGCATGTTGTTAAGCGACATGAATACACCGTCAGCCAAAAGTGCCCTTCAAGTACTGGACGCGCTTAGTCCAGTGCTAGCAGCCTTAGAGTAGACCATGGCTAACCCACCACTGTCTTTCCGGGATGAGGTTCGTAAAGCAGCAATACTGCAGTGGAATGCCAGGGGACTGAGATCGCGCATTGGTGACTTTTGTCGATTTGTGTACGTCAATATGTTTCCCGTAATCGTCATTTGTGAGCCGAACTTATCGAGTGCAATACCACTCTCGGGATACGAACCTTTTATGTCGTCTACTGTTACTGAAAGCAGCAAGGTTCTGGTGTACATTCGCCGAGACCTCACTTACATCCTTCAACCTGTACCACCTCATGACGGAAACCAATACGTATGCTTAAGAGTGAAAAAGGGGAGGCTCAACATCACTGTGGTTGGCGCATACCTATCACCATCAAACCGTTTCGATCAAAAAAGATTACGAGACATCATAGCATTAACTCCTGACCCGTGTGTTATCATTGGGGATTTTAACGCTCATCATACGTTATGGGGAAGTCAGAATACCAACATGAAGGGCAGAAGCTTGGTGTCTTTTGTCTCCGACAACCAACTTTGGTTACTGAATGATGGCAGTCCTACATTTTTACGTGGCTCCACATACAGTAGCTGTCTCGACTTGGCTTTTGTTTCGCAAAGCCTAGTGACACATACTGAATGGTTCACGGATATAGAAACGCACGGGATTGATCACATTCAAACATACGTCAAGATCAGAGGATTGTCGCCTCCCAAAGTGCGCGACATCGTTAAAAGAGTGGACTGGAAAAAATTTCAGTCCCGTATGGAAGACCAATGCCAAGAACACATATCCGATTTACAAGAGGCCATCAAGAGCACTGTAAAAGAGACTGTGTGTACGATCCCATGCCCTGTAAGAATCATGGACATCGACATAAAGCTGGAGCGACTTCGAGCCTTGCGACGACGAGCTGAAAGAAGGTACCGGCGCACGAAGGACATAGAAGATTTACGGACTGCTAGACGTATGCAGAAGAAGATCAAACGTCGGTTGGACAAGCTAGAATTGCAACGCTGGATTACTTTCTGCGAGTCACTCGACCCTCGTAAGCCTTTATCGCAGATATGGAGGACGGTTATAGGTTTGCGGTCATCGCCCATCCAGAAGTCACCATTCAAGGCCTTAGCCCTTCACCAAAATCGACCAGATGTGGACGTTGCAGAAGAGTTCTGTGCCGGATTATCAGGACAAACTACAGCCATCAGCAGCTCAACACTTTCGAGCAGTTGTCCGCCACCACGTGACTCCTGTATGGACTACCCGTTCACCATTCAGGAGCTCAAAGCAGCACTCGCTTCATGCGACAAGACCTCCGCACCAGGACCTGACGGAATCTCCTACAGAGCCCTGTGTCATCTGGGTGAGCGCGCGAGAATAGCTCTACTTCAGCTATATAATGATTGTTGGATAGAGGGCACTGTCCCCTTAAGTTGGAAAACTAGTCGTCTAGTACCATTACTAAAACCTGGCAAATCACCGTTGGAACTCTCCTCCTATCGCCCGATCGCATTGGCTAGTTGCGTGGGTAAAGTGATGGAGAGAATGATTCTCAGCCGACTCGAGTGGTACTTGGAGTATCATGAGATCTACCCAAATGCCATGGCTGGCTTTCGACGTGGTCGATCATCGATCTATAGCGTCATCGACCTAATCACGTACGTTGAACACGAGAAAGGCCATAAGCGTCTTTGCGCCTCTCTGTTCCTTGATGTCAAAGGAGCCTATGATAACGTTACACATGAAGCCGTCCTTACCGCACTAGAAGAGATTGGAGTGGGTGGCCGAATGTTTAAGTGGATACGCAGTTATCTCCGAATGCGATCCTATTTTGTGAGTACAGAGACCGGGAACACGTCTACACATTTCAATTGTCGTGGCGTCCCTCAGGGTGGTGTACTGAGCCCTGTGCTATTCAATATAACACTAATCGCTCTCCATACGCACCTACCAAACAATATTTATCTATCAACATACGCTGATGACATCTGCATCTGGACATCTGCGGTGACTCGCCTGCAGTTACGAGCGAGAATACAGAGAGCTGCTTCTGCAACTACTTTGTATCTACGTAATCGAGGCCTGGAAATTTCCTCCGGAAAGTGCGCTCTTCTGGCATTTACGCGCAAACCCATGTCGAATTACAGAGTGTCAATTAACGGTCAAATTATACCGTATCGTCGATCTCACAAGTTTCTGGGTGTCATAGTCGACAGAGACATATCATGGAGCCCTCATGTGTCGTATTTGAAAAAGCGATTGACAGGCATATGCCATCTTTTCAAGTTTCTCGCTGGAAAGTCTTGGGGAATGCAGCCTAATGCTATGTTACGACTGTATAGGGTGCTTTTCCTTGGATTTTTACGATACAGTCTGCCTGCATTATCAAACGCCAGCAAAACAAGTCGACGCATGATACAAAGCGTTCAAGCACAGGCGCTTCGAATATGTCTAGGTCTGCCTCAGGGTCCCTCCACAATGGCGATTATAGCTATAGCCAAAGACCACCTCGTGCAGACCCATATTGAAATTGAAGCTTTGAGAACACACATAAGGCATGTGGGCCGGACTCCCCATCACCACCTAGCCTCTTTGCCATGGATAGACCTCATACGTCATTTTGTCGAACAATAACTACACATGGTGACTCCTTACCAACTGGTTTTACGCCCGCGGCGAGACCTTCAATTCCTTCATGGTGCCTCAAACAGCCAGTCATCAACCTGACAATACCAGGCATCCAGAAAAAATGAGATTTCTCAATACCAGCCCTCAAGCAGCTCGCCTTACTTCTGCTGTACAAGAAGTACCGAGACTGCACCCACGTCTACACCGACGGCTCCGTCCTGCCAAACAGCTCAACAGCGGCGGTCGTTATTCCAACGCACGCCACAACCATCAAATTCAGGACAGCTCATGCAACCACAACAACGGCAGCAGAGCTTGCAGCGCTACGCGCTGCGCTGCGTTTCATTAATGACCAGAACACGCAACGGTGGACGATTTTCTGCGACTGCAAGCCGGCACTGCAGTCACTTCTGTCAAGTCTACGCCGTGGTCCACACGAGCAGTTGGTATTTGAAACAGCAGAAATGCTACACCATATAACAGAGAAAGGGCACCACGTTATATTTCAGCGGTTGCCAAGCCACTGTGGAATTATCGGTAACGAACGAGCTGATCAAGCTGCTCGTTCAGCCCATACAGAAGACAACGACCAGTCAATACCTCTCTCAAGAACGGACGCTGCTAGGAGGCTCCGCGTGCTTGCTCGCCAACGCTCCCTGGCTCTTTGAAATGAGCCTCTCTTCACGCATGCAAGATTACAATCCCTTGATCCAACGTTAAGCATGCAGCTTCCAACAAAAATTCGACGAGGCGACGCTACTGCTCTGTGCAGACTATGGTTGGGAGTCGCGTTTACCCGTGCGTAGGCGTTCCGCATAGGTATGGCCGACACTGCCGACTGTGCACACTGCGGAGATGAAGAGACGATTCGACATATCCTGTGTGACTGCCCGAAACACAACCTGAAAAGACAACACCTTTCTAATAAACTAAATAGGTTAGATGACCAGCCGCTGTCAGAAGAAAGTATACTGCGCCATCGTCATGACTCATCATCACAGAAGAAAGCCGTGCGAGCGCTACTGGGCTTCTTACGAACTACTGGCCTGTCGGAACGCCTCTGAGTGGACTGATTTTGTGCGTGCGTGTGTGTCGGTGTTTTTCTTAATTATTTTTTACTCTCCCTTTCTCTTTCAACCCCCTATTCCCCAACCCCAATGTAGGGTAGCATACCGGATACTAACATCTGGTTAACCTCCCTGCCTTCCTTATTTCTCGTTTCTCTCTCTCTCTTCAAGTGAGTGTTTCTCCAGCGCACTATTGGACGTAGTGAAGATCATGAAAAACGCTGGCTTCGTTACATCAAGGACATATTCGGTGTCTAAAAGGAAGAGTACTTAATAAATGTTTTTCTTTTTTTTGTTCAACGTGTCGTAATGTTAAAAGCCATGCAGATAACCTGCAGTTTTAAAGTCAATACATTTCTGCAGCTTGCAAGCCAACTTTAGTTTTTATTACTCATCAAGCAGTCTTTATCACAATTCATTTGCCGCACATGCCTCCTTTCAGTGGTTCTCATTGGGCAGTAACACCGCACGTTATAGCACTAGTCTGTGGGTTCTTTTGAGCCCCACCAGCAGACACTATACTCGACGCACCTGCATGGTATCAACGGCGCTAACGTCGTAATCATGCTTAAAAATTAGCGTATATCCATGTTTGACAAAGGTAGCTATATTTCAACAAATTGGTGCAGTTGAAGACTTTTTTTACCAACGCAGTGAAGGCTGCAAAGCCAAACCGTGCGTGTCGTACCACTAATGAATGTAGTCCTATACTTTTGTCCTTATTTTTGTCGTGAAATACGAAAGATACTGCCATGTTTTTTTTTGTATATAGCTTTGACACAGATCGAAGTTCACACAAGTAAGATATTCGTGTTTGTTTTATTTTATTTGGCATGATTTTGCGTTTTTTACACACATGAGCAAACCATTACTTCTACGCGTACTTTGGATGTCAAGGGAAGTTTGCTTCGATATAAAAACCTGGTCACGCACAGCCATCTTTTTCCGCAGTGGTACGAGACGCGTGACATGCTGGACTACTTCGCGTATAGTAGTTCATATGCTTAAGCTCCGCCCTGTAGCTTTTCCGTCATTGCCAAGAAGAGTGGTCTTATAGTATAGCTGACATTGTCTCTGCCTTACATACCACTGCGTCCCTCTAAACGCCGCTGACCTACAATATGATCTAGTGGCACGCCAGCCTGGGCTCCAGCGTCAGCTTTCACGCGAATGCCGACAGGTGGCGCCACTGCTACTTTTCCTGCTTTTCATGCTTTTCATTATTCATGATGTACCTACAAGGATTTGAGGCAAAATTAGAGGGAAGTGGACTGGGCTTCAACCTCTCTTTAGGCAAACAAGGAATACTTATTGATCAGGCACTACCAGCATTAATGTACGCAGATGATATAGTGCTAATGGCCAAAAACAAGGAAGATTTGCAGAGATTGATGGACATCTGCGGTAATGAGGAACATAGGTTATATTTTAGATTCAGTAAAGAAAAATCAGCAGTCATGATTTTCAATGACAACGAAGGTAGTGAGCTTAGAATACAGGAGGTCACGCTAGAGATAATAGATAAATACAAATATCTGGGCGTATGGATAAGCAATGGGACCGAGTATCTGAGGGAACACGAAATATACGTGACGACTAAAGATAACAGGAATGCAGCAGTCATGAAAAATAGGGCACTATGCAATTACAATAGGTATGATGTTGTGAGAGGAATGTGGAAAGGAGTCATGGTTCCTGGGCTGACGTTCAGCAATGCGGTCTTGTGCATGAGATCAGAAGTTCAAGCAAGATTAGAAATTAAGCAACGTGGAATAAGTAGGCTTGCTTTAGGAGCTCACGGGAATACACCAAATCAGGGAGTACAAGGTGATATGGGATGGACATCGTTTGAGGGCAGGGAAGCTAGCAGCAAGATAAAATTTGAGAAGCGATTGAGAGAAATGGGGAAGAGCGTTGGGCTGGGAAGGTTTTCAGCTACTTGTACATGAAGAATGTCGATACAAAATGGAGGAAGCGAACCAGGAAGTTGACTGGTAAATACCTAGAAAACAGCAAGTGGCCAAACCAAAAAGAACTATCGGTTAAGAAGAAAGTGAAGGAAATGGAGACTGACATGTAGAGAATGGGCATGATTAAGAAGTCCGCACTAGAGATCTATCAAACTTTTAAGCAGGAAATTGCCAAGGAAAGGATCTATGATAATACTCGGGGTAGTTCTGTACTGTTTGAGGCCAGGACGGGAGTACTGCGAACCAATACATATCGGGCCAAATACGAAGGGGTAGACACAGTATGCAGTGCGTGTGGAGAGGAAGAAGAAACTGCCGAACACTTGATAATGTTCTGTAAAGGACTTCACTTTATAGTTCAGGATGATGGCGCAGACTTTTTCAAAGCACTGGGGCTTAGGGACCGGGAGGGCAAAATAAACTTTAAGCGGGTAGACTTAACTAGAAGGAGGTTATCTGATTGGTGGCTAAAGTCAAGGCACGAGTGAAAATTAAACTCCTCACTGCAAAGTACGAATCCTCAAACTCACTTTGTAAGGAAAAAAAATAAATGCAGTTTTTGGTTCATTAGGTATTACGGCTTGGTGGCGCTAGCCACCGCCCGATCTAAAGGGTACAGCCATATCCATCCATCCATCCATCCATGCTCTTGAGTCAGTGTTACTTTTCATGCTTTCATGAGTCAGGGTTGACTAGCAAAGTGGATGGACGTGTTTTTGAGTGCTCCCGATCCACTGCGCATTTAAGTGGTTTTGAATGTTTTGAGCTTGCCTTTATAATTAATAAGGGAGCAGTTAAATTGTTGTAGCACTTATTACATTCGGCTATTATATTACGGCTTCTTCGGGGTCAGTCGCCAGGTATTTACAAGTTTTTGCGTGTGTTTGTTTCTTTGTGTTTTTTCTCTTGCCACCCTGTGGGGGATGTGCACTTACATTGAACACACAAATTTTTGTAGTAGAGCTTAGACTTTCTTTTTTTCGTAGGACAGGAATCGTGTTTTTTAATGATCGAGTGAGACAAGTCGCAAGAACAATTGGTGTGATAAATACATGGTTAAAAAATTGTAACTTGTTCAGGATGCCGTGTGGCTTTGAAAATGGACTCAAGTGCAGAAGCTAATTGAGAGGAGGCTAACGCAAAGTGTAGGCCATGTGAGGTCGAGGAAAAAAATTGAGAAAACGATGGTTGCCCAAAGTGAACTGCTGATGAGAATAGCTGAGCTGATGACTGCATTGGCGACAGAGCAACAGAAAACGAGGGCTATGTGAGAAAGCCTGAAGACCACCGAGGAAGCACTAGCCAAGGTGAACAAAGGAGCAGCCGACGGAGAGAACAGTAGGGCACCGGCAACCAGAACAGCGGAGAAGAATGAGCAAGCAAGCTTAAAAAAAACAGGTTCAGCCGAGTCAATTGTCGCAAGGACCAGCTTCAACGAAGTAGTGGTGGGGCTGGGTGGGTACAAAGCAGCTAGCATCACAGGTGCAAGTAACCCCCAGGTGCAAGACGCTCTAGCTGAAATGTCACAGCATGTGATAATCACTGGGGACTCGAATTTAAATTGATGCTCAGAAGCAATCAAAGAAAGGGTAAGAGGTGGCAAGAGGGTTGCAGTAGGGACGTTACCAGGACACAAGCTGGAAGCCGTCATGAGGCAAACGAGCGCAATACTCAAAACTACAGCTTCTAGACGAGACCTCGTGATAATTCGAGGTGGTTTAAACGATGTCATAAATGAAGATACGACAGGACTAGTGACCACACTGGCGAAAGGGGTCGGTAACATGCGCACCACTTCTCAAGTACAGGTAGAGATATGCACGATACTGGAGGTACCCGTGCGTGTCGGCAACCTGCAAAGAGCGGTTATCAACGCAAACCAAGAGATAAGTATGAATCGAGAGAAACGCTTTGAGATGGTGGAAATAAACAGAGAGGTGCATAGGTGAGGTTGTTTTTAACGTGACAGAATTTACTTCGATGGGCCGCTAGGTCAAGAGGTGGGTTGGCGATTGCATGACGCGCAGTGGCATGTTGGAGGGACACGCGGGCTTTTCGGGGAACAGGATAGTTAGTAACAAGGAAAACAACCAAGGAGACTCTGACAGGTGGTATGAACAGATAGTATTCCAAAGTGGCATCAGTATCTAAAATGGTTGAGTCTGGGGCTGGAATAGACATAGCCACGAGCGCCGAGCCAATTCAGACATATGATATTTAACATGCAGGGTGGCAGGAGCAGGCTGAAGTCGGAAGAGATAGAAGAACAGCTAAGGGAGAATAGGCAGATGGGATACGATTTTGTAGAAACACATCTTAGGGACATCGAACAACCTCCTAACAATGCACACTACGCGTGGTAATATTGTAATAGAACAGAACGCAGAAGAAAGGTGGTAGTATTGAGGCATTCATTCATAAAATACAGACTGGCAAAGAGTCAAGCAGGAGTGCAAGGAACATTTATGGCTAAAAGGGAAAGTGGCAGGTCAAATGATACTCCTTGGTTTGGTGTACTTGTGAACGGGAGCAAAGGCCAGAGAGGAAAACCAGGCCAAGGTAGAGTGTATATCAAAGGACATTTAGGAATTAGGAGGAGAGTGCGAGATAATAATACTAGAAGATATGAATGCGCACGTAGAGAATATAGAGGGGTATAGCGACCCAACAGTCAAATTGATCATATATATGTGTGAAAGGCTTGGTTTGACCATTAGCAACAGTACCGAGATGTTTGAAGGACAAATGACATGGGGGTGGGAAGGTTGCAGTGGACGATAGATTACGCCCTGATCTCACATAGGATGTATGATCGGCTCAGGGGAATGCAAATAAATGAATGTGGCTCCAGAAGTCTGGGCAGTGATCACAAATGTATAAAGCCAAGTTTTCGAAGAGCAGTGAAAGTGGGAAGAAGAAAAGATGAGCAACTACAGGAAAATTTTTATTCAGAAAGGCAAATGGAAATTGCTACTAAACCAATTGAGAAAGTAATCACTGATGATAATAAAACGGCCTGGACATACACGAATCTAATTAAACTGTTTGAGCTAAAGCTTGCTAAGGTACGTGACCAGTCAACCCGGAAAAAGAAGACACAAACACAAGAGTTGGTGGGCTGAGGAAGTTAAGAGAGCCATAAAAAAACGTCAGTAAGCCTTTAAGGAACAGAGACGTGCTAAGCAGCGGGGTGAACCGACAGATGATGTCGAAAGAAAATCGGATATCTTTCTAAGCTGTAGGACGGAGGCATATCTTCTTTAATTTAGAAGAAAGGGGGCTCAGTGACTGGCAGAAGAACATAAAAGGATAGAAACCCAGCTGCAATTTTGTAACCATCTAAACTCCTTAAGAAATGAGACGAGCCTAGAGCAGATGTTTATAACTACAGCTCAAGGTGCTAGGCTAGAAGTGTACGAAGCTATTGAATATATAAGAACAAGGATGACAGAAAATTTTCAACAAAGAAGTGCTTTATGCACCACAAAAGACAAGGAAGAATCTAGTGGCAGAATGGCTCTATTTTCACAACGAGAGTGGGAAAGGATTGAGAAGAGGGTTCCTAGTAGTACATCAACAGGCCAACACGGCATTCCAATTATGCTGATTAGGACATTAGGTCCAAAGTCTGAGCAAGCTTCGAGAGAGGCAGTGAGCAAAATAATAATCGATGGTGAAGTCCCCGATAGATGGAAACTTAGCAGGATGAGCATGATTTAAAAAGGAAAGCGGGACAAAGCTGACATAAACAACTACCGTCCTATAACAGTGACATCAGTGGTCTACAGGCTGGCGATGATAATTATGAAGGTAAGACTGCAGGCATGGATAGAGAGGGGGTGCTGGGGGAACTGCAGAATGGGTTTCGGAAACACAGGAAGTTGGAAGACAATCTGTTCTCACTGACGCCGTGCATCGAAATAGCAGAAAAGGAACACAGGCCCCTGTGGCTAGCATTTTTGGATATCAAAAGAGCGTACAATAGCGTGATTCAAGAGGACTTGTGAGGAATACTGGACACACTAGGTGTGGAAGATGGACTCACTAATCTTTTAAAGGATATTTATAAAGGTAACAAGGCAGCTCTAAAGTTGGAAAAACAGGTATCCAAGTCCGCAAAGGTAATACGGCGGCTTGGGCAACGTGTGTTCTGTCACCTTTGTTATTCATGATTTACCTACAAAGATTAGAGGCCTGCGTCTCTCATAATCAGAAGTGGTTTTGGGACGTTAAACCCCACAAATCAATCAATCAATCAATCAAAGATTAGAGGCCTAATCCGAGGTAAGTTGACTGGGCTTCAACCTCCCTTTCTTCAAACAAAGAAAACCCATTGAAGAGGCACTGCCATCATTGATGTACGCAGATGGTATAGTGCTAATGGCCAACAACAAGGAATATTTGCAGAGATTGATGAACATCTGCAGTAACGAGAGAGGTGGGTTAGATTTTCGATTCAGTAAGGTAAAATTAGCAGTCATAATTTTTCATGAGAATGAAGGTAATGAGCTTAAAATACAGGAGGTCATGCTAGAGTTAACATATAAATACAAATATCTGGGCGCATAGATAAGCAATAAGACCGAATACCTAAGGGAACACGAAATATATGTGACGACTGAGGGTAACAGGAATGCAAGAGTGATGAAAAACAGGGCACTGTGAAATTACAATAGGTACGATGTTTCGAGAAGAATATGAAAAGGGGTCATAGTTCCTGGTCTGACGTTCGGCAATGTGGTCTTATGCATGATATCAGAAGTTCAAGCAAGATTAGAAATTAAGCAACGCGGCATAGGTAGGCTTGCCTTAGGAGCTCACGGAAATACATAAAATCTGGGAGTCAAGGTAATATTGGATGGACATCATTTGAGGGCAGGGAAGCAAGCAGCAAGATAAAATTTGAGAAGCGATTGAGATAAATGGGGGAGGATTGTTGGGCTAAGAAGTTATTCAGCTACTTGTACATGAAGAATGTCGATACCAAATGGAAGAAGGGAAGGCGAAAATTGACTGGTAAATACTTAAAAACAGCAAGGGGCCAAACCAAAAAGAATTGTCGGTTAAGAAGAAGATGAAGGAAGCTGACACTGATATGTGGAAAATTTTCATGATTAAAAAGTCCGCACCAGAGATCTATCAAAGTTTTAACCAGAAAATTGCCAAGGAAATGATCTACGACAATAATCGGGGTAGTTCTCTACTGTTGGAGGCCAGGAAGGGAGTATTGCGAACCAATACATATCGGACCAGATACGAAGGGGTAGACACCATGCAGGGCGTGTGATGAGGACGAAGAAAAGGCCGAATATTTGATAATGTTCTGTAAAGGGCTTCACCCTATAGTTCAGGATGATGGCGCTGAGTTTTTTAAAGGACTCGGGTTTAGGGACAGAGAGGACAGAATAGACTTTAAGCGGGTGGAATTAACCATAAAGAGGTTATCTGATTGGTGGCTAAAGTCAAGGCACGAGTGAAAATTATACCCTTCACTGCAAAGTACGAGTCCTCAACCTTACTGTTTAAAGGAAAAAAAATAAATCTAGTTTTTGGTTCATTAAGTATGGTGGCTTGGTGGCGTTAGCCACCCCCTGATCTAAAGGGTACAGCCATATCAATCCATCCATGCTGGGGAGCCTTCATATGCGCGCGTCTGCATTTGACGCACGCACATCTCCATTTAACGCGCGTACATGAAGGCTCCCTATTTTCATGCCAGCTTCGGCTGCATTGTCGGGCCGTCACGGACTCCTGCAGATCTGCGGCTGTGGTTACTTCTGACGCGCGTTTGCTTTCTGGTTCGTGCAAACGTAAAATTTCGAGGTTAGTTCGTGCACAACCTGGCAAAAGCATTCGTATGACATCAAGAACCAATGACGGCTTTCCTCGGGGAATGCGCTCTTCACTGCCGTTTATCACGTGCTTATATTCACGCAGGATGCATCTTAGCTCGAAATGAAATTCGCACGCCGCTGAAGGTTTGGTCTTAGGCTTGTCAACCCTGCGGAAGTTGCGCTCACACTTTCAGCTAGGATCGACATTCCTGGGACCTGGAAACAGTTACGCCTTCAGAGCGCCCCGGTTACCGATTCGGCAGCCCGGAGCAAAGCAATGAGATTACGTTCTCCGCTTCGACCTATCGCGAGTTACAAGACTGTTGGTGTGGGATATCTCACGTAGAACAGACTTCGCCCCGGTACTGGCGAGAGAATGCAACAGATTGAACAGGCACACGTGCAGTAGAGTAGCTTGTTAGAAGTGGAAATGCAATAATCCAGCCTGCAAGAGACGCTCCTTGGTTTCGCTCTCTTTAGCGGCCCGCGACCCACAACAGCATGGTACGCGTACCGGAAGAACACTTGAGAAGCACACAGATGGACCGGAGGAATAAAAAGCCTCTCTCGTGTGCGCCAAGATTTTCTGCTGGCCACCGCTGGCCTTCTCGTCTATATAACTGGGGCTAAAAATTATTTCCAACATCTGCGAATGACAAAAAAGTGACAGCTTTATGCTTCCTGCTTATGCTATTGGCCTTAAAGTGTACTTCGAAATGCGGGCATGGGATAATAGTGACACGAAATAACATGGTACTAGATGTACCACAATACAGGAAATAAAGAAAAGCTGCATGTTAACTTTTTCATGTTTTGTTGGGCTGACATCAACCATTAGGATAGCCTGTATCTATGCCTTCCACGCGCTTTAGTCCGTCGAGGCCCATATTCACTTCATTGGATGCGACAGTTCCAACAAAACACTTCCTTATTTACACTGTCGACACAACACTTCCTTGGCACCATAGCCGTGCTCGCAATCTGGTCACTCACGAAAGAACCCGAGCAAAACCACAAACAGCACACATCAAAACTCCGAAGAGCCCGACAGCACACAGAGAACGATGCAATATTCGTTGTTTCTCGTAGAAGAGCAGTAATGCTGCAGGGACTGCAACGCCGATGCGAACGCGCCGCCGAATGCCGGCATCGGTTGCGTTGTGTGCCACCACAGTGCACAACGCAACCAGCGTCGTCAGCCCATTGACATATGGGGTAGAGCTTCCAGGCCTTGACGAAGTTTCTTTAGGTGGCGGCGGCTCAACACGCCAAACTCACACACATAATCACGCACAGGCACTAGTTGACTTCCACGCAGCCGGCGTTATGTAGAGAAGACAGCGTCGGCGTGCGCTCGTCTCGCGCACATGACGTAAGAATAAGGTCCCTAGATTAAACAAGAAAGAAGACACTTATTTTATTTGGGACCTTGCATGAAGAGGCGCAGTGGCGCCGTGAGAAATCCTAGCGGCCGTCCATGTCGTTTTGGACTGCCGAGACAGCAGCCACGGTCTGCCGGTCGCGCCACTAGATCATATTCTACTTCACTACACGCTACACCAAGAATAATATGGTGTCATCGATTGGCAGATTCGGAGAGGCCGACAAACTTTGCGCCGGAGCACTTCACCCTGGTGGAGGGCAACAGAAGGGAATCTACCAATAGAACACACGCGCTTTCTCTGGAGCAAATGGCAGGGTCAGAATGGAACGTGATGCGCGCGTCTCTCTTCTTGCACGAGTGGGTATGTTGGCCACAGCGACGCTACGCTATGAAAATGTGAGCTGCGACGTGAGGTGCAACTGACGCGACCGGCGTCTGTTGGGGCCCCAAAGTTGGCACCGTTTCAAGAGGTTTCAATGCACGGGGCGCTTGTGACTTCCGGTCAAATCCGGCAATTTTTCGGAGTAGAAAAAGTTACTCCGTAGAGTGAATCTCGCGACGGAAATGCTCCAGATCTGCCAATGAAACATACTGAGAGCACTCTATATCTACCAATGGAATAGACTTGCTCCACATGGAGCGGTAGAAAGTATTACCGGAAGCGCCCCGAATCTGCCAATGAATGACACCATTACAGTTTATAACACCCAAGAATTTTACGGATGAAGCTCCTTATGCTGTAGGTCGTGCGTCCGCGATGTATGAGTAGCAGTCGTCGTCGTAGTAGTAGTAGGTAGCAACCTCTCGTTTAGTCCTTGGAATGTCCGCTCGATTGCGGTACTTGTATGTGATGAATATATGACGAAAAAATGCGAGATTGCGGTACTTTGAGTGTTCACTATATTAACGGACGGATGGACAGACAGACAGAGGTACGGACAGATGGATGGACAGATGAACGGATGGACGAACAGATGGACGCACCGACGGATGAACGGAGGTACGCACGGAAGGACGCATGGACGGACTAATGATTGCACGGATGAACAGATGGCTGGGCGGACGGATGGATGAACGGACAGACTAAGATGCACGGACGGATGGATAGATTGTTGGACGCACATATGGACGCA
Organism: Rhipicephalus microplus; assembly: GCF_043290135.1. NCBI lineage: Eukaryota > Metazoa > Arthropoda > Arachnida > Ixodida > Ixodidae > Rhipicephalus > Rhipicephalus microplus. The sequence continues at coordinate 101,166 of NW_027464737.1, read as the reverse complement.
CAGACGCACGGAAGGACGGACGCACAGAAGAACGTATGGATGGACAGACGGACGCATGCACGGTTGCACATACGAATGTATGAAATGATGGAAGGAAGAATGAACGGACGGACGAAAGCACGGACGAACTGACGGACGCTTCGCGCCACTCGTCATCAGTCAGTCTGGGGACATGCTGTGATTTTTTTCTTCAGTTCTCATATTAATGTGTTTGGATGAATTAAGCATAATAGGGATTTTTCGCGGGCCATATTTTGCCTCGCGCTCCGCTCAGCCAGTCACTGGTTGCGCAACTGCGCATGCGCTATATGGTCAGGCGCTTAGCGTGGAGCGGACTGTCGTAGCGAGCGAAGGATCACGTGATGCGTGGATAAATGACCCAAATGACAGCCTGCGGTGCCGCTCGTCCGCGCTGCTAGGGAAACGCAGTGGTTGTTCGGCAAACACGCAAGCACCTACGGGTGGTGGTGGTGGTGGTGAAAACATTTAGTAACCATTGAATGGTTACAGAGAGGTGATTGGGTTGGGGCCTTATTGGCCTCTTACTCTCACAGCACTAGGTGGAACCCCTATTCCGGGGCTCCATTGGCAAGCAACGCCATCCGCGCCCGTTGAACCAAAGCCTCTTAGGCCTTCAGGTCTTGACAGCCGAGCAGGACCGCCTCCCAGTCCTCTCTCGTGGGATTGGGGTTGGGGGGGATAGATGGATTAGACTGGCATGCCCAGACGATGTGAAAGGTGTCAGCCACCTCACCACAGAACTGGCACGTGCCATCAAAGGATGAATTGAAATGTTTTAGCACCGCCGGGCACAGTACAGTATTGGTAAACAGTTTTAAAAGGAGGCACTCGTCAGCGCGATGCAGTCCCTTACAAGGGTCTGGATAGCGCCGGTGCTCCTCCTTGTACTAATTGGTAATATCTTTGAATGAAAGGGCCGAATTGTCTGATTGCGAGTAGGCTTCCAAAGACACGGAGATAGCCCGGGAAGAGAGTGCGCGGGCGGCCTGATCGGCCTGTTCGTTACCCCTGAGCCCTTGGTGACCAGGTGCCCAAACCAGATTTCGCGGAGTTGGATTAACGTATCGGCAGCTAGGTTCCAGTATGCGCTGAGCAAGCGGTGAAGCCCACCCTAGCTGATAGTTCTGACAGGCCCCTCGTGAGTCGGTGATGATATGTTTAGAAGAGGGATAGGTGAGAGCCAGAGCGATGGCAATCTCCTCCGCGTGTGTTGCGTTGTAGGCTTTGAAAGTGAGCCCGTTTACGGTGTTTGCGTTGTGTATGACTGCGGCCGTATACCACCCCCCATGGTGCGGGCCGGCAACGTCCACGTAGCACACGTGTTCCTCTTGACCAAAGTGTCGCTGCAACGCTTCCGCACGCGCGTGGCGGCGACCACTGTGGTTTTCTTTGGACATGTTGCGGGGAAGGGGTCGGACCCGGAGGGCGCGTCTCCAAGGTTCTGGCACTCTCACCCTTTCCTCAATATAGTAGTCGTGTTTGATGTGTATTCGGTCCAAGAGGCGGCGACCGGAATGGGTCTGTGCAAGGCGCGTGTATTGGTTAACGAGGTGGGCTTCTCGAAGTTCCCGGTAGGTATTCACCACGCCTAGGGCCAGAAGTCTCTGGTTGGACGTGGTGATAGGGAGGTCGAGAGCCCGCTTGATAACTTTATGGTGGATGACCTCGAGTTGATCATCCTCGTGTTTTTGTAGGTGCAAGTAGGGAGTCGAGTAGAGTATTCTACTCGTTACGAAAGCATGGGCAAGCCGCATTGCATCCCTGCTTCGTAATCCGCCGCGCTTGTTGGAGACCCGGCGGACCATACGGCCCACCTTGTCTCCCACCGTGCGAAGTTTGGCTATTGTGGTGTCGGCCTTGCGTTGGTGGTGTATGAAGAGGCCAAGGACGCGGATCTCCTTGGCCTCACGGATCGGTCCCCAGGGAAGACTGATATAGAGCTGAGTTGTGTCCTGAGGGGAGGGACGTACGTGCACAAATTCTGATTTAGCCGGGGCACACTGGAGTCCGCAGTAGGTTGCGTAGTCGTCGACTACAGTCGCTGCTGCTTGCAGGCATAACTCCATGTGACCCAGGTTACCTTGCGTGGCCCAGATCGTGATATCATCCGCGTAAAGAGCGTGATGTATCCCTGGTAGAGAAGCCAATTTGTGGAGAAGATGAAGCATGGCTATATTAAATAGGAGGGGAGAGAGGACCACGCCTTGAGGAGTTCCCCTCGAGCCGATGACGTAAGGCCCATGTTCCTCATCTTGTATGCGTATGTAGGCTTGACGGTCTGTAAGAAACTGTCTAACATAATTGAATGTTTTATAACCACAGTTGGTCTGACTGAGGTGGTCAAGGATTACCTCATGCTTCACGTTGTCGAATGCCCCTTTAAGATCCAAGGCCAGGACTACCTTGTCATTGTGGGGCCATTCAACAGGATCTAATATGTCATGGTGGAGCTGTAGAAGTATATCCTGGGCTGACTTCTGAGGGCGGAATCCAAACATGGTGTCCGCAAAAGTGTGCTGTGTTTCTAGAAACTCGGAGAGTCTGTCGCGCACCATCGTTTCCATCAGCTTGCCGACACAAGACGTGAGGGAGATGGGGCGAAGATTCTCCACGCCAATAGGTTTACCTGCCTTCGGGATGAAGGTCACTACAGCTGATTTCCATAGCACCAACGGCGCTTCAACACACACAATGATCTGTGCCTCCTGCGAGAAGTCGTCGCAGCCAATCCCTTCGAGAATCCGCGCAAGTGGGTTGAAGTTCCACGAAACGATCAAGATCTGAAACTTGGGACCATAAAAAAGGCGTCTAGAGATGCTTTTGTGGCACTTCAGTCAAATGTATTTCGCGAATCCTCGTTAGTAAGTGATTTTATGCAACAATAGTAACAGTTTAGTATTTAACAGCAGCCACTCTTCCATCTGTTCAGAAAAGCTTTTTAGTTTGATTTGCCACAAGGCAACGCGGTGAATGCGCTACCTGACGGCAGGGTGTTTGAAGCAGGTTTGGGCTGTCTTGAAGGCTTCGAAGTAGTCCAGCTGCAAGTGCCGGTGAAAAAAAAATTAAAAATGCTCATGCATCATACAGTAAATGAATTCACGCTCTTTAAAAACAAAATTTTGTATCTTGCTGCAAGATAAAAAGTATGTTTATTGTATTTTAAAACAACTTACATGCACTGGTGGCGTCGTGATTGCGTTCATCGAACGACGCTTGGCTAAAACTGAAACACGTGTGTTGCCGTCCTGCAAGGTTGAGCGATTGAGTGCAACGGAGAATGGAGTGCAAAATGGTCAGCTAAAAGACCCTAATGACTTACTGAAAATGATCTTCTAAAGGCAGCGTATAGCTAGTCAAGCGAGCGAAAAATGTTTCTCTTAACGATTTATTAACAAAGCGTTTAATAAAAGTGGATAATGATTTAGAGTACTTGGTACATTACTATGGGAGAACTGAAACCTATCCCGTGGGCCTCACACTTGATGAGGCCGTATCGGCAAAAATCAGGACTCTAGAAGAGCATAAGAACAACGTTCAGCTCACTGCGCACACAGGACAGAGTAAATATCAATGCAGTAGCTTAATACACACATGAACCAATCTGGTCTTCATTTATTAGGATTCAAATACAATCACAAGGCGCACCATATTGAAGAAATATAACGAGAATTTTAAGCAAGTGCGATTCGTTATCTAGCTTCAATGAAATCGATATCAATTTATAATAAATCAACATTGAAACTTTTATTACATTTCAACGATAGCTCAAAATTTTTGAGAAGAATGCATTTATGTAGTGGCCTAGGTAGTCGCTGCTTGCTTTAAGACAGATTCACCTATACGAGAAATTCACCCTATCCTTATCCGTATGGTGACAATGTTTTTTCTGTGTGTCATATTTTCACGTGCATACGCATTATACCCATATTTATTTCTCCAATCAAGGAAAATTATCTCAGTGAAAAATGGTGCATGTACCGCACACCCAAGTTTGTGTTGACGTTGAGCGTGTCGAACTACTTTTACCATCGTATTCATTTTAACACGGAGCTATGGATTCACACTAATGCTCTTGTTAGTGGTACGAACTTTCTTTATTGCCTCATCGTCAATGCTACGGCATGTGGGATCGTTTAACTCAAGCAGCCCAATTGAGCGAACACGAAACTAGGGAGCTTTACAGAAAGGCAATTTTGCTTAGTTCCGGCACATGTTCATTCCAAAAATGTTTAAAATTCCAAAGACAATTCCTCGTAAACTATTGGTGATTGTATGTAAAGATATGAAGTGTGAATCAATGACTAACAGTAATATTATTTGAAGTTAAACGTCCCAAAAGCAATTACCAAGTGCAAAGCCTCAGGGCACTCATACAGTTCTTCGAGAATAGCGTGCTATTGGAGCAACGCTGACTTCAGGAACACCTGTGCTCCTTGCTCCTCCTGTCACCCCACCGAGGCTTTACGGACTTTCTTTCATGAGTTTGACGAACCTCCATCTCTTCTGAGCCGGGGATACGTACCTAGCTCTCCGAACTTCGCGAATCTATTTCCCGGAGTCTTGTTGGTGGCATTCCCGGTCGGCTGGGTGGTACGTGCGGTGATTCGGGCTCGTCAGTGCCTGATAAGAGTGCCTTTTTTATTATTCTATTCTTCTTCTATGTTATGCTTTTCTTATTTCTTTCACTCCTCGTAAGGAAAGACAGTTACAGATCGGCACTTTTCTCTTCTTTCCGTTTTCGCAACCACTTAGGGAGGGAAGCCACGCTATTTGTAATTCGAGAGTGTAACTTTAACACATTGTGTAATCAGGTCTCACTGGTATAGAACGAGTAATCGCTTTTAATAAATAGCTTTATACGACAGATATGATTCCTGTCTGTTTTCCATTACGTTGTGGCAAGCCATCGCTGTCACCGACAAGAGATGGCGCTACATGCAAATGTCCCCAAATCCAAGTCAGGAGATGAAAAAAATAAGAAGTCGACTTCACACTGCGCCAAGTCTGAAGTAAGTGTGGAGTTTGGCGCCCTTTTTTGCTTAGCTGTCTTTATCTCTTTTGCTCAGTCCTCTCTATTGCAGGTGGGTTGATTCCGATCGAAGTAGTAATGGACGAACTTATATGCTTAACGGAGACATGTGGTGTTAATAAGATTGACTCTTGTTACTACGTAGGCAGGCACACTTCGAAAAGTGTGTGTTACTTCGACAAGTACTCAACTTGCAGGTGATTTTCAGTGAAAAGACTGCTTGCAGGGGAGAAATTCTTACTCCTTTCTTTGCATATTTTATTGTATGCCACAAAATACATGCAGAAGCGTAGCAAAAAAAAAAAACTCCAGGCCTGCGTGGAAGGCGCAGCACAGTCACAGCGAAAGCTATAGAAGAGCGGCCTTTCAAAGCCTTCTCTAAACACTCATTGGGTAACTGGTGCAAGGACACTTGCTCGATGCCTACTACGGCATTAATAATAAACATTTTAGGTGAGTAGGCCAGCATTCGCTATGCTAATTTTCGTCATTCTTCTGAGTAAAAACTGTGTACTTTGGCTCCGTAGTCTTGGCTGTGCTGCTGTTGAAAGTGGCCGCGAAGTATATTTACCAACACAAGGCTCCCTTACATGTGCGTTGCTCGCATGAAATGTATTCAAAGTTATAGTTAAAATAGATCTTTCATTTATGCCCAGATAAACAACTACGCAGACATCCTAATGGAGCTGGATAACTGACTCTATATATATTGTCAGGGCCCACGCACAATACTCCTTGACAGCTAACGCAGAATGCAGGCATGACTTTAACACTTACTCATAGAGCCAAACCGACAGAATTCCCATACAGGAGGTCGGTAGCGATGTGAGAATACAGGCTTACCAATTGAAAAGAAAGCGCCATACACCACCGCAGTCCTAACTATTCCCAAGGCAAAAAGCACTAAAAGCGATCGTGCGCATTCCGCACATAGTTCATGGAGTGGCGTAGACTAATGAACATACTTCAGAAGAAGGCAACATTTACTCCACATCCATTGCTGATCGATCGGATGCCTTCAACAAGCTACAATTATAAAAACAATCACTGAAAGATACCAGACTTCTTGTACCGCTTGTCACGGGAAAGTGGCAACATCATTGTGCAGTGTATCACTGAGTCAAATGTCGAGGTCTTGAAGAGAGGGCCCCTGTTGACCAGCACCAAACACTGCAGATCAAAATATACTGGTACAAAGGGCGTTGTGCTGGGTCACTTTCCATGACATCTTGGACTGATGACACAACACTCAATGGCTCAAATTCCACCTGCTTTTCAGAGCAATGAAATTTAACTGATGCCCCCAAGCTGAACAAAAAACAATACACAGAGTCTACCACTACAAACAAGCAGACATGCGCACGACCAAGTCGAGCATAGCCATGCGAGAGACGCAATAGGCAGGCGTGTTAAATAAAGTTTTTTTGTTATAAACAAGTTCAGTAAAAAATACAATGCATGAAGCTCACAAAATATAATTCGCAAACAATACCTTACATCGAACAGAGATGTCACAATGAGTTGACAGAGTAAACTTACTCATATTTATTTTTACTGACAAGATAGAACAAGGCGTGGGCACACAAGTGCGGCGTCTTGCTTGCAATATAACAGAAGACGCCAATCTGTGTAAGTGCGTATAATAAAAAAACAGGTTCATCAAAATTAAGTTCTCTATGCAAAAATGTGTTGTCTTCTACTATTAGAAGGTTATATTGAAACTTCTCGTTGTGCCAAAAGGAACAGTGCTAACTAAGTGTCACTAACCCCATATTTATAGGATTTTCCATAGTGCCCTATCCCTGGAAGAGGGCTTAATCATAACAAGAACATATTGTGAAACGACTTTCAGCGTGTTTTTCACCAGCACCTGGTTGTCCGGGTTGTCAACGTAAGTAAACTTGGAGGTGTTTTCTTGTAAATGGTGGAAATATCATGTAGGGCACGTAAAATTGTCAATGGCGAAGTAGTATATTCATGCGTGCATATTAAAAAGTTAGCTGTACCGCATAACCACACTGTAAGGTATACTTGATATAGTGACAATGTTAGCCCATCGGACAGCGTTCAAAGTTCGTCGCACAGGTCACCTTCCACTTTAAGCACAAATAATTCTAATTCTGTAATCCCACTTTGAAGGTATGAACTTCAATTGCCCGCCAATCGTCAGTGTAATTTTCATTTATGCCAATATTGTGGTGATACCACAAAGAAGAAACGTTGTTGCTTGATTGCGATGTAATGGTCTGTGTTTTCGGGACTACAGGCGTATTTAGAGAGGCACTAAAGTCAAATAACAATTTATGTACGTGTTAAAGCTGAATGTATGACATCTAGAACGACAGTATGAACAGCAGTGCCCTACTTACTGAGAAATTAAGGTAAATACAGAAGAAAACATGCACCGCAGTAGGACATTCTCAAAATGATACTGATGACGTCAGACGAACCGCCTATGATTCATCACTTGTAGTTGATATAGCTGCACTAAATAAAGAACATTCCGTGCACCAAGAAACACCATAAAATGCTGCTTGTACGTTTCTCTTTGATTTATCGAAGAAAGAACCCCTGGACGTTACTATAGTGAATGGCGGTTGGCTCAAGAATTCAATTTTTGCGTGGTTAAACTTGACTATTCATGTAATCTAGTGGGGTGCAGTCGAAGCAAAACACGTCTGTCATCTAAAAGCCGATAGGAGGAAATCGATCAATGGCCGTTGTTGCTGATCTGGCTCCCACTGCTTTTTTTCTGCCTACTACTATCGGCAACCACGCAGTAGAGCCGGGCAAAGTTGTGCGCGACAACAGCGACGTGAGTTGATCCGCTTCTTAATGCGAGTAATTTAAAATGCGCTAACCCGTTGCGGACCATCAAGACCTGATTTTATTTCAAAATAAGCCCTTCCTCTGCACAAAAGTAACTCTACGAGGTTTCTGGAACGCTATTTAAAGAATCAACGTCGACTTAATAGTTTCCTTTATTGTCCCTTTAAATAGGTGTATCCTGGGGCGCAATCTTTGCGGCGTCCAGTTCGGTGATCTGTCCAATTCAGTGAGTGCGTACAGTTATGCAAAAATACTGCCAGTCATAACGTCATGGTGCTCTTCACCACTTCGACGCGTCGAACTCGCCAGCACATTCCCAGCGTAACAAGAAACTAAGAGGACGAAATGTATAGCCACTTGACTTCTAAACAACCTTGACAAGTCAGAACTTGCCTAAGATTGGGTTGAGCTGTTTGAAAAATGATGCACGGAATGTGTAACGACCTGCCAAGGGCGTCAGGTGGGTGCTCGCGTTAGACGTAATTGAAGGGCCAGCGAGATTAAAGTTCATGCACGGCCTCAGAGATGTGCGTCCAAAAGCGGATCTTTGGGGGCAGCACGCGTGTGCCAGAACGCGTTCCATTTTTCTCATTTGTACCGAGAGTTGTGAAATCTGCGTGGCGTCAAAGTGACGTTGCGGAAGAAATATCTGAAACAGGCGGCGCGCTACTCACCAGCTCCAGCCAATCAGTGGAGGCCGAATGGTACATGCCCCCGAAGTGGACACTACGAGAATAGCTGCCTGTGTATAGCAAGTGTTTGGGACTGCCTGCAGTAATAACTTTGATTCAGCATATATTCAATGTTATTTCTTTATTCAGTAAGCACATGGAATCTTGCTGCTTCAATAATTTAAAATTACTGTACAGAAGTGGGGAATGTTTAGGGCGAAATTGAAAATAACAACATTCATGTTGGGATTTAAAAAGCTGACATGGAGATACCCTGTCCGGCCAAACTATAACTAAATACAGCTGTTGTGAAATATTACGATCTCATTAAAAGCGGCAGTGTTGAGTATGAGGATTCAAGGGATGAAAGGTGTTCACCAATTTATCACCTCAGACACGCAAGTTTCGCTAAAAAGCCGAAGTCAGAAAACCATTAGGGTAAGTGACTTCGCTAAAAGAGAACAAGCTCCTAATAGAAGCATATCGTAACACATGTCGAAATTGTTGAGGAAAGGTGTTCTCCAATGGGCCAATACTGTGTTGTGTCTCTAAGCTATTTAAAAACGACGAGAATTTCCGTTAATGAGTACAGCTTTGTCAAGTCATTTCCTGACCTCAACTATAAGTACGTCGCTAGGTATTCTGTGAGGCAATACAAAGCATAGTGAGAGAAAAATTGTGCATTCGCACACAAAAACTGGCAAGAACAAAAAAGAATAGAGTAATACAGATTCAAGTACTCACTCAGTTGAAGGTTTATACCAAAGAACGAGCCAGTACATACGACAGGAAGGAGGAGGGCAGGAACAAAAAGAGAGAACGCAGGGAGGTTAACTAGGCACATGCCCGGTGTGCTACCTTACACTGGGGAATAGGAAGGGTGAGTATAAAGATGAAAGAGAGAGGAAAGAGAAGAGAAAAAGACAAATTAAAATTGTCAGTCAATGGGCTGACGCATATGCAGCGGTGGCACTACACAAAAGTTAAAAGCGTTCGCATAGGCCTGCAGTCCTCAAAAAGTGCAAGACGGCTTTGAATGCCTTTTGAGCCAACGAAGGACGAGGACAGTGCTCCAGCAGCAATTGCACTGAGAGTGACCGATTGTCCAATTGTCGCAACGCGTCAGAAAACCTTTGTCTCTCAGAGGCAAATCGAGGGCAACGACATAGCAGATGGACGCTGCTGCAGACGTTGAATTCCGCACTGTCGGTCAATCCAATGAGTGTTGATTTGATATGTGGGGCTTAACGTGCCAAAACCACCATATGATTATGAGAGACGCCGTAGTGGAGGGCTTCAGAAATTTCGACCACCTGGGGTTCTTTAACGTGCACCTAAATCTGAGCACACGGGCCTACAACATTTCCGACTCCATCGGAAATGCAGCCGCTGCAGCTGGGATTCAATCCCGTGACCTGCGGGTTAGCAGCCGAGTACCTTATCCACAAGACCACCGCGGCAGTGCAATCCAATGGAGGTTATATATGATTTTGTGAAGGTAACCCCCAAACAAAGCAAATAAAGAAGCGAAGCTTCACGTCGACTACGTCCGGTTGGAGGTCGAAGTTCCAGTCGAGGGTATATTTGGTGGAGTCTCGTATGTCTTATGCTTGGGGTGTTCCACCCTAGCAGACGCAGACTACGTGCTAGGTGACGAAGCTGCCTTGTAGAGTCTGTCCTTGACAATACATACGACCAGTCAAGATAACTTGCATATATTGCATGCCGTTTGCAGATATGACCAGGCGAAGATGCCATGCAATGATGCCATATGACAACACAACTTTTAGTGACCTGTAATGTCTTCATGATGCCACATGGTGACATATGAACGTGAAAATGGTTTTTCATTTTATTCATGTCGATGGGACTGATGTCGGGCGCTGTGGTGGAACTCCGCTCAATGTTCGCGTATGAGTCAACTGAGGGTTGCGCCTTAATATACGTGTACTAAGATGGCCCGTAAAAAAGTTTGATGAGTCATCACTAATTACATATCAATGTAAAACACTCTCAAGGCCATAAATTAGTATCCTATAGCACTGTAAAATCTTCTAGTGTAATGTGATAGGCGTTAATAATATTGACTTAGAATGCAATTCCACACCTGGACAGCTTGTCCAACCCAACGATTAAATGGCGACATAAGTTTATACTTTTACAAGGTAAGGCAGACTAAGTGATGCCCACAATATAATCATAAACAATCATTATGTTTATTTGCAGGAGGATAGTACAAACTTTTCTTGCGAGAGAGAAAGACTAAAGGCTACAAGCATGACGAGGTCTTAACCTAACAACTAACAGTCTGCATCAGTGACATGGTATAGACAAATACACATCAGAAACCTACAATGCACTCAAAGGTTACATATTCCATAACTTGTATGCTATCATAAACTTATGTTACATATATTGTGATGTGATCAACGTTGAAATCGATTTTTATTGCGCCTCAAAAGCAGGATGAAGTGACCACACCCGCGGAACAGATCGCAGGCAAGTCGAGTTCTTACGAATGGTGAAGACAACGATCACTCATGATGATGGACATGTATGAGAAAGATAGATGTGCTAGAATAATGCCCACACTACCTCCTTCTCCCCCCTCACCCCCCACGCGAAAGCGGTAATCATGACTGCCATTTAAAGCTAAGAAGAACGACTTGTGAAAGGCTTTAAGCGTGATACATGGGTTATCTCTGCTTTCGAAATGCTTTTAACTACCTGAAAGAAAACGGACTTGGCGACGCATTTATAAACATATTTCATGCGACTATTCATTTAGGTTTGCATATGTTTTCTTTTTCCTTTTTTTACTTCCCTTTCCTGTCTCCTTCTTTCTTCCCTCCTTTTCTCTGTCTCCCCTTCCCGAACGAGCAGGCATGTGTTTTTCCCCTCCAGGTAGCAGTTGCCAGCCTGTTTCTCTATTTCCCCTGTGTCTACGTGTTTGATATGTACGCAAACATAATAATAATAATAATAATGATAATAATAATATACCTATATTATTATTATTATTATTATTATTATTATTATTATTATTATTATTATTATTATTATTATTATTATTATTATTATTATTATTATTATTATTATTATTATTATTATTATGAGGCCTTCTACATGGGCGTGGGATATAAGTACGTAATCTGGTAGTCTCACCTGAGCTGAGTTTCGCAAAAACCAAAAGGTTTGCTCCTATGTTAGCCGGCTCATATAATTTCCTTCCAAAGAATTCGCATTCTTTTGAAGAATGCTTAAATATTGACAGCGTAGCTGTTTAAGGACCCATCTTGTTGGCGCCCATGTGACTTTTGCGATGTTTCTCGTATGATCACGCTGAAAGTCAAGTTCCAGAAACAGGCCTAAAACAAGTGAAAGACTGCTATGAACCCGGGACGGTAAAATAGCAATGATGCGTTCTTGAGGAGGTAAAGAGAAGCGGAGAAGGTGAAACATAACACAGTCTTCTACAGTATGTATTGCGAGTGGTGGAAAACAGAAGTGAGGGTGAGGAGAGAAAGAAGAAAATAAGAAGGAATACCATAGCAGAGCCATAGATGTTGCTTCTGAACCAGTTTGTTCATAGTTAAAAAGAAATTGGGGTTACCCGCAAACTTTACAAGAACAAATATGACACGAACGAGCACTGGCCTGTGTCTTCTGTGTCCTTGTCTAGTTTCCACACAATCATTTGATCCTTGGAAACATACCCATGTAGAGTATAACATATCGAGTAGATGCGTAAGGGAAGTAAGGGTGACGAGTTATACAACGGTTAACGGGAGGAAAATGAAGAAGTGAAGAGTACAGCGCAGCATAGCTTCGTATAAAATATCAGTGTAAGTGAAAGGGAAATCAAATCAAGGGTGAGGGGGAGTGATGTTAGGGTGAAGCGGTGGTTCAAAGAAAAACTAAATAGAAAAACACAGCATTCTCTTTTGTACTTTAGGGGTGGCAAAGAATGGAGGGTGAAGTGAAGGGAATTGAATAGGGAAGTGGGTAAAGTTCGTCATTACCATGCACAGTAATCTTTAGCGAGTGAGTGATAAACAAACCTGATGGTCGTGATTGCAGGGAGCAGGAGGAGAGGAGAGAGTAATGCATGGTGCAGTCTTGTGCAGTGTAGTGTAGTATAGCAAGCGAGTGGGAAAGATAATTGAGGGCGAAGAGAATTGTGTGGAAGTTACATAGTAAGAGTTATTAGACGAGGGCACAACGTGAAGCATACGACACCAATGAATAGCATATTATAGCGACGAGCAGGGAAGTGAGGGTGAGGAGAAGGCGAGAGCGTGAAGCACAGTAAAGTCATTTATAGAGCTGTACAGGAAGGAGTCTACCTGAAAGAGGTCATGAGGAGGGGAAGGCCAATGTGTTCGGTGTTTGAGGGTCTTACGCAACAACAGCGCGCAGCTGACCAAATTTTGCAAAGCTGGTTACTCAGTTTTATAGTTTGGCGTCATTATAATAGTGTATCAGTCGCTGGCAAAGCTCAAGCTTTGAGTGTCAATGACAACGGCAATGAATAGTGTTATAAAACAGTAGAGGTACCTTGCAACTAACTGAACCCTACCAGTAGGATGCCTTCTACAAACTGGAATGTCATACGATGTGCCTTCCTTGATCATTCAAGGATTGTTTGTACGTAGCTTCTGTTTTGTTTGCAGAAAGGAGCTCATGCCTTTTCTGCTTGTTTATGTTGTCTTGTAACGCTAAAAAAGTTATAAACGCGCTCCACTTAGTCTGTCATTACCCTGTACTGAACTCTCAGTCTGGAGCGTCATAAAATTTACCTACCTAAACTACCTAAACACCAAGTAGCTGGCCAGCTTTTCTTCGTCGTTTTTAGCTGTTTTAGTAGGGTTTTTAAGATGCTTTTAAAAGCAAAACCTGTCCCACCCTTTTATTTCGTTGGAGTTTATTAGTATTGCAGGTACTCCATCTGTGGCCCTAAGTTTCTGGGCTTTTAAATACCTCGCTCACTGTCTCCGTGTTGAGTGGCTTGCTTTCAAGTTACTTGCACAGATTATTCTTTGCCTAAGTGTTTTAGCAGATTGTTTCTTCTTTTTTATTCGTCAGCAGGATGGCTACTTGCTAATTGCACTCATCGGCTGTGCGAGCTGGAAAATGTTATGACATCTAGTGATACTTGTCCATGTATGCCTTCACTATAAACGCCGCTATAGAAAGCACAGAGCTAAAGAAGAAGAAAGAAAAAGAGAGAAGTACAAAGAAGACATACAAATTAAAAAAAAACAAGGAACTAGGCACAGAGAGAAAAAGATGTCAAGGCGTCTTCAAAAAAAAAGCATTAAAAAGAGAGTAAAAGTATAGCCAAGTCGGGAGGAGTTGGCTGCTGACCAACTCTGCTTTCCCGCAGCCTTGTGAGACTTTATGCAAGCCATGCTATTTTTTTTCTCAGTAGAAAAGACGGAAGTTGCCTGCGATCACTTATCTAAAATCAAGCGCGAGGGCATAATCCAAGAAGCAAATGCTATGTACCACACATAGGTATATTTATTTCTTTATTTATTTATTTATTCAAAATACCTTACAGACCCCACAGGGCATTGTGTAAAGGGAGCACAAAAGAATTACATTCACAAATTCATACAATTTTCATACAAACAGCATCAGCATCAGCAGTATATCAGCATTTGAACGAAGAAACGCGGCATGAGTCACAAATAAAACGTGCAATGTGAATAAAAACCAACATAAAGTGATGCCAGGGAAGCTATATGGGGGATACTAATCATACTGTTTTAATTTTGTTATAATAAATGTTATATAATGTAAAGCAAGTAACGTGGACGAAAAGAACAATTTCCGCTAGCCTGAAAGCAACATGCAATCTTTGAAAAACGGATAACAAAGAAAGGGCACCACGGTATATTGCAGTGGTTGCCAAGCCACTGTGGAATAATCGGTAACGAACGAGCTGATCAAGCTGCCCGTTCAGCCCATACAGAATACAACAACCAGTCAATACCTCCCTCAAGGACGGACGCTGCTAGGAGGCTCCGCATGCTTGCTCGCCAACGCTCCATGGCTCTTTGGAATGAGCCTCGCTTTACGCATGCAAGAAAGATTACGATCCCTTGGTCCAACGTTAAGCTTACAGCTTCCAACAAAAATTCGACGACGTGATGCTACTGCTCTGTGCAGACTGTGGTTGGGAGTCAGGTTTACCCGTGCGTAACGCGTTTCTCATAGGGATGGCCGACACCACCGACTGTGCACACTGCGGAGATGAAGAAACAGTTCGACATATCCTGTGTGACTGCCCGTAATACAATATGGAAAGACAACATCTGTCTAATACACTAAACAGGTTAGATGACCAGCCGCTGTCAGAATAAAGTATATTGCGCCATCGTCATGACTGATCGTCACAGAAGAAAGCCGTGCACACGCTTCTGAGCTTCTTGCGAACAATTGGCCTGTCGGAACGCCTCTGAGTGGACTGATTTTGTGTGTGCGTGTGTGTCGGTGTTTTTCTCTTATTTATTTTTTAACGCTCTCTTTCTCTCTCAACCCCCTATTTCTATACCCCAGTGTAGGGTAGCATACTGTACACTAGCATCTGGTTAACCTCCCTGCCTTCCTTTTTTCTCGTTTCTCTCTTTTTAGAAAACTTAGCCAATGCTTTACAATTGAGCTACAAAAGCGAGCAGCCCGTCTTCCATTTTGTCGGGTGGATACGTGCACGCAAAACAGGTAGCGTCGGTCAGTGCCACTCGTGGCTGTAATGACGAGCTAGTCTCCCTTAGCACGTGATCGTTAAATGACCGAACGGATAGCCAGTGATACCTCGCCCACTACCTGAAGGCATCAAGTCTGCCAGAACGAGACTCTTCATATGTATTAACGAACAAAAGGAATTTGAGCGAAAGAGAGAAACATTTATTGAATGAAGCTTGTGAGTGAACGTGTGAGGGTTCCTAATTCCATGAACACTCTGGCTTGGACAGCCCGCCGGGCTCGAGCGACGAGTTGACGCTGCTCGATCAGGTCCGGCTGGGAGATCGCAGCATCCCACGCTTGACTGAGGAGATCTTGGTCCTTATCTAGTGCTGCTGCTTGTAGTCTTGGGACGCTTAATTTGCGCTGCAGTAGGAGGTGCGCCAGAGTGTCTGCCACATTGCAGTGAGGACAGCTGTAGCTGTGCAACGTTGGCCTCATATGGTGCAATAGTACGCCGTGGGTGAACGTGTTGCTTTGAAGACGCCTGCAGTCAGTGCCTTCGTCTCTTTTGAGTTTTGGATGTGGCGGAGGGTATGATCTGCGTTCAAGCCGATATTGTTGTAGCAATGCATGATACGTTAGCGGTACGGGTTCTCTTGCCTCTGATTCTGATGTTGAGTGGGAGGTGCTTCGGACCTCGTAAGGGAGTGCCCGGTTGACGCATTCACGGGCTGCTTGTAATTTATGGAAACCTAACGAAAGTAAGCAGATAATAAAAACAAGGAACGTACGGGGGAGTAGCGTTCGATATGCTCTTTTAACTGTATTGCAGCAATTACAATAAAAATGAAAAGAAAGTAGTCGAAAACACAACCTTCTGCCAGCAGGGTTGAAAAGAAAAAAAAGGCCCCTGCCAGTGTTAAGTTTTTTGTAAATAATGTTCGTCGCATTTCCATATTAATTACTATAATACACGTGAAACGTTGAAATCTACACTCCTTATACTTCCCCTGGCCTCATAAGCCATTCGTTTTTATTAAAGTTGTATTGAACAAAGAAAAGAGGCCTTAAAAGTTCTTTCCTTCAATCATGGAGAAAATGATGTGACTTGTTAAACGTTCTCCAAAGGGTGTTATCTGATTTAGGCCACCGTTTTCAAACAGTTCGCCTACGTGTTTGAGGTTGTGTCACCATTCGGAAAACTGCATTCCAACGTAAGATGGCTGCAATATTAGACTTAAACTTCTCCTATATATTGCCACCTGGTGTTCTGTGCCAGCGAACAGTGAGCCAGTTCTGTGCCAATGAACGAAGAAGACGAAGACGAGCAACCCGTGCCAGCGGAGACGTCTTTCTTTGTGTGTCAGATTTTGACAGTTGCGTCTCCTTGTACGTTTCTTCTAGCTCCTAGCGCGTGACAACTGGTCGAGGTGCGGGGTACCCTATGCACGGAATACCTCCCAGTACAAGAAGCTCCAGCCCCATACCGGTGGTTACGCCTGTTCACCGTGCTTGCCGAAGGATCCGTGGACTGGACCCTGAGTTCGGACTTCTCTCGGAGAGGATGACGGCCCCAACTATCCCAGGCAGCACCGTCCCAAGTGGCTCCAACCCAGCCGGTATGGAAGGCGCAACGCCAATGCACTATGCACTGTTCAAACCACAAACGCCGAATCCCTTTCATGGTGCTGTCCATGAGGATGTTGAGAATTGGCTAGTCCACTATGACTTTGTTGCCGCTCATAACATGTGGAATGACAGAGACAAGCTCCGACATGTCTACTTCAGTTTGAATGACGGGGCACGTTTTTGGTACGAAAACCGGGCAGGTCTGTTCACGTCATGGGTGGGCTTCACACGCCGGCTTCTCGAAATGTATGCAAGTCCCCATCGCCAAGAGCGAGCTGACCATGAACTCCAGTGCCGTATGCAAATGCTAAATGAGGCGTAGCAATGTATCTTGAGGACATGACGCGTCTTTTTTGACGAGCCGACCCTCACATGCCGGAAGAGAAGAAGGTGCGATACCTGATGCATGGAGAGAAGGACCAGTTGTTCGGTGGTCTTGTACACAGCACCCCCCTCCCCCAAGACTACGTCAGAGTTTCTTGCTGAAGCCATCCTAATTGAAAGCACGCTTCGGCAATGGACACAGACGTACGAGCGACAAATGAACTTTGCCTCTGCTACGGACTACATGGGCGGTCTTGGGGCCCACGTCGACTTCTTCCGAAAGCTCATACGCTCATTTTTTCCGTGAAGAACTGCAGAAGTTTTGAGTACCCTCGCCCCCCCCCCCCCCCTGTCAGTTCTTTGTCCGGCATCGTCCGAGATGAAGTTCAGCACGCACTACGAGAACCGTCCTGTCAGACAGAGCCGCGGCCCCTAAATGACTTCGCTCGCATGTCGTATGCGCAAACTCTACTCCAGCCCGCACCACTTTGGCTCCGCCTCCCATTGAGGCCCCCGTCATGCTTCCGGCAGACCAAACTCTGCGCACACCTGCACCGCATTTCACTCCGCCTCATATCACGGCCCCAGTCATGCTTCAGGCAGTCCAAGCGGGCCCGTACCTCAGCGACCGCCGCACGATTCCGCGAAAATCAGACGTTTGGCGGGCCCCTGGTCAACGTCCTCTTTGCTATCACTGTGGCAAACCTGGGCACATCTACCGACAGTGAACTTATCGAGAGCCGGGACTTGGTGGTTTTTCGGCCAACTCCCCACCTCCTAGGTTCCGCCGGCGGCCTCAGGAAATTGCGGACTACGTTGCCCAGCAGCGCGGATCGACATCTCGGCACCACTCACGTTCTCCATCACCGCGGCGGTTCTCGCTGAATCATCGCACCTATTCGGGCATGGTGCAGGGCTGCTCACCTAGCCCGCGTAGGGAAAACTAGCCACAGCGACCTTCGGGGGCAAGGCCGCTAAGAGTGGTCAGGCTCAAGACCCCATATCGACGGGGACTTAAGGTACCAACCATACATTGACAACGAGATCAGCAGCTGATTGCGGAAAAGTTTCCTTGGATATTCCTGTTCAGCTAGATGGTCGCAAAGTCGGTGCTTTAGTGGACACTGGTGTGGACTATTGCATATTTGGGAAAGACTGGCCACCTTTCTGAAGAAAGTAACGACTCCTTGGAACCGAACGCCAATTCGTACAGCTGGCGGGCATATCGTCACGCCACTCGGTATGTGCACGGCAAGATTGCAAGTTCGCGGTTGTACGTTTGTTGCCAGTTTTAGCGTTCTCCAACAGTACTCTCGAGACATGATCATTGGCATGGATTTTCTCAGGTAGCATGGTGCTATGATTGTCATTCGACGACGTCTAGTCACTTTCGCGACCACAAACGCCACAACAGCTTACGCCGACCCCAGCCACTCCCGAGTGTCTCTTCGCGTCATCGACGACGCTGTTTCGTTACAGCCCCGCGCAACTGTTGTGGTTCAGGTGGCTTGAGACGGAGTGATGCACGGTGAAGCAGTCGTGGAAAGCAATCAGTCGCTTCTGCTGTCTCAGGGTGTCTGCGTAGCGAGAAGCCTTGTTGGCCTTCATGATGATCACTTTGACGTTTGTGTCACAAACTTCAGCTACGAGCACCGGCACCTTTTTCCTGGAACTGTCATCGCCTACGCCGACCCAGTCACCAATGTTACCGAGTGTTTTGCTTCCGAGACCACCGGCACTGCTGAAGCGCCTTTCCGCAGCGTTGACATCAATCCAACGCTTTCTGAAGTGAACAAGCAGCGTTTGAGCGAGCTATTCCTCGAATTACACACATGCTTTGCACGTTCTTCGAAGATACGTCAAACACGGATTACGAAACACCGTATTATCACCTACAACGACGCGCATCCCATACGGCAGCAGCCTTATCTTGTTTCGCCGACTGAAGGAGGAAGAAGACGACGAAGCTGTTGTTGCTTGGCTAAGTAGCTCTGTCTGCATTTATCGTTTTTTTGTTTATATTACGGCTCAGCACTGCTCAAGACATCGGACGACTCGAAAAGGTACCTGCCGTATCGGCAACCGATATGTGCTGCGCAGTCCGCCGCGTCGAAAGGTGCTAGAAGAAACGAAACAAGCTTCAGTGAGAGGGCCGCCATGATCTCCCGAGGTGTGACACCAGGTCAAAAGAACCAGCTGGTTTGTGCAAGCGTACCTGACTGCAAGCGACAACACAGCGTTGAATCAGAGGACGAATCAACTGTCTTCGGGGACCACAACGGGGCGAACCTCACAGATCTAGACATGGACGAGGGTGGTTTCCGCCTTGTGCGACATCGCAAAGACAGGATGATGGGCATTCGTGTGTTAATTGCTCCAACACCTGAAGGAGCTATCTTGAGGCAAGTGAATCCTATTGACCTATACTCGGAAATGGAAACGATTCTCGGTGGAGCCCCAGTTAAGAGCCATTTCACAGCACAGGAAACCCTGCTCTTGGATATAGAGACAGAACACCTAGCTAATATGCTTCTAGAGACCAACACTATCTGCGGCCTTGCCATATCTGTCCGTGTACCATACAGCTACATGAGAAACACATGCGTTACAAAAGGTGTCTCAAGATGGTACTCGGACGAAGAGCTGTTAACCTACCTGAGACGCCAGGGAGTATACCACGCAAGAAGAATCATACGACGGGTCCAAACCTCATCCTCCGAGTGGGAGTCAAGGCGCACTGACTCTGTGGTTCTCAGATTCGCTCCCGATTCGGAACGCCCAGAGAAAATCAACCTTGGCTTCACCAGACACAAGCTAGTAGACTACGTGGAGACGCCGCCACGCTGTTTTAAATGTCAGCGTTTTAGACATGTTGCTAAGTACTGTCGTGGGGAACAGAGGTGTAGGCGCTGTGGGGGGCCTCATGACTTTAAGACGTGTACAATTAAAGAAAAACTTGTGTGTGCAAACTGTGGCAGCGACCACCAGCTAGCTACGGCCGATGTCCAACACGAACAGCTGCGCAGCGAAGAAATAACACGTTTGTCCTCGGCTCGAAGACTGGGAACGAACCATCGCTCACAAATCTCGAACTGTGAGACAGCAGTATTTGTAAATAAATAAAATAAAATCCTGGGATTTCGAACTGCTGGTCGACAATTCTGCAATGTAACACGCTGGGACGCCTACAGAAAACCGTTGGACAAATATACTGGTGAGCTGTCTGCAGATATGTTGCAAAGCAAGCGAGTGGCAACTTCGTTGCTGAAACTGCCCAACCATTTTCCTGCTCTTGACTTCAGATTAAAGAACCTCTGCGCAGCACGTAGCCGAGCGGAGCGGAAACTAATGAGAACAAAAGGAATTCCGTCTGCGAAAACCGAATATAACAGGATAAACGCTGCGATTCGTCGCCATACAAAAAAACTAAGACGAAATAAATGAGCCGCTTTCTGTGAGAGTTCATCAACATTAACGCCCTTGACAAGGATATGGGCAGTAATAAATAGTCTTTCTGAAAAGATCCGCTCATGCAGGCCATTCGAAGCATTGGCTTTGAAACAAGGGATAGATTCGCAAACCCTTGCAGAGGATTTCGCAGACGGGTACACATCTGGCAGATCAGCAGGAGCGGGGATTCCTCTGTCACCCCAGTTTTTTCACATGATGTATACGCCATTCACCTTTCGAGAGCTGGATATTGCACTCAGCAAGTTAAGAAGACGCTGTGCCGTGGGTTCCGATTTGATCAGCCATCAAATGCTCATAAATTTGCCATATGAGCGAAAAAGAGCCCTTTTGGACATATTTAATCACGTCTAGAGCACAGGACAGATCCCACTTGTTTGGAATACAGCATGGGTGGTGCCAGTCCTAAAGTCCGGAAAGGATCCTGTGAGCCTCGCATCATATCGACCGGTATCTCTTACATCATGCGTATCTAAGTTGATGGAAAGATTAATAGGTACAAGAATAACTTGGTACCTTGAACAAGGAAGACAATGAACATCGTGTATGGTGGGCTTTCGCCGACGACTGAGTGCTCAGGACAGTGTTTTGGACCTATTAAGCCACATCGAGCCCCACCACGTCAGCGGACTCTCGACACCCGCCGTCTTCATGGACGTTGCCAAGGCATATGATTGTGTGCTTCAGGTAGGCATCGTGAACGAGCTTCAAGCCATGGGTGTGTCGGGAAATGCTCTTCGGTTCGTACATGAATTTCTCAGAGACCGCTGTGTCCGTCTTCAGCTTGGAAATGTAACGAGCGAAGAGAGACGCGTTTCCTTCAGCGTCCCACAAGGAAGTGTTCTATCTCCCTTGCTTTTTAACGCTGTCATGGCCAGCCTTCCTGACACTGTGCACTTAGCTCTGAAATCAGTTAAAATATCCATCTACGCCGATGACATCTGCATTTGGATCTCAGGGCACCAGCACAAACGTTTGACCCGGATAGCACAGACCGCTATTTCAATCATTGAGCGTCACTTGCTGACACTTGGTCTATCTTTATCAGCGGAAAAATCGGCCTTCATGATCTTCCCGGGAGCGAAACGGAAGTCAACATGTCTGTCGCTGAATATTCGAGGCCACTCAATTTGTTGTGCAACAAATGTCCGTTTCCTGGGCATCACCATTGACAACAAGCTATTAGGGCGACGTGTGGTTGATGGTATAGTCACTGCATCTGTGCAAAGGATCAATGCTCTTTGTTGCACGGCAGGGGTCCGTTGGGGCAACAATTATATGTCCATGCTTAAATTGAATGATGCGCTTATAACAAGCCGAGTTTTTTATCAGCTGCATTGATATCACCATCACCAAGCCAGTTCCAACGCCTAGAGGCAGTACACAGAAAGGGTCTTCGCTTGGCGATGGGAGTCCTTCAGGCGGCTTCAAACACGAAGGTCACCAATGAAGTCGAGTCTCTTCCGCTTTGCCTTTTGGCGTCTCAGGCCTTATTGGCGCAGCTGTCAAGACAGGGCGAGTCCTTCGCAGGCACGGCGCTTCTCCGGTGGCTAAGAGCAAGAACTGGCTCACATTTCAACGAGGCACTAAACACAGATCAATATTTAGGCTTCAAACAGCCTAAACGGCGCCCTATAGACCCGCCATGGTGTTTTGTGGATGTTGCGTCTAACTTCAGCGTACCCAATCTACCAGCGAAGCGCACCATTCCAGCCGCGGAAGCAAAATTTCTTGCGCTGGACCACTTGAGCACTATGTACCACGGCCGCCTACAAAGTGTACACCGACGGATCAGTGTGCACACAAACGGATAGCTGCGCAGCGGCTTTCTGCATGCCCTGCCTTGGCGTGTCATGGTCAGGCCGCCTAGATCGCGTGGTTTTGTCCACGACTGTAAATAGCGCTGCAATCACGGCGGCTTTGCGGAAATTGCAATCTTTTAGGGGTGAAACTCCTTATAACGGCACCCGTTCGACCCCCGTAGTATGTAACAAGTATAACATTTCGACTTCCAAGGTGGTGCCAGTGAGAGACTTTTTCTGTGCGTTGTTGAACAATAAAAAATAGTGCTCAATGTACATGTCAATGGCTGCTAATGGGGAATGAGAGACAGGAGCATTCGGCTTTTAGTTAACGCGCAGGCTGCGATCACCATTAGCAGCCATTGGCATGTACATTGAGCACTATCTGACAAGAAAGGGTTGCTACGTTATTCTCGCTGGGTGTAACCTCCTTAGCTTCAGAAAGGTTTAGCGAGCGTTGAGCCGCAGTGCCATGAATACAATGAACTTGTATATACCATGAATGAACTCGAGGTGGTTAAAAATGGGAAGTAGATACGAAGCGCAAGCCGTAAGAAAGTAAAAGCCGAATTCTCCGCCTCTCATTTCCATTTAGCAGCCATTGGCATGTACATTGAGCACTGTCTAACTGAAAAAGTTTGCTACGTCATACTCGCTGGGCGTAACCTCCTTTGTTTTCGAAAGGTTTAGCGAGCGTTCGGCCGCAGTGCCATGAATACAGTGAACTAGTATATACCATGAACTCGAGGTGGTTAAAGGTGGGAAGTGGACCCGAAGCGCAAGCCGTAAGAAAGTGTGCGTGTGCCACCTCTCGTATCTTCGTCGCCTTCGGAATGTGCTCGAAGCCATTAGATCGACTAATCTCACACTCGAACCCGAGAAATGTCATTTCGGCTATGAAGAATTAAACTTTCTTGGTCACGTCGTGAGCGCCGTTGGTGTTCGGCCTGATCCTGACAAAACTGCTGCTGTCGCCACTTTTCCAACTCCAACTGACAAGAAAAGTCTTCGACAATTTCTGGGTCTGTGCGCGTATTACCGTCGCTTTATTGAAAATTTCTCCTACAATGCGCAGCCACTATTACGCCTCACGCGTGATGACACACCATTTGTCTCGGCTCACGAACAGCAGACTGCCTTTGCGGAACTACAGCACTGGCTTTCTTCCCCTCCCGTGCTAGGCCGCTTCAATGAAGATGCTGAGACAGAAGTATGCACTGATGCCAGCAATATTGGTCTTGGAGCTATTTTGGTAAAAAGACAAGACAGCATTGAACGGGTAATAGCCTACGCAAGTCGCACATTGTCTCGCGCAGAATCTAACTATTCTACATCAGAGAAAGAATGTATCGCGGTCATTTGGGCAATTACAAAGTTTAGGCCATATCTCTACGGAAGATAATTTATAGTGGTGACTGATCATCATGCTTTGTGCTGGTTGACCAATCTACGAGACCCTTTAGGACAATTAGCACGATGGAGTCTGCGCCTTCAGAAATTTGATGTCACCATCATGTACAAGTCAGGCAAAAAGCACGAAGATGCCGACACGCTGTCACGAGCAACTCTTTAATCCGCCAGTACAAGCGCAGAAGAGGATGGTGCCTTCGTGGCAACTCTGAGCGGGCCGGATTTGATGTCTCATCAACAAAATGACGCCGATCTAAGAATGATTATAGAACACTTAGAAGGTGGCACCGCGCCCATTCCTCGTCCGATGTCACGAACGTTGCCATCATTTAGCCTACGAAATGGCGTCTTATACAAAAAGAACACTGGTGCTGGTGACAGATCGCTTCTTCTTGTCGTGCCTGAAGCCCTCCGAGATGATGTCTTATTAGCTTGCTATGACGAGCCAACATCCGGCGATCTGGGCTACTCGAGAACTATGGATCGGGTGCGACAACACTACTACTAGCCTAAAATGTCTGCCTGTGTCAAACGCTACGTGAAGGGATGCCGCGAATGCCAGTGTCGCAAGACACCACCCTTAAAGTCTTCAGGCCATCTACAATCGATCGATCCACCCCCTACACCGTTTGATCAAGTGTAAATGGACCTCGTAGGCCCGTTTCCTTTGTCTTCTCCCGGCAACAAATGGATTGTTGTCGCAACCGATTACTTGACGCGTTACGCTGAGACGAAGGCATTGCCACGAGCGACCGCAGCTGAAGTTGCCAGTTTTTTCTGCATCAAATTGTGCTACGGCATGGCACCCCGTCATATGTCAACCACTGATCGAGGCACATCATTCACAGCGAAGCTCTTGAATTTCGAAAAATGAATTGCGTAGTATTATAAAAAATACAACTTTCAGAATGAGCAAAACTGCTTGGTTTGACAAAAGTACAAAGATCTGCGATTTATATCACATCGATCCATTTATTGAATTCAAAATTACGCTGGCATTAGATAGAAGGATGGAAACTCTAATTCACCGATTGAGGCTAAGCGCCGCATACACAAAACATTTTTAGCACAGAATCGGCAGAGCTGAAACTCCCGAATGCGAATGTGGATTTATAGATGAAGACATCTGTCACCTTCTCATACACTGTCCACATCATGACACGCCGAGACGCCGTCTTAAGTCCGAACTGTTTTCATTGGACCGCAGACCATTTAGCATGAAAAAACTTCTGGGCCCATGGCCAACTGGAGTTTTACAGTCCCACGCTTTAAAAGCATTAACACGTTTTTACAAGACAGTGGGAGTGCTGAAAAGTATTAACAAAGAACAAACTTTCATTTGTAACAAATGTACTTATTATGTGCAGTATCATGTGACACCCATCTTGTGTGTGTTGTGAAATGAATGACGCGTCGACTATTATGTACATACGAGCGAATGCATCTTTATAAAGACCAGACGTGTGCCTTGCTGCTTTGTGCTGGTGGACCGAATATTAACGAGGGACATTTCCAGAGACTCCTTACATTGACTTTCGAACATTTACTTACCATTGTGATATGTGCGTATAAGTGTGTCTTTGCATATCTGTGCCCGAGTTTTCTATTTTCCATGCACTGCTTTGTATGTTTTGCTTCAAGATACGTGTTCAAGTTTAAATCAACGGCTAAGGAGTAGCCGGCGCCATATTGGTGCGCCAACATCTCCTTATATATTATATCAATAAAAAAAAGCTCTTGAATGATATTGTTACGAGGCAGTGGGCATGACCCCAGCGTCGTAGATGAATTGAAGAGGAAGAAGCGGACTGAGCTAGCTCAGTTCCTTCGATTTCCCGCCGGACAATTCGCGTAATTTCAAACGCCGGTGAAGACTGCTGACGAGAGGTAAATCCATCTTCGCAGGAGGACGTCGCAGCGGTGTTTGGCAGTTGAGTGAATGATATTGAAATGCACCTGGTTTTAGCCAGTTCAAAACGCCGGCATTCCTGAATATTTTTCTCGACGGTCACACAGTGCCGGCACATTAGCAGGTTGAACGCATCGTCCGCTATCCCCTTGAGGACATGGCCAACCTTATCAGACTTCGACATGTCGTTGTCGACTTTACGACATAGAGCCAGCACGTCCTGTATGTACGAGATATACGGCTCTGTGGACGTCTGAGCACGTATAGACAACTCCTTCTTCGCAGCTGCCTTTCGGCCGATGGGCTTCCCAAATAAGTCGCAAAGCTTCTCCTTGAATGTGTCTGAACTGCCGATCTCCTCCTCATGGTTCTCGTATTAGACTTTGGCCATGCCTTTCAGGTGAAGCAGCACGTTGGCCAGAATGAGAGTCGGGTCATACCGGTTGAGCACACTGGTACGTTCATAGTCGGCTATCCAGTCATCGAAATCCATTTCGTCCGTACCACAGAACGTTCCTGGATGCTTCGGATGCGTCAGCACGTACGTGCGTGTGTGTGGAGCCAGTGGAGGCGTTGCCGTGGATAGTGGAGGCGCTACCGAGGCTGATGGAGAGGCGGCCGTGGGATCAGTCCCGTGCTGCATCACATTAACTCCAATTTGATGAACAAAGTGGAGCTCCGTTGTATGACGCTTTGTACCCAGCACCTCCACCAATTTGTCACGGGGATTACAAACACACGAAAGAAAGAAATGAGTGTATTACCAATATTTACAAGTAAGTGAGAACACCAGGGCTGCCAGCCTTTTGCGCACTCAGTCCGCTTTTTCCTCTTCGATTTGTCTACGACGGTGGGGCCATGCCCAGTGCCTCGTAACAATATCTTCCGGTTGAGTTATACAACCCATCGAAAGACCACTGCTTATCACCCTCAGAGTAATGGTTTAACAGAAAAGCTAAACAAAATGCTAGCCTACATGATCGCTATGTACGTGGATGTGCAGCACAAAACGTGGGACGACATCCTGCCGTGCGTAGCATTTGCGTACAACACTGCAACGCAGGAAACTACACGCTTCACGCCATTTCGGCTCGTTTATGGTCGAGATGTTCGAACTATGGTAGACGCCATGATTCCATATGAGAACATCGACGAGCTCGACCAATTAGCCCCCGACATCGATGAGTACATTCAGCACGCTGAGGAAGCACGTCAACTGGCCTGTGTGCACATCAGAACTCAACAGTGCGCAGATGCACAGTGGTACAACATCCGCCATCGAGAAGTTAATTATAAACCTGGTGACTAAGTTTGGGTTTGGACACCCATTAGGCAGCGAGGTCTCAGTGAGAAACTCTTGAGGAAGTACTTTGGACCTTACAAAGTACTCAGACGTGTGATTGACGTCAACTACGAAGTGGTTCCAGACAGAGGCTCACCATCATCTCAGCGCAGGTTACCACGCCCAGAGACTGTACACGTCATCCGCCTAAAACCATACTTTACGCGGTGATGCGAATTTTCTTCGTGTGCCAGTGAACTCTTCATGTGAACAGTGAGTGCCGTTTATTTCCGATTGCCGGGCCCAGGACGAATTTTCTCTCTTGCGTTACTTTGTTTATTGTTCATTTATTAAGCCTACTTTGACCTACTACTGTGCACACTTTTCTTGAGCATCGGGTCGATGCTCTCTTGGGGGGGGCGGGGAGGAGTAATGTCAGTTGGTGTTCTGTGCCAGTGAACAGTGAGACAGTTCTGTGCCAATGAACAAAAAAGACGAAGACGAGCAACCCGTGCCAGCAGAGACGTCCTTCGCTGTGTCTCAGATTTTGACTGTCGCGTCTCCTTGTACGTTTCTTCGAGCTCCTAGCGCGTGACAATATAAAACCATCAAATATGGTCCCGCGAAGTCGGGGGCCTTATTTAAGGCAGATAGTTTGGAGGGTTTGTAATAACTAACTCAAGAAAAATTGGCAGATCCAACGTACTGTGGGAAACGATTATATGCGACGCACGTATAAGGAACATTTATATGTCACTTTCAAATCAGCACAACGTTATGAGGTGAGGTAAATTAGGCCATACACTACTTCCATGTCATGATTATCATGTTTAGATGTGTCGTTTATCATCGTAATCTGTTCACGTCACGTGATACCACATTTAGTATATGTGGAGCTACTTCGTGATTCATTGACGTCACGTAACACCAATTTTGGTATATGTGGAGCTAACGAAATGGCCTCGAGCGCATTATGAAAGGTCCCAATATACTCCTAGGTAATGTTGACGCACGCCCACGCTCGGCACAGTGCCGCTACGTTAGAAAACGCGAGCACTCTATTGTCTGACGCCAGGCACGACCGGTGCGACAATGCAGCATCCGTCGGCGCGGCTTGACGGCAAGCGACGTGAAATGCGACATGCTGCATTTCGTACCAATGAGTTACCCATACAGCACTGTGTCTGCCTCTTTACGTGACGGAGGGACGCCGTACGCGCTGAAACGTGCATTCGTCATAGCGAAGCAGCGAGCGCGCGCCTGCGAGTATAAGGCAAGACTGGTGCCTGAAATGGCGACGCCGGCGTGGCGTGACGCAACAAACGCCGGCGCACGCGCGCGCCGAGTCACGTCGAAATGAATTGGCGCCTTGATTATAGCATGTAGTCATGTTCTCACATGACACGCATCTCTCGATTATCGTATTTGCACCAGTCACATACTTTCGTCATTCAATGACGTCGCGTAATATCAAATTTGGCGCATTTGAACCTAGTGAAACGGCCGCGAGCGCATCATGAGTGAGACATGCATTCGTGTTGGTACATGACACGCATGTCGTGATTATGATGTTTGGATGTGTCATTTACCTATGTCGTCTGTTCGCGTCACGTAATACCGATCTGGAACATGTGAAGCTAGCGAAATGGCCGCGAGTGCTTCATTAACGTAGCATGTAGTCAAGGTGTTACATAACACGCATCTCGTGTTTATTATGTTTGCACCAGTATCATACCTTCGTCATCCATTCACGTCCCGTAATTCAAAATTTAGTATAAGTGAAGCAGCGAAATGGCCGCGAGCGCATCGTGAGCGTGGCATGTAGTCATATTGTTACATGACACGCATGTCATGATTTTTATGTTTGTCTGTCGCTTGTGTTTGCCATGCAATTATGTCATACCATACCAGTTTCGCAACATGTCATGTGAACGAACCCACCGCAAGAGCAGCAGGACCGTGAACTGTAAATTATAATATTCATGGCATACATGCCATGATTTTCATGGTACGACTAGTCAAATGTGCTCGACATACAGTCTTGTTATGCAATACCAAGTTTGGTATCGATACCATTATCGAAACGGCCAGGAGAGCTAAAAATCCTATGCAGATAGATAGATAGATAGATAGATAGATAGATAGATAGATAGATAGATAGATAGATAGATAGATAGATAGATAGATAGATAGATAGATAGATAGATAGATAGATAGATAGATAGATAGATAGATAGATAGATAGATAGATAGATAGATAGATAGATAGATAGATAGATAGATAGATAGATAGATATGCAAGGGAGTTTAATGGTGACGCCAGGTAGTAGGCAGGCAGCCGGTACGGACACCAATGCTCGAGCAGTCCAGCGTCAACAGCTTGAGCGTAGACGGAGCGTAGACCGTGGTCGGCTTGAGCGGTTATATCACATAGGTGACAGAAGAAGGGTGCTGTATAACGCGGTAAGGGCCAGGATACTTCGGTGCAAACTTTGGGGTCAGTCCAGGAGAGTGGAAAGGCAGTCGGAGCCACACGAGAGAACCGATGGAGAAAGTGCCCTGAACAAGATTACGGTCGTGGCGATCTTTTTGGAGGGCTTGATTATCGGCTGTGAAGGACCATGCAAGCTAACGACACTCTTCGGCATGTTCGGCCATTTCAGAAACTGGGCTGAACTCGGAGGCACCAGGATTGTATGGCAGAATTGTGTCGAGTGTGCTGCATGGGTCACGACCTTATCCCTTTCTGCCCTGGATTTTTTATTGTGGTCGGATACACTTTTTGTGCGTGTTTTTGTCGTAGTTAGATCTTCAGAAGACCACAAACGAAAAATTGAGCCACTGGTACAAGCATTTTTGAAATACTTAACGTGGCATCAAATTAGGTAATTATGGCCCAGTGATTTGAAAATGAAAAAAATGGCTTTTTTTCTGACAATAAATAGTTTACACAAAATGGAAACCAACGTCTTACTTTTCAGCCCCCTACTCACTGAAACAGCTTCGGTACGTCATCCCGCAATTGGTTCCTACCCGCCTCAACTTACGTGCCTCGGCTTGGCGGAAGACGATGATGATGATGATGATGAATCCACAGACATGGCTCGTACCCACTCCGGGGGATTGGCCAAGAATTGATGACTTAATTAAGTAATTTTTTTAAATATCGAAACCACCCACCAGAAAAAAGAAAGAAAAAAGAAAAGACACCCTAGTCAGAATGAAAGGAGTGCAATAGTTGCTTGTCATTCGTGCAGATAAGACAATTATTCATTACCTTGAATAAGAATCAGCATGGTTAAACAATGCTCTTTTGTTCGTTGGAATTATTTTTTTTTGCATGATTAAAAATCACGCAATTAAAAGCTTAATTCTTTTACTTTCATTCAGGTACTTGCAAACTGCGTAGAAAACGTTCTCGTGGCTGAAGCCCAGATCGTAAGCACCAAAGGAAAGTATGTTTTCTATAGAGAAATTCAACCCCAGGCTAGCGAATGGGAGGGCTAAGAATGTTTTCCTGAGCAATTTGTATCAGCGACATGATAAAAAATAGTGCTCTATTGTTTTCCAATTCTGAACAAAAGTTGCATAGTGGTGATATCGCCAGACCAGCCCTATGTGAATAGAAATTTAACCGGGGGACACGACATCGAAATCTGGTTATTATGGTTTCCAACTGTTTTGTAGGACAGCAATGACTTTTCCATGGAAATCTTAAGTGAGTAAATTCTGGTGTTGACAATATTGCTTCCACAGCGTCTGCACTGAGCGCAAGCTTTCTGTACCTTGTGCGGTAGTGTCAATTGACTCCGCCAGGCCCGAAAGGAATATAAAAGAAAAATGAAGAAAGGCCTGTTGTTGATTGAATCGCCGTGTTTTAGGCGTACGTCACGAAAGAAAGAACAACGTTCCAATCGGAGTGGTCGGAATCAATATACATAGCGAGCATGTCTCCCTGGGTACTATTGAAACGTTCCGTTAGGCCGTTCGTCTGAAGGTAGTAGGCTGTTGATGTGCGGTACGCATGAATGTAAGAGCTGTTGCAGAACTTCGGACAAAAATACGCAGCACTTGTCACTCAGGAGCTGCCGTGGTGCACCATGACGAAGAGCGAACCGATGCAAGATGTAGTTTGCAACGTCACGAGCACCAGCCGAAGGTAGTGCTGCCGTTTCGGCGTACCTTGTCAGATGGTCGGAAGACACAATCACTCATCGATTACCACCAACAGAGCATGGCAGCGGGCAGTATAGGTCAATCACAACACGGTCAAATTGACGTGCAGGACATGGTAAAGGCTGCAGTCGACCGGGTGAATGAGGAAATGTCTTGCGCTGCTGACACAGGGAACATGATCGAATGTGTTTGCGTACAAACGTGTACATACCCCGCCAGTATTAACGCTGGCGGATCCGCTCATACGTCTTTAGCACACCGGCGTGTGCGTGTTGCGGTTCCTGATGAAAATATTCGCACACATAAGACCGCATATGGCTGGGTATAACTAGTGCCCATTTACGACCCGCCACTTGATAGTTGCGACGGTATAACAGGCCATCCCGCATGACGCAATACGTTGCTTGGCGGCGAAGAGCACGTGGGTAACCGGAAGTTGATGCGTCAGAAAGCATATTCACGAGCAAGACAATCCAAGGGTCCTTCAGTTGTTCGGATGGCATGCCTGTGACGCTGACGGCAGAGGGGGGAAGGTTAAGGACTGATATTTTCGTATCATTATATTTCACGGGTGATCGTGAAAGCGCATCTGCGTCAGTGTGCTTTCGCCCCGATCGGTAGACGACGCGTATGTCGAATTCCTGGAGGCGTAGTGCCCAACGTCTGAGGCGACCAGGAGGATCTTTCAGTGTAGCCAACCAACATAGTGTGTGATGGTCAGTTACCACATCAAAAGTTTGGCCGTACAAATAGGGGCGAAACTTGTTTAACGCCCACACAATCGCCAGGCACTCTTTTTCTGTAACAGAATAGTTAGCTTCTGCCTTAGTAAGGGCGCGGCTGGCATAGGCGACCACATACCCCGTAAAACCTGGTTTGCGTTGCGCGAGTACTGCACCAAGGCCGACGCCACTTGTATTCGTGTGTACTTCGGTCGGCGCAGTAGGGTCGTAATGGCGCAGTACGGGTGGTGAGGTAAGGAGTTTGAGCATAGTTGCGAAGGATTCGTCACAGGCTGCAGTCCATTCCGAAAGATCTGCAGGGCCAGCAAGGAGTTCGGTGGAGAGGCAGACGTAGGTAATGGCAACGCCTGGAAGACCTGCTCTTGAATAGCCTGTCTGATTGTCGGCGTTAGGCGGTTCGTTGGTGCTACGGTGGTCGGCAGATACGAGAGACACGAAAGCTGTCGTGCGACCTCTTCGCGTACATATTCTTTTATCTGCTCCAGCAGGGTGCTGCCACCACCGACGGCCAGGGCAGTGAGAGAGTCGTCTGCTGTCGTCGACCTCCGATCTGATGCAAGTTATTTGCGAATCTCTTCCAAGTTCTGGCACAAGTACACACGTTCGGATACGGTACTTGGGCCCTTTGCTAGCAACATTTGAAAAGCATCATCGTCTAATCCTTTCAAGATAGGCCTGATCTTGTCTTGTTCAGTCATCTGAGCGTTAACGAGCCGGCATAAATCGATAACGTCTTCAATATAACTAGTGAAGTTTTCGCCCTGTTTTTGTGCTCGTCCGCGTACGCGCTGTTCAGCACGCAGCTTGCGCACTGCGGTGCGATCGAACACAGCTGCAAGGGTGGTCTTGAAAGTGGCCCAAGTAGTAAATTCAGTACGGTGGTTTGTGAACCACAGGCTGGCGATGTCTGAGATGAAATGGGACATACTCCAATTTCCAGGGTCGTCCTACTTGTTGGTGGCGCTCACCTTTTCAAACAGTTGCAACCAGTCTTCTACATCTTGGTCCTCGGTGCCACTGAAGAAGGAGGGATCCCGTTGGCGCAGGGTGGTAGGTACGATGACCAGTTGAGATGGGGCCGTGCTTTGCAGGGAGGTGCCTTGCTCGGTCGTCTGATCAGGCATTGCTGATGTAGTGGGCAGCTTCCGTCTTCGAAGTTCCAGGTTTGCGTACCCAGCACACTTCCACCACTTAGCAAGGAAGTTTAATAGTACAGCACTCTGAAATGCGGTTTCGTAAAACACAGCGCGGTTTTTTATGCATCTCTGCCATTGTTCCAACTTTTCTTCTCTCACCTCAGCAGACTACCCATTACTAGTTTATGTCCGAAGTGTGTCGTGCCAGAAGAAGAAGAAAAGTATGCCACAGATAGGCCCCCCCTGCAGACAAGTGGCTGTGGACACTTGAAGAAAAAAAATGATCAGACGAAGCTTGTCAGAATGGGTACCGGCTTGATCCTTTCAATGCTGACTGTGTCTTCATGCCCATTACGCAGGATTGTAAAATGATGTTCAGAACGCTTGATGACTGGGAAAGCACCGTCACAGCGAAGCTGAAGAGCACGGCAAGACACATCGACACGAACAAAAATGTGTGAAGATGTCTGTAGGTTTGCCGGCAGAAAAACGTCGTTCTTAGTGTGAGCTGAAATTGGTGATGGGCGCAAGTTTTGACGAGGTCACCAGGCAGGCGGAGTGTGCAGCCATAAAGCATCTCGGCTACAGAGCAGGCAAGTTCTGGCTGAAGTGTTGAACGCAGGCCGAGAAGCACGATGGGGAGGTGTGATACCCAATCTTCGGCGTGAGGCTGCGAGGCGAATGCTGCTTTTAGATGACGGTGGAGTCTCTACACTAAGCCATTTGCTGCTGGATGATACGCAGTTGTGCGAATAAGCACACAACTCAGTAGAGATGTGACAGAGGTGAAAAGCGGCGACTCAAACTGTCTGCCTCGACCAGTAGTCACCGTTGATGGTACACCGAAACGGCTAATCCAGGTATCAAGAAAGGTGCGAGCAACTGTTTCTGCCGTGATGTCAGGCATTGGAGCTGCTTTAGGCCACCTGGTGTACCTGTATACACGTAAACAAATACGTATTTCCCCGACATGGAGGTAATGGCCCGACAATGTCCAAATGAATGGTGTCGAAACGTGCATCAGGGAGAGGGAATTTTCCCCATGGAGACTTGGTTTGCCGTTGCACCTTGATACGCTGACATGCTCTGTGAGTGCGAACCCAGTCACGAATTTTAGCGCGTATGCGCGACCAGACATAGCGTTCAGTGATCAGATGTTGCGTAGCTCTTACGCCTGGATGGCAGATGGAGTGGAAGGTGTCAAAAACAGCACGACGAAGCTGTGAAGGAACATAGATACGAGTGCAGTTGTGTGAAACATGGCACCAGAGCGTAACGTCGTCGACGGGAAAGTTGTCTTGTTCCAGTCTGAGGGAAGTAGAGGATCGGAGTCGTGGAAGCTCATCGTCTAATGCCTGTGCCTCCGCGAGCGAGGACAATGAAAGGTCGGTGGTGCCTGTCGTGGCATTGACGGTAATACGACTGAGAGCATCCGCTGCACTATTACAGCTGCCTTTTACATAACGTATTTCTGTGGTGAATTCGGCAATGAAAGCAAGGTGTCGAAGTTCTCTAGGAGTGTGCGTGGCACTGCAGGAACGTAAAGCCGAAACAAAGGGCTTGTGGTCGGTAAGAATGGCAAATTGTTGCCCTTCAAGGAAGTACCTGAAATGCTTTACCGCGAGGTAGGCCGCGTGGAGCTCCCGTCCGAAAGTAATATATCGGCGCTCAGTGTTGCGTAACTTTCGGTAAAAGAAAAAAATTGGAGCCCATGCACCCATGATCTATTGCCCCAACTGCTTCTGAAGAAGCGTTCACCATGAGGCTAGTGGGAGCAGTTGGTGAAGGGTGGTGCAGGAGGGTGGCCTGGGCAAGCTTGGTCTTAACGGTGGCAAAAGCTTGATCCGCGACCATGTTCCAGAGAAGTGCGGCTGACTCAGCTTGCGAAGTCGAGAGTAGTGTTTCCAGAGGCTGCAGCAGTGTAGAGCATGTAGGGATGAAGCGACGATAAAAATTGGCGAGTCCGAGAAAACGTTATAGACTGCGTATGGACGTGGGAGGCGGGTACTCGAGGATAGCTTGAACCTTGTGAGGTAGAGGAGTGATGCCATTTTTAGTGATCTGATGTCCGAGGAATGCTATCTCTGAGACTCTAAACTGACACTTTTCTAGATTGATGACAAGGTCATAATCACGCCGTCGAGTGAAAAGCTGACGTAGATGTGCCTTGTGCGTTTCAGCGTCCTTGCTGGCAACGAGAAGATCGTCGATATAGGCGAAACAAAACGGCAAGCCTCTTGCGACTTCGTCTATAAAACGCTGAAATGTCTGAGCTGCGTTTCTCAAACCGAAAGGCATTCGTAAATACTCATAGAGCCCAAATGGGGTAATTATTGCAGTTTTGGGAATGTCAGAAGGCTTAACGGGGATCTGGTGATAAGTTTTCACAAGATAAATCTTCGAGTATAGAGTTGTGCCAGTTAAAAAGGCAGTACAGTCCTGAATATTGGGTAACGGGTATCGATCTGGAACGGTAACTGCATTGAGCGCTAACTGCACGACCACGAGCTTGACGATGGATGAATGATTTGCAACGGTAACATATGCTCAAGCTCGTTGCGAGCAATTCGAAGTTTATCAGGGCCAAGTCGGCAAGGGCGGCAGTGAACCAGTGGGCCTGTGGTAACGATGCAGTGGGTCACAGTGTGCTTGAGGGTCTTATCCATGCGAGACAGCGTTGTAATCTCCGGAAACTCGTTGAACAGAGCTGTATATGGTGACGTGGGCGGTTTCACGAAAGTGGGGTTTAGGGCCGTAGCGTGTGGCAGAAAACCATGGACCGATAAGCCGGTTTAGCTATCCACCTGGCGACAGTGGTTCATATCCACGAGCAGATGAAAATGCCTTAAGAAATCGGCGCCAAAGATTGCGTAGCGTACATCTGCTATCCAAAATAACCACTGCAGTTTCCTCTTAAGACCGAGATCAAGGGTCAGAGACTTCTGTCCGTAACTTGCGATGACCGAAGAATTGATCGCTTGTAAAGGAGTTGACTTCTCGCGAAGACGCCGGTCAGTTTTAGACGCTGGAATCATGCTGACTTCTGCTCCAGTCTCCACCAGCAAGCGCAGACCTATGGTTCTTTCGGTGATGTGGAAGAGGCGGCCTGATGCTTGGCCTTGATCGCCCGCCGCTGTTATTGACGATCGGCCGGAGCATTTCCCATGCGCAATGAGCAAGGTGGCACACATCTGCGAGCCGCGGCACGAAAACGCCAGTGATAATAGCATGTGTTCTGCGGTGAAAAACAGTGCTCGAGCTGGTGTAGGGGCCGTTGCGGAGCAGCCAACGTGAGATATGGTCGATGTGGCCGAGGCTGGTCATTAAGTTGCGAATGCTCAGCAATTGCAGACGCAAGTTGGCGACTTCAGCTACGAGATCTTTTACCATCTTTCGAAAGGAATCTGCTTCGGAAATCGGAGAGGTGTGGGCAGCGTTTATGACTGCCGGAGCAACGTCCATCATGTCGTCGGCCATTTCTGCCAGCCCCGAAAGCGGCTTATCCTGAGCTGGGACAAGAGCCATTCGCTTGGTAGGTGGAAGACGCTGTAGAAACAACTCACGTAGTATGGATGTTTCCGAGCCGTCCGGCTGGTTCTCAAGCAGGTGCTGCAGCTGACGTAGAAACTGTGTGGGACGGCGGTCCCCGAGCTCTTCGTTGCACAGAAGTTACTGAATGCGCCGATGCTTAGGCGAAACGAGTCGGTGAAGAAGAGCCTGTTTGACTGTCGTATATGGAGTGTCACCAGGCGGGCCCACGAGGATGTCGTGTACTTCAGCCATTGCCTGTGGAGCAACGCTTCAATGAGGAGCTCATGCTTGCGAATTTCTGACGTGATGCGATGAATGCAGAACTTGTTCTCGACTTGAATGAACCATAAGGAGGAATCGGCAAGCAACAGCTGTGGTAGCGTCATGGTAGTAGTACCTCCAACAACACCCGAAGAGGGTACATGGCCGGGTGCAGTGGCAGCGGTACCATGGCTAAGGCTATCGAGATGCTCACGCTGCTCCATGGAAGGTCGCGTTATAGTCGGGGTCACCAATAAAAAAAATGCCGCCACATCCATGAAGTGAATGATGATGAGTGGGCGAAGCTCCGGAGGTAAACCTCGTAAACCATGAATCCTCCGTACATTTTGCCCACTCGATTTTATTGCAACGCTCCCCCTAGCGTACGTCGCCGCACTATATCGAACGATGACACGCGCCATATGTGGCATCATTCCTATTTTACAACACCTCGCATCTTTCATAATCAACTACACGTACCGCCGTCTAGTTTATAACATCTTGCATCTTTTGGATGGACGGACGGACGGACGGATGGACGGACGGACGGATGGACGGATGGATGGATGGATGGATGGATGGATGGATGAATGGACGGACGGACGGATGGACGGATGGAAGGATGGATATGGCTGTACCCTTTAGATCGGGCGGTGGCTAGCGTAATACTTAATGCCGTCAGCTACAAGTACCGCCATCTAGTGAACACTGCAAGAACTGAACGAGAGGTGGCTACATACAGGGGACGCACAGCCCACGCCTTAAGGAGCTTCGCTTTTATATAGCACTCTGAAACTCGGTTCCGAATAACAAAGCGCGGTTTATTTATGCATCTCCGCCATTGATCCAACTACTTCTTCTCTCTCCTCAGCAGACTACCCACTACTCAGCGTCTACAGCTCGTGCACACGCTCGCGCTTCGCACTCAGAGATGGTCCCACTAGTCACTGCGTTGCGAATTCCCCACGACAGACAGACAGACAGACAGACAGACAGACAGACAGACAGACAGACAGACAGACAGACAGACAGACAGACAGACAGACAGACAGACAGACAGACAGACAGATAGATAGATAGATAGATAGATAGATAGATAGATAGATAGATAGATAGATAGATAGATAGATAGATAGATAGATAGATAGATAGATAGATAGATAGATAGATAG
Organism: Rhipicephalus microplus; assembly: GCF_043290135.1. Lineage (NCBI taxonomy): Eukaryota > Metazoa > Arthropoda > Arachnida > Ixodida > Ixodidae > Rhipicephalus > Rhipicephalus microplus. Next base: position 63,080 of record NW_027464737.1, on the reverse strand, counting down.
ATAGGACCAGCCGTGGTAGAACATCACTGCTGCTTCAATGCAGTCGCAGTGATGTTTGTTCAACGCGGGACTTTTAGAAAAATCTTCAGTAAGGTTATGGCCACACGTGCTTGAGACGCAACTAAGCACTTTTCCATTTAACGCGTACTATATCTACGTTTTGAAGTAAAACAAATTCAGAGTTGAAAGTGGTGGAAGAACTTATCTCTGGTGTTAGGACGTATCATCAAGTATTTTCAGCCAGCTGAGGTGAAACCGGAGAGAATAATATATTCTATCTAATCAAAAATATGATAACCAGTCTCGCAATTTAAACACAAAGTGCCAACGTATACGTCATACAAACACTTTCGATTGTTCAAGCCGTCCTAATTTTTCTGAAGGTCTTGGCATTCAATAAACTTTTATCTAACATGAGTACAGAAACAGGCCAGCTTTAAGTCACAGCATATTGAGCAGTTTGGTGCTTGCACTAAATTATGACAGGTACACTCGATTATTCCTGAAGAAACAGTGACCGAAAACATGCCATGGGTATGCTTTCGAAAACGAAAGTTTTTTTCGCCGTGATCTTTTTGAACATATCTAGCCAGCCTGGCATCGATTCTATCCAATATAACGGCTATTTTTGAAGCAACATGCTATGCTTGACGTATCTGAAGCAAGCAAATTGTCGAAAATATCAACTTTCAAGAGATATTGCAATCATCTAGCGTACTTGTGTACGCTATCTTCTTGCCCTACGCTCATTCAGTGACTGCACGTGGCACAAAAGGCAAACAATCAAGTCATTTTCTCGCACATCAATGAATGCTTGAGAGTTTGTGAAGATAATCAACCAAATAATACGAAAATGTGAATCTACCATGGACTAAATAGGCATTTGTCAGTGGGAAGAGGGCAACTTGCTATATTGATACAATCTATAAGTAAAGCAACGATAAGCTATTAGGGAACGACCAAACATGGCGTTACACAACAACGCTTATTCAACATCCCTGAAATCTACATATACACATCTGTTATAAATAAGCAGAGCTCTGTGTCGCTTCTTAATCTGCTCTGTGAAAATTGTCGCAAAGATTCATCGAATAAAAAAAGGGCATTGTTCACAATCGTTGCAGATGCTTCGAATTGTCAATTTTTTTTTTGCTTTCTCATATTCATATGCTTGCTTTCGTTGCTACAGTTTTTTCACTTTTTTTAGATGCATTTAGAATGAATCCCCATTTGCTTTGGATTTTCCATCGTTCTTGCGGCCACTTTTGCAGGCACTCGACTTATCGGTCATTTGTCAATAAAAAAAAAAGACAATCTCTTGCACTTTTTCTTTTTCTTGCGCACTTGTGATAGAGTACGTATTATTCACGTAAGTGGCTACTTTGGACAAAAAGAAGCCTATTTTTTACAGATGTGTTTTTTTATGACGCACGATCTCCCCGCCACTGCTATATATAAGCGGTCATACACTGAGAATATTCACGTTTCTGCGGTTGGTCAAAAGGCAAACGCCGGGAAGAACACCAGAGTCATGAGGGCCTTCCTTACCATTGCACTGTTGTCGGCAGGTGAGACCTTACGTGTGATCGTGTTTTCACGTTATTCATTTTGAGCTTCCGTTCGAACAATAATTCTTCTTAATTTATATGAAACTTCGATAACTGGTACAATGAGGCCGTTTATATTATACTCCATCACTTGAACTGCTTCACCAACCAAATTTAGGGCGAACAATTTCGGCACGCTGAAATTCTGCCTTTTCCCTCAAAGTACTGTTGAATTGAAAGAAATCTGTGCGAATTATCTTATATATAAATATTTTCGCTGCCAAACGGATAAGAGTAATTTTAGGTAATGAATTTTTTCTATTTGAAGCAGCCAATGATCAGCAGAACCACTTTAAGTACAAATCTGAGTAACATTCGATATGACACTGCATCTTAACCATTCAAAATATCAAAACGAACTGCAGGTTCTTGCTAATAAAAGTATATTTATAACGGTTTTTTTATAATCACTGTATATGCGCCTTTTCTAAAACATGCCTCTCTGTGAGCTAACTGACCAACTCGTTCGCTCAAAAGCGTGGAGCACCTTCATGCGATTGCGAAACATATTTAAACAATCAATATATTTCTCATTATTTCTGCTAGGTATTTGTTAACAGCTTCAGCTTTCTTTTTTTTTCAAAATACTTTTTCAGATGAAGTAAGGTGTTAGTTTCTAAAATGATATCCAACCATGCCTCAACGTGGTGCAGTTGGGTAAAGAAATCGGACTGCTTTCAGTTTCATACCAGGTGTTCGGAACTAAGCTTTAAAATTTTCGCAAAACTCAGCACTAGGAAGAACATGAAAAACACATTTGCAAGTAACTTATCTATTGAAGGGGACACAAAAAGTGAGACAGCAAGTATAACTGTTAGTAACCCTATTAACTAAGATTTAATAAATAACTTCTGAGTGACTGCACCAATCGGGCATATTTGTACTGGAAAAGGTGGGGGCAGTCACATTACTACATAGCCACATTAAAAAAAAGTTCTAGTATGTGTGTTCTGTGAGTTATTCCATTGAAAATCTTTATTTCGGTTTTCATCATTACGCATGGAAGACAGTAAGCACTGGCGTGAAGCTTTGCCTTGGGATACCTCCGAGCACGGACATGCCAGAATAATTCTTCTAGAAGTAACTGCATAGAAACACCACTGGCTTCCCAATTTCACTTCAAGTATGCATGCTTGCTGAATTCACTGAAAACCGATTTACCAAATTTTAGTTAATTGCGCCACTCTAAGCCATAAATAATGTTTTACTTCGTGTCCCCTTGAATACATATGTTATGTGCAAAGGTGTTTCTCTATATTCTTTCCACTGCTTAATTTTAGGAAAACCATAGAACTTAAGTTTGAACAGACGGTATATCAGGAAGTATAGCATATTTTGTTGTGAAGTTTTGCGTGCTTTATGATGAAACAGCTTACAATATATTAGTGTCTTAATTTTGACGCTCTTGCTTTTCTTACTTTGATGGTTGAGTGCCAAATTTCTGACTCAGGCAGAAAATAAAATGTACGTTCTCTCAAAAAAGCAAGAACAGCATGAGCATGAGTTTTGGCACGCTTACTAAACGTTATAATTGTAATAAATGGAAATAAAATCTGCCTTTAAGATATACTTCAAAACATCAAAAAATAATTGTGCTCAATTGTCTGTGTTCCGAGGAAAGTGTTCGAAATAATATTTTTTTTCTGAATGGTAACCTATACAGTTTTCGAAGTTTTAAATTGAGTCTACTTAGAACGGATTTAGGAATATCTGAAAACACCTGAACGTGATCAGCTGGTCGGTTTTTCAGAAAACATACATGACGTTTGCGGAATTTCAAAGAAATTGATCATAAAAAAACACAATCTTATGTTTAAAAACTTCCGCGTAATGCCCTCACAGCAATATTTGCACTGAAAAACATTTTGTTAGAAAATTTTGAAACTAAAATATAAAAATGGTAGGGAGGAAATATAATGAAATCATGAAGCCATAGTCATAACAAAACATATCGCTTACCCGCTCAAACAGTGAAGGAAAAGACCTCGCACATGCTTTAAAAGACATGGTCATTGTCGCCATTTATATGAAGGGCTTGGAGCACTTCTACGAGCTCGCCAATGTATGTCATTGCTTCTCAGAGTGTCTATTATTTTAGTAATAAAATAAAGCATCAGTCTTTTGGTCTATATACCCTACCACACCTCATTAATTACAAGAATACTGCGAGTTTTGAAACCTACATTCGAACTACACTCGTCATCTTGAGAATGACTCCTGCCACGTGAGATTCTAAATTATTCACACATACCACACTCAAAACAACTGTGTGTGATGACTATATACAAGTTTGCGGAATATTATAAGAACGTGTAATAATGAGAATGTGAGATACTTAGTTATCTGGAATATGAAATGATACCAGTAGCGTTGGATGACAACATTACTTCATGAAATGCCGTATACCTCTCTTTTACCGTAAGGCGCTCTCAACGGCGGACAAGAAGCAAGCACATTACATCTATCGTGCACATTTGGCTCAAGCAATAACCCGATTGATATACCACAGGCAGGTTTAATGGCATGCTGAGCTATTTTACTGACTTCATTGGATAGTTTTTTGCAGCTGGAAAACAAATAAGGTACACAGAAATGAAGAGCTGTAGTGTACATATTGGTACCACTATTGTTCGTTTGCTAAGGCCGCTAGAATGTTCATAATTTGTATCCACATGACACATCACTGCGAGATAATGTTACTTAATTGTTGTCAATTTATACATGGTTTCTTCCTTTGATTTTGCATTCTGCAAGTGCTCATCAAAAATAAATTATTGTGGTAAGACAGCGTCTTGAGCTGTACAGATCTGATGAGTTACCCACTGTTCAAAATTTGAAAACTTCACATAGAAGATTTCTACATTACTAGACACAGTTTTTTAGCCACAACATTCATGAGGGGTAGTGGTGCTTCACACTGCAACAGAGTATAGACAAAAGGTGAATCATATTCCTCTAAAACGTTTCTGATCCTTTCATCAACAGCATCGCTGGCATATGCTGCACCTGGGGCTACAAAAGTGGACCTCAGTCTTGGTGCTGGACCTAGCGGCAGCGGCAGTTTCGGTGGATTAAATGCACTTGGCGGCAGTAGCAGCGCAGGAGTACCAAGCCTCGGTGGTAGAGGTTTATTGGGAGCCGGCTCCATGGGTGGCATGAACCCATCTCTCCTGCCTGGACTCTCTGGAAGTTCTAGCGGCGTTGCTTCTTCAGGCTCTCTTAGACCAAGTGGTGGACCTGGTGCTTCTGTTGGAGCAGGAAGAGTAGGCTCCGGATATTGGCAGGGAGGATTTGGTGGTTTTGGATATGGTTACCCAACAGGCTTCGGCGGATTCTATCCCGGATACTATGGATACCAGCCCTACGGTTTTGGTGACTATGGCTTTGGTGACTACGGCTATGGAGGCTTCGACGGCTTTTATGGCGGACCAGGCTTTGGATACTATGGCCCTGGAAGCTGGGGCTGGGGAGTTGGCAGTGCTAGAGCTGGACAAAACAGCCTTCGCTCATCATCCCAAATCCGCGCCGTCAGATCCAGCTCTGCTGGTGCATCATCATCCAGGTAAGAGGGTTATATTTTGCAGCCACGCAGCCACCGCACTTGTTTTTCTTAACTTTATTATACGCTACGATTAGCAAGTCGAACAGCCTGTATGAACACGTAAACAAAGAAACAATAGAAAGTTCCGAAGGTTAAAATAAAGTTAGTAGGTTGGACCGAATCAAGAACAGGCCAAGTTATTTCACAAAATCATCGAATGCATCTTATTCGCAAAGTGAACACACCTCATGATGCTGAAAAGACAATTAATCAAAAAACAGAAAGACAAGCTTTCATGCAAAATATAATTTAATTACATTTCTGTTATCGGCTGAGCCCATACTACAGCCGGAGTTATAAATTCTCCATAACAACGAAAGCTTACCTTATATTGAGCATATACCGCAGGCTATGCTGTGTCAGGCTAGCTTTCTTGGTACGTGTATATGGTTCATGACAAGGTGAAGTTCGGGCACGTAATTTATCAACACTTAGCGGGAGACATTCCACTGAGAATTAAATGAAATACAAAAACAAATTGTATAGGATACCTATTTATAACAATAAATACACTGCTTAGCGTTTTCGCTGAGATTCACGCATATTACCAATCGACCTAGTGCTGATTTTGATTTATTTGTGGTGTTTAACGTCCCAAAACCACCATATGGTTATGAGAGACGCCGTAGTGGAGGACTCCGGAAATTTCGACCACCTGGGGTCTTTAACATGTACCCGAATCTGAGCACACGGGCCTACGACATTTCCGCCTCCATCGGAAATGCAGCCGCCGCAGCCGGGATTTGAACCCGCGACCTGCGGGTCAGCAGCCGAGTACCTTAGCCACTAGACAATCGACTTAGTGCTCTCACGTGTCTTATCGCTAGTCATTTTGCCTTACTCTCTGAGTGTCATTACATTCATTTTCCCACACTTAAGCATTCTTATGAAAATCACCGCTGTAATGTAACAACGGACGCTTGACTGATGTTTCATGGCACATAAGTAAGCTTTGACATGCACGGTAGATGTAAACCGTAAGCTTTGTAAGACAATGAGTGACATATAGCAGGCCAATTTCAGATGACTTTGTCATAAATAAGAATCTTTGTGAATTAAAGAGGTCCATAGATTCACTGAATAAACAGTCTGTGTAAAATTTTCTAAGGCTACTTACCTTTATCGCAACTGTACTGTGAAAGAATTGCCTACAAATTCCCTTCTCTTCTTTTTCCCCGTGTCTAGGTCTTCCTCTGGTGCTAGCAGCCAGTAAGCAGCAAATGTCATCATAACTTGGGTTGCTTCGTGAACGGTAAGAATAAGCTGATGCCCATACGTAGATATCACAGTTTATTCCCATAATTTGTTTCATTTAGATAATATGCGGAGCCGTACTTAAAAGAAACGGAGATGCTTGAACATTCTACATGTCATGAAAGCCCCGTCTCACCCTGACCAAGCAATTAATGTGCAATTTAAGGTACACTACCTTTTCTATGTTTGTCATACTAGGCGTAAATACCCAACATATTATTACCAAGCATAAACATAAAAATCGTATTATTATGATAAAATGGTTTTTGCGGCAGTCTCTTCTTTGTTTATCTGGCTACAGATGATTATAAAAATGAATCTTTGCTTTACAGGGACCATTGGTTCACACTCGGCCTTTCGAAAAATGAACTACAAAGATTATCCAGTTCTGCAAACCAACTAAATTTGGCACTGTTTTGCTAACTTCTGAGACAACAATAAATTGCCGCATTCTGGTGCAACTAAACATTCACTTCCACTCTCATTCTTTTCTCCAGCAAAGTAGCGCCATACTCCTCCTCCGTGACATGAAATGTCTGCTGATATCGTTGACCACTTGATGACCACAGTCCCTTATATACATTGCAAAGACGCCAACCACTGCATCTTCACGCACACGCTCAGAAACCTACAGACACTTCATCATGTTTCCATGCGTGAGCAAAAGCACCAGAAGGTAGAAAACACGTGGCGCGCATCTTGACTCGTTCAGAACTTGTTGACTCGTTGTCCTATCGCATGTTTTGATATACCGCAATATGCGACCACAAAGACAGCAAAGACAGCAAACAGTGTCACATGGTACTCATCTTATAGGATGAGTACCAGGTGACACATTCTTTGCTGTCTTTCTGTTGACCCTGTTGCATACCGTTGCGAGTTGTTAAAAAACCATGACAGAAATAACAAATATAAAGAAACTGTAGATTGTGTTAAGCTGAGCGTTATGAAAGTTACGGTGGACGTTGATGCATGTCGAATTTATTGTGTAATTAAAAGTGAAGTCATGTAATTACAAAGGTTAGTATTAAAAGCACTGAATATCAAACCTCCGGCCCCATGGTGAGAAATGGATAGCTGTGGCTCAAATGAGATGTTATCTTCTAGGACAAAAGCCTTCCATTGTTCTTCAAACCAAAAATGTTACCGTGTGGGTCGGCTTCAAGCTGATGCTGACGGTAACTTTGAATTATGCAAAAAGCCATGGCATCAGATATTCAGGTTTGATGATGTCATTCTGCCACCACAAAGTGCCGAAAAAGGGACAAGATCAGCAAAAATATCGCAAGAATTTCATTCTTTTTCTTTTTGCGCCATTTTAAATATGCAGACGTTTCTAAACCAAAATCAGTCATTCGTTTGTCCTTGCGCTACATTTCATGTGTAAAAATTACATGTTTCGAAACCCATGCGGTGGTCTTCTTCACGCTCCTTAGATAAGCTTCACCTGAGTGCACACGTGGGCAGCTAAAACGTGCCGAAGTGAAGAGTACTAATTTTTTTTTACAAAGTCCATGCAAATACCATTTGGTCTGGCAACAAGTGCTTCATCTCCCAAGACAATGTTCAGCCTCAGGTAAAAGTAGCTTGCGGGCTTTTTTTTGCACTAGTTGTTTACGCGCGTTGCACGCGTTGCTCCCAGAGTTCCAAAAGCAGTATAGTTTAGCCAGTAGAAGAAATATAGGCAGCTTAGAGAACATGCCAAAATCTGTCTGGACCATATATTTACACATGACATCAAAGGATATCCATCCATCCCACGGCTTTTGCTGGAAGGACGTATACCTGGTGCAAATCGAATAAAGCCCAGTTCAGTGGTGAACCATACGTTCACAAAGAACACGTTATGGCACCTGTCCTTGAAAGTGCTAAGCCAATTTATGAGCAACTTGCTAATCCTGAATTACCTGCGAAATGCCTCTATAGAAAAAACTCAAAACCCCAACAAGTCGTCCAGCAATGTCGTATTGGAGTGTGCTAAAAAACGTGTTTCTTGGACACCTAGAACTGAAAATATATCCTCTTGACGTTGTAATCACCTCTAATGACGGCTATATAGCTCTTGTGAATGTTACGAAGTCGTTTAAAATTTCGCCGCATCGCAAAGCGCAGGACATACGCGCAATTGACCTGCGTCGACCGTACTTCGCCGACAGGGCTGCGAAGCAGGCGACAAAAAAGGCTCGCTAGGCCAGACGCCTCAACTCAAGAATAAAAAGTAATATTAGTGGTGAGTATATGGCTAGTTCCTATATTTGTGTCCTTGATTGATTGATATGTGAGGCTTAACGTCCAAAAACCACCACATCATTATGAGAGGCGCCGTAGAGGAGGGCTCCAGATATTTCGACCACCTGGGGTTCTTTAACGTGCACCCAAATCTGAGCACACAGGCCTACAACATTTCCGCCTCCATCAGAAATGCAGCTGCCGCCGCCGGGATTCGATCCCGTGACCTATAAATATGTCCTTGATTTGTTAGTATTTCATATTACTTGTAAAAATATAGCCTATTTTCCATTTTAAACGCGATTACCCTAAAACATGTTTTTTGTACTTATGTACTTTTTTCTCAGCAACCATGAAAACGCAGAGTACCCCTCAGGGAGCGGTGTTATCACAACTTTTGTTCAACATACCTACGATGCGCCTCCCAAGCCAACTGCCCGGGTGGAAGGCACTCAACATACCATATATGCTAATGACATTACAAGTTGGACCACTAAGGGGAGCGTTGAGGAAATGCAGAACCACCTTCGGCGAGCCGTATCCTTAGTCGAGGTGTATACTAACGACTGTGGACCCCAGTGTGCTTCAACTAAATCAGAGCTTCTGCATGTCACAGCGAATCCAAAAAATAACACCGGTATACACATCTCTCTGTCTCATGTTCCCATCAGTGAGGTGGAGGACATCCGAATTATGTGCCTTTTCATTCACCACAAACTCAGACCAGACTCTACTATCGCGAAACTCAAGAGAGTAGGCGAACAGGTATATGTGCATGATCCACCGTGTTGCCAACAAGCGGGGTAGTCTGCGAGGCAGGGATGCGCTTAGGCTAGTCCCTGCCTTCGTGACTAGCCGGATCATCTACTCCGGGCCATACCTTCGCACTAACAAGAAAAAACACGAAATCATTGACGCCATTATTCACAAGGCTACAAAAAAAAAAGATCTGGATCTCTCTGTGGGTATACCTCCGACACAAAACTCAAGGCGTTGGGTGTGCTCAACTCCTACCAGAAGTTGCGAGAGGCACATCTCGTAAATCACTATACGTGGCTTATGGAGATGCCCCCCGGGCACCGCCTGCTTCTCTGTGTAAGCATTCAATATAGTTGCACTCCAGAGGAGGTGGAGCGCATTCCAGAACTTCAGAACTTTGCCGCCAAATGTTCTGGGTCTCTCCACTCCCCACTAACATGGACACGCACAAGCATGAAAGCAGGCGACAAGTGCGGGCTCGGATGCTTGCGAGGCAACATGGTTCTTGACCTGGTGTATACTACGTAGACATAGCAGAGCCGATGCCCTAGTGATTTTACATGGCCGCTGTAGTTCACCAGAAAATACACGTCGACGGGCTCTCCTTCAAAGCTCAAAATTCTGAGCGGGCTGAGGAAGTAGCGATAGATTTTGCAGCCGCGGATTGCAATTCAAAGACGATAATAACGGATTCAAAAAAATGCGTGTGCTTACTACCTAGGAGGAGAGATATCTTTCTTCGCTAGCCATATTCTAAGACGGGCTATCACTGATCCAACCCCAAAAAACGTAGTTTGAGTTCCTGGCCATCAGGGTTTTCGAGGTAATGAGGCCACCCGAGCGCTTACCCACCGGGCTCCTCACCCCAGCTCTTATGATTCGGAGGTTGATACACCACTGCTGTGCTTCACAGAAATTATTTTCTATCATCGCGACACTCACAAATTGTTCCCGGCTCCTGAAAAAGGGCTGAGTAAATCACGTCAGAAAACTGTAAGGCGCCTGCAGACAGTTACTCTACTCTGTCTTGCAATTATCAGGCACTTCGACCCGAACATGGATGTGTAGTGCCCACACTGTGGGAAGGCCTGGGCCTGTGACATATTCAACAAGGTGTGGACATGTGCTAAAAATTACCGCCTGCCCCCCCTCTTCTACCCCTTCCCGAGTGGCATGGTAGACTATTACCCTCGAGAAAGAACACTGGCGACACTGCGGTCACGGCGATGTGACGTCACGGCACGGGCTCGCCTGCTCCGCCGGCGCTTCTCGCCTTTTTCTGCGCCGGCATGTCTTTGCTCTTTAGCGATACGTTGGTGATTATTCCTCAATTTTGTGGCGATTTCCTGTTAACATACAAGCCACAAGGTTTCACAACTAGTCCAAGTTTTTAAAGCTGTGAGAAGTTTCCATAATTCATCTTAGGATAGGCAGACTGCCATCCGAACGGAAGATTTATTGTCAACATCGTGATGGAGGAGAAGATGTTCGTTGTTTTTACCGCGTACACCACCGAATGGGTGCTAAGAAAATATACTAAGTGGTAGTAATGTTATTACAACTCAGCATAGACTCCGGAATTTAAACATGTCTGTACCATAGTAGGAGAAATGAAGTTGGGACGTTTTCAATTCACTAAACACACTGCGCTTTACCGTGCAAGCTACGCAAACCTGCAAATGATATAAAGAATTTGAAAGATTTGCGCTTTCTGCAGCCGGAGTCATTACATTAATGTGCCTGTCAGCATTCACGTAACATACTCGTGAAACAGACAATATAATACTGCCCCACACACCACAATTTCGGAAATATTGAAATATTTTCATTCACTGGAATTATATGTACAGGTTTGTTCTTAACAGTCGACAGAGATTATGTAGTCCTATACCCCGATTTGCGTGAAATGCTGGAGTGTTATACCACCGCGTCACAAACGCTAATGTGAGCTTCACGTGGGAGCACCGGTGATAGAAGTCGAGATGAACACTTTCTATGGTGCACTCGTGGACGTGGCCCAAACAATGGCGTAACCAGGGGATGGCTCACTGGGCCTGTCCCCTACCTCCAAAAATTTTTCCCCGTGTAGAGAGAAAAATGCCCATTTCAAGTAAGTGTCCTTCCCCAACCCCGAAAGAATATTTCAACCTATAGGCTTCTGGACCCATGTAATAACTAAACAACCTTCGCTTCGATGAGGCGACGAATGGTCTCGCACGTCATGTCCACCAACAGGTAATCGACTGCAAGGAAATTTAACATATTAAGTGGCTATCTAAACTTGCAGTTCAGAGTGCGACCGAACCGTTGCTACAATTTTGCCCAAAGACAAAATCTGACCACAATGAGAATTCTCGCACCTAACCTCAACCGCAGTTAACCTCAATAATTTCGGTCAGTTAAAGCTTCAATATTGCTGTGAGAAAAACATGAAACTAAACAACGCGTTGTATGAGCAAGTACACGATAAAAAGTTGGCCCCGTATCTGCTTGTTAATCTGCAAAGGTCGCCGAAACACGATTGCCTTGCGTGTGAAAAGAGTAAACAAAACATTTATTTGATGTTCTGCGCAAGAAAATTGGTGAATGGTATTCTTGAGGTGCTGCGTTAGAGTGCCTCGAGCGTGCAGTGGAGGCGAACAAGCGCATCAAGTCACGTCAAACGTGAGACATGAGCGCTATCTGGCAGTTATCTTGGAAAACGAAGCGCGCGGCTATGAGACGGGCGTGCTCTCCCGTCTCAGAGGTGATAAGGTGTAGAACGCAAGGCAATGGGTAGGTGCCACCATCATGTCGTCTTAGCAAAGCGTCGGAAACACTCGCCTTTTCGTGCAAGCGTTGCACGGTCAGCGTAACGTGATAAACGCTACGCTCTTTTGAATTACTTATGTATGCCTTTTCTACTAAATGACGCACGTGCAGAATGAATACGTGTAAATATGGTGCCTCAGATATGCGTAATACTTGCTTTTTAATTGGCTATCGCACAAGTACGAACGCTCAACCTTAAGCAACATTGGTGGGCGCTGCGGATGGGGTCGACCGTTTGGCGTGTGAACTGGTACCGTTCAAAGTACCCGGTCCTGTAAGGGTGGACAAACAGGCAAGTGTACAGACAGACATACCACAATTTTTGTGTTGAAGGTCTTCAAAAAAGACTATCGTCTTTAAAACATAAAAGTGCGGCGGCGGAGTTATAGGGCTAGCGCCTTTCGGTATATATTGCGATACTCGATGCTGCACGCGAGCTCGGGGCTTGATACGCTTGTGTAAGTGCTGTCCGTAGATACGTGGATTCTTCCGGTACAAATTATTCTATAGGGAAGAAGAAGCTCTGATATTCGCGAAATAAATCACCCATGCACATATGAACCCTATAATGTAAATATGGTGTCTAAATTGCTTCTCAAAATCACATGGTTATGCGTCAATGAGTTTGTTGTTTGGGAATGCTTCATTGTTATTTTGTCTTTTGTGTTCTTATTATCTCAATGAAGGAGAAGCGTTGGCTTCAATGAGTGGCCACATGCTGATGAGCAATACAGTGCCAGTGAATGCTTGTGCAGCGCAAGCAGTCGGTAATGCTAGCAGACACTGCCTGTGTCGGCCTTGTGAGGCGATAGAGGAGGGGGGACTGACAGTTGCCACGAGACTTAAGTATGCGGCACGAGGACGCGAGCCGCGAGCATGTGCAGTGGGGGTGCTGACGCCGCTGCCGAAGCTGGATTTGCGAGTATGTTTTCCCACGCGCGCAATCAAACGGACCACTTCTCACTCCGCAGTGCGCGGCGTTAGCCACTGATTCACGAAAACGCATGTCCTCCGTCGTAGTAACAGCGACCTATTTATGTACATAATTTACCACTGGCGTGCGCCGACCTCAGGGAATAAACTTTTCAGTATATCCACGGAGTGGATGATTGAGTGAAGCGTCCGCTCTTGTATGCGTGCGTCCATTCGTCCCCCTATCTGTCCCTGCGTCCATCCGTCCATCCATGCGTTCGTTCATTTGTCAGCCTGTCCGTGCTTCGTATGTATGTATGTATGTATGTATGTATGTATGTATGTATGTATGTATGTATGTATGTATGTATGTATGTATGTATGTATGTATGTATGTATGTATGTATGTATGTATGTATGTATGCATGTATGCATGTATGTATGTATGTATGTATGTGCGCGCCTGTATTTCTGTGAGTTTGCTTGTCTGTTTGTCTGTCAGCTTGTTCGTCTGGAAACGAGCAGGAGGCACCGCGGCCCTTCACACCCGCCGCTTCGCTTTGTATACGCCCCATCAATGATCCGATACTTACGGCGACAACAGGAAGTTTTAGTGCTGGGTACCCAAGCAGCTTGCGTACCCAGGACTTTGGGGCGGCGGTATTGCGCATGCGCGAAACCCCGTACAGATGCGTCGTAAGATCGCTGGGGCGATGGGGCCATGCGTCCGCGCAGCCATAAACAACGCTACCACCACTGGCTTCCTAGCGGAGATAAGCTGCCCTGGCGCACATGCTGGCGCATCATGTTACCTTCACGGCGAGCAAAGCCGAGGCGGGCCAGAGCCACCACTTTGACTTTTTTTAAGTTTTAAGCACAAATATTATAGTGGCTAGCCACTATACAAATATCCTAGCACAAAGGCGCCGAATCTCGAACAGCATGAATCGGCCACCTTGTAAGGTTCACCTTCGCAGGAACTCACGGTATCCACACTGCGGATACTCTAGCCATCGAGTTAAAATAAGCCAAAGTGCGAGCACCACTCGCAATTACATTTTTTCAGCCAGATTACCAAAGCTAGAATTGCCTGGAACATAGGAACTCAAAATATGCCAGCCCTTAACCAGCTGAATAGGTGGCGCCATCTAGCCTGGCCATAGTGAACCAGGCAATCACAACAGTGTGATTGCAGAAACATTGTGCATTGTACGTCTGGGGCAAAAACCGCGCAGCGGTTTTATTACAATTGAGTTGCCTTTTTAATCATTTTCACTTCAAAAACATTACGAGTAAGCCAACATGTCCATGCCTGTGGTTGCGCGAAGTGTCACAAGATGTCGACACCATCGTTACAGTAACCTTGTATTTTCACTTTTTTTGCGTAAACCAGGATAGTGTACACGATAAAAAAAGTCTCGTGATTTTGCCGCAATGGTGATTCAATCCTATGTAAGTTCAATGCAGTTTAAATGCAGTTAGTATAACCATTTATGGTTTGCGAAAACGTAAAGGCATACACGTTTACGTATGTACGTGAACGTTTACGTATGAGGAGCTCAAAACGTTGGAAGACGCACGTTTCGGTAACACGGTAAACGCAAAGCGGTATCCGGTAACCCGATAACGTAAAGAAGTATACGTACAAGCTAAAAGGTGCACAGAGTTACACATTACATTGTTGCTGTGTTGCGCTTGTCGGACTATGACCGGCCGTCTGGATTGCTTGGCATCGACGGTGCCGGCTGCAGTCGCAAGTGTGGCGCATACAAAGAGCTTTTTTTTGTTTTGTGTTGACAACTCATAATATTTAAAATTAAATTATTGAAAGTAGTTTACTTCGTATCGCTATGTATGTTTAACATTTTAAATCGTAAAAATAAATAAATACTTACGCGACAAGACGCTATGGCACTGCGAGCGCGTGTAACCTTCGTGCGGCTCGCGTTTGCGTGCGCACTGCTGAAAGGCATTCCGGTTGGGTATGGTTTGGGTACGCAACGCTGCGTGCCCCCAAGCCCGCAACGCCCCAAGAGCTTGCGTACCCAGCACTAAAGCTCTCTAATACATGAGACAGAGGGAGGCACTCATTCCCTGCGTACCCAGACACAGCTCGCACAGCAGCCAATCGGAGAGTAGCGGCACAGCCCCGTCTAGATTATGCTCACTCAACTGCAATTCGTATACTTCTATGAGACAGCTCCATCGATTATACTGCTCAGGAGACACTGCCAGTTACGCCAAGGTTATACTAAGGGGGCCTTCGCTTTTATTATAAGCGTGTTTTCAGCTGTTCTAGAGAGATGGCGCGAAGGTTGCACGCGGAGACCTAGCTGATAGTGAACTTTGCTCTACAGCGCGCAGTCACCCGTGCGCACGCGCTTATCTCACAGTGGGAGAGAATTGTGCGTCTCGGGAATTTACCGCAATTACTGCGTTGTAGTGGCAAGGTGCTCATACACCACTTCACTCGCTGCAGTTTCTCTATTCGCGAAAAGAGCCCGCCTTTCAGACAGCGATGTAACAACTGTGACATTGTAATTAGCTCGTGTTCATTGTGTGCTCGCGTTCGTCCTGTGTGTGTTCTCTATTTGTGTTCTGTCTTCTTGAGCAGCATGCTGCATGTTTCAATCTGGTTTCCATTCATAGCGTGACATTACAACGTGTTGCTATCGCATTCATTGAGCCCTGCCGTGGTGGTCTAGCGGCTAAGGTACTCGGCTGCTGACCCGCAGGTCGCAAGTTCGGATCCCGGCTGCGGCGGCTGCATTTCCGATGGAGACGGGAGTGGTGTAGGCCCATGTGCTCAGATTTGGGTGCACGTTAAAGAACCCCAGGTGGTCGAAATTTCCGGAGCCCTCCACTGCGGCGTCTCTCATAATCATATGGTGGTCTTGGGACGTAAAACACCACATATCAATCAATCAATCGTATTCATTGATTCACCCTTGAAGTGAAACGATGACCTTTTAGTAATAGTATTTATAATATTATATTGTTATTATTATTATGTCTATTTATTTATTTATTGATTTATTTGTTTATTCAAGAATATTTAACATGCCCCGCAAGATGCATAGCCTGAAGAGGGTGCATTCAGTACTTTTAGTAGGTTTTTTTGCATCCTTGGGCGTACTAAGACAGTTCCCTAGAGTAAAGAAAAATTCTTAGTGGCCAAAATATTCCGTTAGCAAACGCACACACACCAAAATAAATGAATTAACAAATAACTAAACACAAACAATAACCTTCAGAGTGTACAAGTAAATATTGGCAGAGTAATTTATATTTACTCTAGTCACGAAATTTCGCCTTGATGCTATGGGGCAGCTTACGGTAATATGCTGTGGAAAGGTGGTCCAACTCGGTGCTATGTGCTTACACGTCAGCCAACTTACTGATGTGTCGACTCACCAGACACACTAAGACTTATATCCAGGCATAAGTATCAATCTGAGTGAGTACCCGTGAGTAATACTTTGCTGGGTTTGAGCCTGAGTGAAAAATGTTTCGGCAAAACAGCCCTAAATGCAAAATATAATTTTTGAGTTAGTCAAAATATAATTTTTGAGTGAGTAGCAGTGTAGAGAGGAAGACGAAGTGCTTCTCTTGTGGAACACATCTTGCGGACTGTGCTGTATTTTCTGCGTTCCACGGAGCAACAGCGGGGTCTCCAGCCCCCTACATCGCGTTGATGGATGTACAATCTCCGGAGATCCCGCCCGGTACCAGTTCATCCACGGGCATTGCTTCAAGAAAGCATGGTACTGCATCTAGTGAGAGCGAGGACACCGAGCTGTACTCTGCATCAGACGATGAGTCCTCGGAAGACGGCTACGAACCTGTGCTCTACCACAAGGCCAAATGAAGAATCATGAACGTATCACCGGCATCAAGTAGAACCACTGTGAGGACAGCGCCTCAGCCATGGCCTCACTCCATTCTGTTTGTGCCGCAGACCACTACGGCCAATCTACGCATCTTCAATAGGCAAGCACTGTTCTTGTACCTTGAAAACATTGTGCCTAACAAGATTAAGGACATCAGGATAAACACGAAGTAGAATATTTTGGCAATCGACGTGATGAACCCGAGTGCACTGAACACGCTACAGCATGTGTCGGAGCTGGGAAACATCAAAGTCCGATCCATCATACCAGCGAATGGTGACACTGTAACAGGAGTTATGATATAGACACTGTAATCACCAATGAAGATTTTCTTGTACTGATAGAACCAGTGAGTGAAAACAATGTCATTGTGCATGCTGGTCGCCTAGGCAACTCTCGTTGTGTGCGAATAACCTTCAAGGGTGACTGTCTTCCCTCTTACGTGAAAGTTGGCCATTTCTTCACCAGTTTCGCCCATTTATTCCGAAGCCTATGCAGTGTTTCAAGTGCCAGAAGATTGGCCACGTAAAGGGCGTTTGCAGAAATTCCGCAGTGTGCCCCCGATGCGCTAAACACCACTCAGAAGACGACTGTAGTGCAACTATGTCGAAATGCCCCAACTTCCACGGTGCTCACAGTGCTTCCTCCAAAGACTGTCCTCAGATTAAGAAATAGATTTATATTCTGAGGCAAATGGTGCGACACAACTCGACTGACAGAGAAGCTGCGCGCAAAGCAGGGCAAAGGCGCCGTCATCGTCGAAGGTCCTCACGAAGGACAGTGCAAAATCTAACGAGAAAGTCTGAAACTCAAGTGAAATCGACAGGCACGGCTCCTAGCATGGCGAACATCTGCGCTAAAAGAGAAGATGCTGGGAGATCTCTCTCACCAAAGGAATGGCCAGCCCTTCAGCGTAGACGATCTGTTGAGCCTCAACAGAAGCCGCCTACACGACCTGTTGAGCCGCAACAGAAGCCACCTCAAGAAGAAGCACAAGATGTTGCAACGGCCGGGAAGCCAGATCATCGCGTGATAGTGATGCTAAGATCATTAGTGGACACCATTCGCGTGTTGTTAAGCGACATGAATACACCGTCATCCAAAAGTGCCCTTCAAGTACTGGACGCGCTTAGGGCAGTGCTAGCAGCCCTAGAGTAGACCATGGCTAACCCACCACTGTCTTTCAGGGATGAGGTTCGTAAAGCAGCAATACTGCAGTGGAATGCCAGGGGACTGAGATCGCGCATTGGTCACTTTCGTCGATTTGTGTACGTCGATATGTTTCCCGTAATCGTCATCTGTGAGCCGAACTTATCGAGTGCTATACGGCTCTCGGGATACGAACCTTTCATGCCGTCCACTGTTACTGAAAGCAGCAAGGTTCTGGTGTTCATTCGCCGAGACCTCACTTAAATCCTTCAACCTTTACCACCTTATGACGGAAACCAATACGTATGCTTAAGAGTGAAAAAGAGGAGGCTCAACATCACCGTGCATACCTATCACCATCAAGCCGGTTCGATCGAAAAAGACTACGAGACATCATAGCGTTAACTCCTGACCCCTGTGTTATCATCGGGGATTTTAACGCTCATCATACATTATGGGGAAGTCAGAATACCAACATAAAAGGCCGAAACTTGGTGTCTTTTGCCTCCGACAACAAACTTTCGTTACTGAACGATGGCAGTCCTACATTTTGACGTGGCTCGACATACAGTAGCTGTCTCGACTTGCCTTTTGTTTCGCGAAGCCCAATGAAACATACTGAATGATTTACGGATATAGAAACGCATAGTAGTGATCGCATTCCAACAATACATCAAGATCAGTGGATTGTCGCCTCCTAAAGAGCACGACATGGTTAAAAGAGTGGACGGGAAAAAATTTCAGCCTCGTAAGGAAGACCAATGCCAAGAACACATATCCGTAAAACAGGGTGTTGAACCAGCAGGAGTTGACTCGGCGAACGAAAGCTTTATTGAACGCAAGGGCTAACTGAACGCAAGCCTGCGATCACAGCAAGTCTTCTTCCTTTTCTAATTTCGAGCTCCGTGCCCACTGCCCTCGTTACAATCACCCCTGGGCGCTGAGGGAGTCATCCTGGCGACCTAAGCACAGGTGTACACAGAAGGGTCATGGTATGGCTTGAGCCGAGAGATGTGTACGATTTCTCGTCCCCGACGGCGCTTGTCCGGAGATGCATCCAGCGGCTCGACCAGGTAGTTGACAGGGGATGTTTGGCGTACAACTCGATAAGGGTCATGGTACCTCGACGAAAGCTTGTGGGAGAGTCCTGGAGGAGTAGAAGGAATCCATAACCACACCAGTGAGTTCGGAGCAAAGCTCATAGGCGTGGTTGACGCGTCGTGGCGATGTTTTTGGCGCGTCTGGTCATGTGACGTGAACGCACGAGCAACCTTCCGACATTCTTCAGCATGTGCTGCTGCTCGAGAAACGGTAGTCATCTCTGAAGGGTCCGCTCG
The DNA here is from genome assembly GCF_043290135.1 of Rhipicephalus microplus. Taxonomy (NCBI): domain Eukaryota; kingdom Metazoa; phylum Arthropoda; class Arachnida; order Ixodida; family Ixodidae; genus Rhipicephalus; species Rhipicephalus microplus. The sequence continues at coordinate 43,531 of NW_027464737.1, read as the reverse complement.
ATAAGGAAGAATAGTATCCATTGTTGATGACGGCTCGCGTCCATAAAGAAGAAAGAAAGGTGAAAATCCAGTGGTGCTGGACGCCATGGGGCCATGGTACCTGGACGAAAGCTTGTGGGAGAGTCCTGGAGGAGTAGAAGGAATCCATAACCACACCAGTGAGTTCGGAGCAAAGCTCATAGGCGTGGTTGACGCGTCGTGGCGATGTTTTTGGCGCGTCTGGTCATGTGACGTGAACGCACGAGCAACCTTCCGACATTCTTCAGCATGTGCTGCTGCTCGAGAAACGGTAGTCATCTCTGAAGGGTCCGCTCGATAAGGAAGAATAGTATCCATTGTTGATGACGGCTCGCGTCCATAAAGAAGAAAGAAAGGCGAAAATCCAGTGGTGCTTTGCGTTGCAGTGTTGTAAACATATGTCACAAAAGGCAGTATGCTATCCCAATTTGACTGGTCGGATGAAGCGTACTTTGCCAGCATATCCCCAAGTGTACGATTAAAATGCTCTGTCATCCCATTAGTTTGCGGATGATAGGCTGTGGTAGTGCGGTGTATGATGCGACACTCGCTCAACAACGCTTTGATGGCATCGGAGAGAAAAACGCGGCCGCGGTCGCTTAGTTACTCTCGAGGTGCTCCATGCCTTAAAACCAGGTTTTGCAGTATAAAACACGCAACGTCTTTTGCGGTAGCAGAAGGTAACGCAGCTGTTTCAGCGTACCGCGTTAGGTGGTCGATAGCGACAATGACCCAGCGGTTGCTACTCGAAGTATAGGGAAGCGGACCGTAAAGGTCGATTCCGACACGATCGAAAGCTCGTGCTGGACATGGCAATGGCTGCAAGGGACCTGTGGCATGCTGAGTGGGCATTTTGCTTCCCTGGCACGTAAGGCAAGATTTTACGTAACGGCGAACGAAACGGTACATACGACGCCAGTAGTACCACAGCTGCAAGCGAGTGTATGTTTTTAACACACCAGCATGGCCACATTGCGGATCATCGTGGAACGTGGCACAGATGTCAGAGCGCAGATGTCGGCGAATGACGAGCAACCACTTACGACCCACCGAGCTGTAGTTTCGGCGGTAAAGCAGGTTATCCCGAATAGAGAAATGTCCAGCTTGACGGCGAAGCGTCCTGGAAACTGGAGCGGGCGTCCAGTTTGAGAGCAAGTCCAAAAGAGAATAAATACAAGCATCTTTGCGTTGCTCGGAAGGCACGTCCGAAATGCTGATGGCCAAGGCAGCACTTGTGGAGATAGGCGAGCCGACAGGCTCTGAAGCCAATGGCGAACGTGACAGGGCATCGGCGTCGGAATGCTTACGGCCAGAATGGTAGATAACACAGATATCGAACTCCTGTAACCGCAATGCCCAACGAGCGAGCCGACCATTAGGATCTTTCAGTGATGATAACCAGCAAAGCGCATGGTGGTCTGTTACAATATCAAACGGACGTCCATATAAATAAGGTCGAAATTTCCGATTGCCAAAATAATGGCAAGGCACTCCTTTTCAGTTACACTGTAATTCTTCTCGACTTTACTGGGGGTGCGGCTGGCATAGGTAACGACGTACTCGTCAAAGCCATCCTTGCGTTGGGCCAGTATGGCCCCTAGCCCGATTACACTAGCGTCTGTATGAAGCTCCGTTGGAGCAGATGGATCAAAATGTCGGAGTATGGGAGGCGTGGTGAGGAGCCGTCGGAGTTCCTGAAATGCATCATCACACGCCTGCGACCACGCTGACAAATCAGAACTTCCGGCAAGAAGATTGGTCAAGGGGGCGATAATGGAGGCGATATTGCGGACGTAGCGCCAGAAGTAAGAACATAGGACGATGAAGCTTCGAAGCTCTTTGATGGTGGTTGGCTTTGGGAAGGCCACGACTGCATTAAGTTTCGTAGGGTCCGGGAGAATGCCGTCCTTAGAAACTACATGGCCGAGAATTACAAGATTGCGAGCGCCGAAGTGGCATTTCTTCAAGTTAAGTTGAAGTCCCGCTGTAGAAAGGCACGTAAGAACTTGCTCGAGGCGGCTGAGGTGGGTCGCAAAGTCGCTTGAAAATACCACAATGTCGTCCAAATAACAGAGGCACGTTTTCCATTTCAGACCTCGCAAGATGGTGTCCATCATCCTTTCGAAAGTGGTAGGCGCATTGCAGAGGCCAAAGGGCATAACAGTGAATTCATATAGTCCATCCGGTGTTACAAAGACTGTCTTCGGGCGGTCACCCTCTGCCATAGGCGCCTGCCAGTAGCCGGAGCGTAAATCTAACGAAGAAAAGAACTCTGCACCTTGTAGGCAGTCCATAGCATCATCGATGCGCGGCAGAGGGTATACGTCTTTGCGCGTTATCTTGTTGGGTCGGCGGTAGTCAACGCAGAACCGAATGGATCCGTCTTTTTTCTTGACGAGAACAACCGGTGAAGCCCAGGGACTGTTGGAGGGCTCGATGATGCCACGTTTCAACATGTCGTCCACTTGTTCGTTGATGACACGGCGCTCAGCAGATGACACACGGTACGGACGCTGTCTTAGCGGGGCTTGTTGACCGGTGTCAATACGGTGAACGACCGCAGAGGTTCGGCCTAAGCCTGACTGGTCACGATCGAATGAAGAGCGATAGCGGAGTAGAAGATTTATAATCTCTTCACGTTGAGTTGGTGCAAGCTCAGAGTCGATGGCATCCGAGAATACGTCGAGAACATCATTAGGCGTGTTGGTAGGAGTGACAGCACAAATTGGGAGCGAAACCGTAGAATCGGGTATAGTAGCTGGAAGAATGCATTCGTAAGGTTCGTAGCTTCCCAGGCATTCTCCACGTAATAGGGATGACGGGCTGTACGAGGGATTGCACACATAAATGGCAGCGTGACCGTTGCAAAAAACGACGACGGCAAACGGAAGCATGATATTTCGACGGCACGCAGATAGGACCGATGGCATAAACAACACGGGCGATTCCGGGAGAGAGGCACACGACACCGAGACAACAACAGCTGATAAAGGCGCAATGTCAACGTCAGAAGCAGCAAACACTCGACACGAAGCGCCATCGTCGGGGTCATAGCACGGCACAGATAATGCGAGTTGGGAACAAGCACAGTTGACCAAAGCAGAATTTGACGAAAGAAAGTCCCATCCAAGGATAACGTCATGCGAAGAACGGAATAAAACTACAAATGAGACAACGTATATCGCACCTTGAATGACGACTCCTGCAGTGCACAAAGCTGAAGGCTGAATATGACGGAACGTAGCTGTCTGCAAAGATAGGTCGGTAAGTTGCGTGGTAACTTTCTCCAAGTTTCGGCACAGTTTCTCGCTAATTACAGATACAGCAGCTCCAGTGTCAACGAGTCCGTGCACCTTAATGCCATCTATATAGAGTTCGATTTCGTTCGCGGGATAGCAGTTAGGTCTTGAAATTTTCGCTGCCAACGCAGTTCTTGCCTTCGGAACTGCGCCCGTCAGTTTTCCCCTTGCAGTGGGCTGTTGCGACGTAACATTGAAGAAATAGATCTGCGACAAGGAGAAGGCGAACGGCTTGAGCCGGATGGGCAGCGACCAGTACGTACGTCTAGAGGTGGATCGGCAGGAACGAGATATCGCGGCTGAGGGCATGCCCACTGCCCTCGTTACATCCGATTTACAAGAGGCCATCGAGAACACTGTAAAAGAGACTCTGTGTACGATCCCATGCCCTGTAAGAATCATGGACATCGACATAGAGCTGGAGCAACTTCGAGCCTTGCGATGACGAGCTGAAATAAGGTACCGGCGCACGAAGGACATAGAAGATTTACGGATTGCTAAACGTATGCAGAAGAACATCAAACGTTGGTTGGACAAGCTAGAATTCCAACGCTGGATTACTTTCTGCGAGTCACTAGACCCTCGTAAGCCTTTATTGCAGATATGGAGGACGGTAAGAGGTTTGTGGTCATCCCCCATTCAGAAGTTACCATTCAAGACCTTAGCCATTTACCAGAATTGACCAGATGCGGATCTTGCTGAACAGTTCTGCGCTGGACTATTGGGGCGAACTACAGCACTTAGCAGCTCACCACTTTCGAGCTGTTGTCCGCCACCACGTGATTCCTGTATGGATGCATGATGATGGATGGTAGCGCAGACAACGAACACGGACAAGAGAAGGCACATAGACACAACACAGCGCTAACTTTCAACAACAGTTTATTACACGCAGATCTCCGTGGTGTATGCGATCCACCACGCCAACGTCGCACGTGCGTAGCTCTAAAAACCATCAAATATAACCAACGCGCGTGTTCCAATACTTTACAATTTTATATTTTTCAATCTTTTTTTTTTTACTTTTTCTTTCTTCCTTTTATCCCATGTTACCACAAACCCTATCGCGAATACATGTAATCAAGTTCCTTATCTGTCAACACCACTGATGGGCTGCTCACACACGTGTCACCTAGCTCTGCAATTCTGCCGGCCTCCAATACCAACCGCGTCATCTCGTGCCTACTTCTATTGATTATAACCGTTTCCTTGAATTTCGGTGTGCACTTACATCTCTGGCAATGAAGGGAAAGAAAACCATCAGGAACAACACTATTTACTTTGTTATTGTGCTCGCGCAAGCAATCGTTTATGCATCTACTGGTCTGACCGATATAACACTTTCCACAAGTAAGTGGAATGAGGTATACAACACACATGATGCACTCCACAAATAGGTTTCTATGTTTCTTTTGGCATACATTTGATTTTCCCTTGTCTGGTCTTGTGCCTCTGCAAAGACTCACCAACTTATTGGGTGCCGAGAAAACTACGTTAGTGCCACATTTTTCCGCAATCTTTTTTATCCTGTGAGAAACCTTATGCATGTATGGAATTACGGCAAAACTTTCCTTTCTTGAGCTCACCCTATCCATCCCTTCACATCTTTTCTCCAGCACTTTTCTGTGCAATCCTTCAGCAACGGACACGACGAGGCTCTTGGGGTACCCGGCATTGCTTAGCCTCGAGACCTGTTGTCTGAAGCTTTCATTCATGAGGCACCGGCAGGACTTCTTTAGTGCCTCACTCAAGCACATCTTCGCAATGCCTCGTTTTACCAGTTTAGTATGCGCTGAGTGAAACTGTAGTAAAGGCTTACTTGCTCTGGGCTCGTAACACCAGCATGTCTTTTCATCTGAGAATTGAAAGTTAATGTCAAGAAATCTGAGCCTTCCGTCACATGGCATTTCAAAAGTCACTTCAAGTGGGTTAAGCCCCTCACGAAAAACGCTACACACGCTATTACATTGAGTAGCAAAATCTGCAGTTCTGTCATTGATAAACACTAAAAAGTCATCGACGTACCTAAATACGTGCACAACATTGTATTCATTTAGGCGTCCTGATAGCCTCCTGTCCATTTCAGCCAAAAACAAATTACTTAAAACTGGTGCTAAGCACGAGCCAATGCATACTCCTTGTTTTTGCAGATACAGGGTACCATTGTTTTCAATAAACGTTGACGACAAGTAAAACCTAAGTAATTCTAAGAAATTGTCGACTGACGTACCTGCTTGTGAGCTAAATCTAACGGCACCGTACTCATCGATGCATTCGCCAACACTTGTTAATACTGCTGATTGTGGCAGAGAATAGTACAGATCTTTTATGTCAGCCGAAAACGCTTTTAACCCTATGTTTTTTCGTTCCCTGACGAAACTTATCACCTGTTCCGAATTTTTTGTCAGGAAGGGGTCATTTATGTCAAGCAAGTTTAATGTTCTTTGCAGATACACAGCTACAGCTTTTTGCCACGTGTCCTTCTCCGACACTATCACTCTGAACGGTACTCCTTCCTTATGCGTTTTAGCACTAAAGAACACATCCAGACTGTCATTTTTACTTTTTCTGATACCGCTAAGCACACCTTCTAGATTCATGCTCTTACAAAGTTCTATTGCTTTTCCCCTCACTTTTTCAATCGAAATACTTTTCTTTTCGCTGAACACTGCCGTAATAGCACTTTTAGCCTTTTCTTTAAATTCATCATGCGAGAAAACCGCAAACCCTCCTTCTTTATCGACTGGAAGTACACTCAGAGCATGCTGTGTCAAGTAAGTTTCCACGCGTTTGAGAGGCAAACTGCGGCATGGAGGCCTACACAATTTTAAAGCGTCCACACCTTCGTTGATGATCCTGGTGGCTTGATCCTCGGGAACCCGCTTCGACACTTGACGTACAATTGATACGAGTTCCGGCTTGTTCTTTTGAGGTTGCACGGCAAACTTTGGCCCAAGTCCCAATACTTCTAGTACAAAGTCCGGTAGGCAGATGCCTTCTGCCACATGAACGTTGGAGGTTGCACTCACGCGCACTTTGTCCACCACATGACATAAATGACCCCTTCCTGACAAAAAATTCGGAACAGGTGATAAGTTTCGTCAGGGAACGAAAAAACATAGGGTTAAAAGCGTTTTCGGCTGACATAAAAGATCTGTACTATTCTCTGCCACAATCAGCAGTATTAACAAGTGTTGGCGAATGCATCGATGAGTACGGTGCCGTTAGATTTAGCTCACAAGCAGGTACGTCAGTCGACAATTTCTTAGAATTACTTAGGTTTTACTTGTCGTCAACGTTTATTGAAAACAATGGTACCCTGTATCTGCAAAAACAAGGAGTATGCATTGGCTCGTGCTTAGCACCAGTTTTAAGTAATTTGTTTTTGGCTGAAATGGACAGGAGGCTATCAGGACGCCTAAATGAATACAATGTTGTGCACGTATTTAGGTACGTCGATGACTTTTTAGTGTTTATCAATGACAGAACTGCAGATTTTGCTACTCAATGTAATAGCGTGTGTAGCGTTTTTCGTGAGGGGCTTAACCCACTTGAAGTGACTTTTGAAATGCCATGTGACGGAAGGCTCAGATTTCTTGACATTAACTTTCAATTCTCAGATGAAAAGACATGCTGGTGTTACGAGCCCAGAGCAAGTAAGCCTTTACTACAGTTTCACTCAGCGCATACTAAACTGGTAAAACGAGGCATTGCGAAGATGTGCTTGAGTGAGGCACTAAAGAAGTCCTGCCGGTGCCTCATGAATGAAAGCTTCAGACAACAGGTCTCGAGGCTAAGCAATGCCGGGTACCCCAAGAGCCTCGTCGTGTCCGTTGCTGAAGGATTGCACAGAAAAGTGCTGGAGAAAAGATGTGAAGGGATGGATAGGGTGAGCTCAAGAAAGGAAAGTTTTGCCGTAATTCCATACATGCATAAGGTTTCTCACAGGATAAAAAAGATTGCGGAAAAATGTGGCACTAACGTAGTTTTCTCGGCACCCAATAAGTTGGTGAGTCTTTGCAGAGGCACAAGACCAGACAAGGGAAAATCAAATGTATGCCAAAAGAAACATAGAAACCTATTTGTGGAGTGCATCATGTGTGTTGTATACCTCATTCCACTTACTTGTGGAAAGTGTTATATCGGTCAGACCAGTAGATGCATAAACGATCGCTTGCGCGAGCACAATAACAAAGTAAATAGTGTTGTTCCTGATGGTTTTCTTTCCCTTCATTGCCAGAGATGTAAGTGCACACCGAAATTCAAGGAAACGGTTATAATCAATAGAAGTAGGCACGAGATGACGCGGTTGGTATTGGAGGCCGGCAGAATTGCAGAGCTAGGTGACACGTGTGTGAGCAGCCCATCAGTGGTGTTGACAGATAAGGAACTTGATTACATGTATTCGCGATAGGGTTTGTGGTAACATGGGATAAAAGGAAGAAAGAAAAAGTAAAAAAAGATTGAAAAATATAAAATTGTAAAGTATTGGAACACGCGCGTTGGTTATATTTGATGGTTTTTAGAGCTACGCACGTGCGACGTTGGCGTGGTGGATCGCATACACCACGGAGATCTGCGTGTAATAAACTGTTGTTGAAAGTTAGCGCTGTGTTGTGTCTATGTGCCTTCTCTTGTCCGTGTTCGTTGTCTGCGCTACCATCCATCATCATGCAACCATACCAACAAGCCCAAATCGCCACCCTCATTGACTTCATTTCTCGTTCAACGGGCTCTTTCGTTCATGTACTGCGAGATCCTTCGGGTGTTGTAGCCCTCATCGTCAACGCCGTGTGCAAGGCAAGAACGCTCAGTTTTTCCATAAGGAACAAGATTCTACCAGAGGATGTTCGAGCGCTCTTCGGAGGGTGTACCCCTTCAGATGGGCACAGAACGAGGATCATGAAAATTCAGCGCTCAGAATGGCTTCGACAGGTACGCCTTTTCAGAGCCTACCTACGGGCGCAGATGCATCGAACTTACGAGTCATATGCAGCGGAGATTCACTTTCGAAAGCATCTACGTCTGGCAGACCAAATGATAGAATTCCACTGGAAGCTTCAATTACGACTGTTACGTGATTTGGTGGACAAAGTGCGCGTGAGTGCAACCTCCAACGTTCATGTGGCAGAAGGCATCTGCCTACCGGACTTTGTACTAGAAGTATTGGGACTTGGGCCAAAGTTTGCCGTGCAACCTCAAAAGAACAAGCCGGAACTCGTATCAATTGTACGTCAAGTGTCGAAGCGGGTTCCCGAGGATCAAGCCACCAGGATCATCAACGAAGGTGTGGACGCTTTAAAATTGTGTAGGCCTCCATGCCGCAGTTTGCCTCTCAAACGCGTGGAAACTTACTTGACACAGCATGCTCTGAGTGTACTTCCAGTCGATAAAGAAGGAGGGTTTGCGGTTTTCTCGCATGATGAATTTAAAGAAAAGGCTAAAAGTGCTATTACGGCAGTGTTCAGCGAAAAGAAAAGTATTTCGATTGAAAAAGTGAGGGGAAAAGCAATAGAACTTTGTAAGAGCATGAATCTAGAAGGTGTGCTTAGCGGTATCAGAAAAAGTAAAAATGACAGTCTGGATGTGTTCTTTAGTGCTAAAACGCATAAGGAAGGAGTACCGTTCAGAGTGATAGTGTCGGAGAAGGACACGTGGCAAAAAGCTGTAGCTGTGTATCTGCAAAGAACATTAAACTTGCTTGACATAAATGACCCCTTCCTGACAAAAAATTCGGAACAGGTGATAAGTTTCGTCAGGGAACGAAAAAACATAGGGTTAAAAGCGTTTTCGGCTGACATAAAAGATCTGTACTATTCTCTGCCACAATCAGCAGTATTAACAAGTGTTGGCGAATGCATCGATGAGTACGGTGCCGTTAGATTTAGCTCACAAGCAGGTACGTCAGTCGACAATTTCTTAGAATTACTTAGGTTTTACTTGTCGTCAACGTTTATTGAAAACAATGGTACCCTGTATCTGCAAAAACAAGGAGTATGCATTGGCTCGTGCTTAGCACCAGTTTTAAGTAATTTGTTTTTGGCTGAAATGGACAGGAGGCTATCAGGACGCCTAAATGAATACAATGTTGTGCACGTATTTAGGTACGTCGATGACTTTTTAGTGTTTATCAATGACAGAACTGCAGATTTTGCTACTCAATGTAATAGCGTGTGTAGCGTTTTTCGTGAGGGGCTTAACCCACTTGAAGTGACTTTTGAAATGCCATGTGACGGAAGGCTCAGATTTCTTGACATTAACTTTCAATTCTCAGATGAAAAGACATGCTGGTGTTACGAGCCCAGAGCAAGTAAGCCTTTACTACAGTTTCACTCAGCGCATACTAAACTGGTAAAACGAGGCATTGCGAAGATGTGCTTGAGTGAGGCACTAAAGAAGTCCTGCCGGTGCCTCATGAATGAAAGCTTCAGACAACAGGTCTCGAGGCTAAGCAATGCCGGGTACCCCAAGAGCCTCGTCGTGTCCGTTGCTGAAGGATTGCACAGAAAAGTGCTGGAGAAAAGATGTGAAGGGATGGATAGGGTGAGCTCAAGAAAGGAAAGTTTTGCCGTAATTCCATACATGCATAAGGTTTCTCACAGGATAAAAAAGATTGCGGAAAAATGTGGCACTAACGTAGTTTTCTCGGCACCCAATAAGTTGGTGAGTCTTTGCAGAGGCACAAGACCAGACAAGGGAAAATCAAATGTATGCCAAAAGAAACATAGAAACCTATTTGTGGAGTGCATCATGTGTGTTGTATACCTCATTCCACTTACTTGTGGAAAGTGTTATATCGGTCAGACCAGTAGATGCATAAACGATCGCTTGCGCGAGCACAATAACAAAGTAAATAGTGTTGTTCCTGATGGTTTTCTTTCCCTTCATTGCCAGAGATGTAAGTGCACACCGAAATTCAAGGAAACGGTTATAATCAATAGAAGTAGGCACGAGATGACGCGGTTGGTATTGGAGGCCGGCAGAATTGCAGAGCTAGGTGACACGTGTGTGAGCAGCCCATCAGTGGTGTTGACAGATAAGGAACTTGATTACATGTATTCGCGATAGGGTTTGTGGTAACATGGGATAAAAGGAAGAAAGAAAAAGTAAAAAAAAGATTGAAAAATATAAAATTGTAAAGTATTGGAACACGCGCGTTGGTTATATTTGATGGTTTTTAGAGCTACGCACGTGCGACGTTGGCGTGGTGGATCGCATACACCACGGAGATCTGCGTGTAATAAACTGTTGTTGAAAGTTAGCGCTGTGTTGTGTCTATGTGCCTTCTCTTGTCCGTGTTCGTTGTCTGCGCTACCATCCATCATCATGCAACCATACCAACAAGCCCAAATCGCCACCCTCATTGACTCCTGTATGGACTTCCCGTTCACCATTCAAGATCTCTAGGCAGCACTCGCTTCATGCGAATGTAACTCCGCACCAGGACGTGACGGAATTTCCTACAGAGCCCTGTGTCATCTGGGTGAGCGTGCGAGAATAGCTCTGCTTCAGCTATATAATGATTGTTGGCTAGAGGGCACGGTCCCCTTAAGTTGGAAAACTAGTCGTCTAGTACCACTGCTAAAACCTGGCAAATCCCCATTGGAACTCTCCTCCTATAGCCCAGTCGCATTGGCTAGTTGCGTGGGTAAAGTGATGGAGAGAATGATTCTTGGCTGACTCGAGTGGTACTTAGAGTATCATGAGATCTACCCAAATGCCATGGCGGGCTTTCGACGTGGTCAATCATTGATCGATAGCGTCATCGCCCTAATCACGTACGTTGAACAGGAGAAAGGCAATAAGCGTCTTTGCGCCTCTCTGTTCTTTGACGTCAAAGGAGCCTATGATAACGTTACACATGATCCGTCCTTACCGCACTAGAAGAGATTGAAGTGGGTGGCCATATGTTTAAGTGGATACGTAGTTAACTCCAAATGCGATCCTTTTTTGTGAGTACGGAGGCCGGGAACACGTCTGCACATTTCAGTTGTGGCATCCTTCAGGGTGGTGTACTGAGCCCCATGTTATTCAATATAACACTTATCGCTCTCCATACGCACCTACCAAACAATATTTATCTATCAACATACGCGGATGACATCTGCGTCTGGACGTCTGCGGTAACTCGCCTGCAGTTACGAGTGAGAAAAGAGAGAGCTGCTACTGCAACTACTTTGTATCTCCGCAATCGAGGCCTGGAAGTTTCCTCCGGAAAGTGCGCTCTTCTGGCATTTACGCGCAAACCCATGTCGAATTACAGAGTGTCCATTAACGGTCAAAATATACCATATTGTCAATATCACAAATTTCTGGATGTCATAGTCGAGAGAGATATATCATGGAGCCCTCATGTGTCGTATTTTAAAAAACGATTCACAGGCAGATGCCATCTTTTTAAGTTTCTCGCTGGAAAGATTTGGGTAATGCAGTCTAATGCTAGGTTACAACTGTACAGGGTGCTTTTCCTTGGCTTTTTACGATACAGTCTGCCTGCATTATCAAACGCCAGCAAAACAAGTAGACGCATGATACAAAACGTTCAGGCACAGGCACTTTAATATGTCTAGGTGTGCCTCAGGGTGCCTCAACAGAGGCGACTGTAGCTTTAGCCAAAGACCACCTCGTGCAGACCCATATGGAAGCTTTGAGGATACACATAAGGCATGTGGGCCGGACTCCCCATCACCACCTAGCCTCTCTATCAGCGGATAGACCTCGTACTTCCTTTTTTCGAACAATAACTACACATGGTGACTCCCTACCAACTAGTTTTATGCCCACGGCGAGACCTTCAATTCCTCCATGGTGCCTCAAACAGCCAGTCATCAACCTGACAATACCAGGCGTCTAGAAAAAAAACGAGATTTCTCAATACCAGCCCTCAAGCAGCTCACCTTACTTCTGCTGTACGAGATGTACCAAGACTGCACCCACGTGTACACTGATGACTCCGTCCTGCCAAACAGCTCAACTGCGGCGGACGTTATTCCTACGCACGCCACAACCATCAAATTCAGGACAGCTCATGAAACCACCACAACGGCGGCAGAGCTTGCAGCGCTTCGCACTGAGCTGCGTTTCATTAACGACCAAAACACGCAACGGTAGACGATTTTCTGCGACTGCAAGGTGGCACTGCAGTCACTTCTGTCAAATCTACGCCGTCATCCACACGAGCAGTTGGTATTTGAAACAGCAGAAATGCTACACCATATAACAGAGAAAGAACACCGCGTTATGTTTCAATGGTTGCCAAGCCACTGCGGAATTATCGGTAACGAACGAGCTGATCAAGCTGCCCGTTCAGCCCATACAGAAGACAACAACCAGTCAATACCGCTCTCAAGGACGGACGCTGCTAGGAGGCTACGCATGCTTGCTCACCAACGCTCCATGGCTCTTTGGAATGAGCCTCTCTTTACGCATGCAAGATTACGATTCCTTGATCCAACGTTAAGCTTACAGCTTCCAACAAAAATTCGACGAGGTGACGCTACTTCTCTGTGCAGACTATGGTTGGGAGTCGCGTTTTCCCGTGCTTACGCGTTCCGCATAGGGATGGCCGACACCGCCGACTGTGCATACTGCGGAGATGAAGAAACAATTCGACATATCCTGTGTGACTGCCCGGAATACAACTTGACAAGACAACACTTTTCTAATACACTAAACAGGTTAGGTGACCAGCCGCTGTCAGAAGAAAGTATACTGCGCCATCGTCATGACTCATCGTCACGGAAGAAAGCCGTGCAAGCGCTACTGGGCTTCTTGCGAACTACTGGCCTGTCGGAACGCCTCTGAGTGCACTGACTGTGTGTGCGTGTGTGTCGGTGTTTTTTCTCTTAGTTGTTTTTTAACTCTCTATTTCTCTCTTAACCCCCTATTCTCTGACCCCAGTGTAGGGTAGCATACCGGATACTAGCATCTGGTTAACCTTCCTGCGTTCCTTTTTTATCGTTTCTCTCTCACTTCAGTGAGTCTGAGTTACGTCCATTGCCATTGCCAATCTATGGTCATTAGCATTCATTTCTAAGAATTCATATTAGCAATATATTGGCTTATGTTTATACTTGCAATATTTACGCATGCGCCTGTGCACTAGCACTGACGCGCACCACCTCAGTGTTTCTTGATAAGAGGCGTGAGTCAGAAGGGGGGATGATACCGTGACCTCCCTGCAAACTCTTTCACAGAACGTTCCTGATAAAAGTATCTCGTGCGTGTCACGCATTTTATAAAATAGTCCTCACGGAATTCCAACCATTGGCAACCGGTAGAGTAAGGTACAATGTCAAAACCGTATTGTAGAGTAATGATTGTGGGAGATATTCGAGTTAAAGAGTATATACACCACAGTTGGAAAAGATCATTTTACGCCAGTGGACTCTGATTTAACTCATCAAGGCTCGCCCAGACTCAAGTCAATGCTTCAAATTGTGTCTGAGTGAGTCCGGCTAAGCGACGCATATGTGAGTATGAGCCTTATTGAGTCTCGTTGAGAAAAATCTTCGCGAGTCTGAGTCCGACTGAGTCCGGTTAAGAATAAAATCGATGAGTCTGAGTGTGAGTAAAATCAAAGCGAAAAAAATTGGATAATCCAGTGCACCATGGTAGTATTGATGAGCGACGCATACAAGAAGTTTTCATGAGCATAACGTTAGTAGGCCGATGATGTAGTGCGATCAGTAAACATGTTTCGTGTCCCAGCGGGTGGTTTCATTTACCACAGGCAAACTAAAAGACATTTGTATGTTACCGAGCAACAAGTAGGAGCGCGAGGTATAAAAGTGGGCCGTGCCACTGCCGGAGAGTAGGTATTCCTATTTTCAAATAATTGTTTTCAACGCAATATTGTTATAAAACTCGTTTCGCAGAACTTCCGTCGCCAGCATCGGCTCTGCAAATGCAAATGAAACAATAGAAATTTGGCAGATCCCACTTACTGGAAAATTGATGTTATGTGAAGCATGCGCAGAGAATCTGACAATTGTGCAAACTTTTTATAGAGCAAAACGTTATCAAATGAAGTTATAGAGCTATGTATACAAACGCCATCGATGTTATGCGAAGCACGCGTAGAGAATATTACTCTTGTGTCATTTTTTAATTCAACGAAAAGTTGCGAAATGGCGCTAAAGCTGGGTAGAAAGGTTTCCAGTTGGGCAATGGTCTCGATGAACACGTGGGTACTACCAACATTCCAAGAGGTATACAAATATGTAGCGCTTGTGCCTGCGAGGATGATAGCCCTTTCTAGTGCTACGTAGACCAACTTGAGTGCATGCTGTTTGTTTACAATTGACATTAAAGTGACTTGACGCCTGTGTTCTAGGAGTACATATGTGGTGCTTATAAAACTAGATATTCAGCAATTCAACTGCAATAGACGTTTCACCAATACTGCGCTTACATTCAGTGATTTTCCAAAGCAGTTTCGAGGCCTCTCATGGACCTGTGGTTGGATATCGAATAATTTAGATAATTTTATTGTGATGCGGAATGCTTGGATTCTGATCTCTGCTAGGCCTTCAATATTTAATTTTTGCATTCGTCGTGTCAGCACTGCTGATGTCAGTCTTTTTTTTCGCTGTCTTGCACCTAAATAACCAATGTCTGCTTTCACCGTTCCTAGGTAGGTATAAGCTGTCAATCTCTTGTCTCGGGCATTTGTTTGAGTATTCTGTTTTTGGTGAGCCTTTATAACAACCACTTGTTGCTCAATTCACCTTTTTTGTCCCCTGGCACGATTTCATGTTTCTGCCACGGAGTATATGATGCGTTAAACAGACACTGAAGGCAAATATTAAGACGATGTTTATTGTTGAAATAGCTACCCAGAAACCTCGTAGTTTCACTTTAGGTCAAGTAAGTGCTTATTTTGAAATAACATCCCGCTTGAATCGTCCGCATAGCGTCAGCGCACTTCAAATCTTCCGCCTGAAAGTGGTCTGTCGTACGTCCATGTTACCATACCCAACGTTGCCCGCCTTTAGTACGCGGCCGCTGACATCAGTCGCAGGAGAGCGGAAATACAGGAAGTACCAGTAGCCACAATGGCCACTGAACAATAATCTGCCATCTAGGAGGCCCTGTTTCTGCCCAATGAGGTTATAAAAAAAACATCACGCCTGCGCGGAAGCAGTCTCAGCGAAAGCTAAAAGAGCGGCCTTTCAGAGCCTTTCAAAACATTCATTGGGTAACTACTGCAAGCATACTTGCTTGATACCCACCAGGGCATTAATAATGAATTTTCGGGTAGTTGGCCGGCATTCGCTATGCAATGTTTCATCAATCTTCTGAAAAGCGTTGTATCTGCTAAACACTTGCAAGGAATTCGAGGCAATTTTTCATGAGGGGGCTGACGACGATGGGTAATTATGCCTGAAGTGCACAGCCAATTATAGAGCAAGCATAATTGCGATGTCTTTGCAAAAGATCCGCATGAGCTGGAAACTTACTGTACGCAGAAGTTTGGAGAATATGAAGGGCACTGGTAAAGGTAAAAAAAATTACAGCCTGATCAACAAGCGAAGTCAGAAGAGTCTCATTGCAATATTAATTGCAGCGCCATGTACAAAATTGCAAGAAGACGTAGTTGACAAAAAGCGCCTATTTCCTGTCAACTGCTTCTTCTTACAAATTTGTGTGCGGCGCTACAACCAATATTGCAATGAAATTCCAACTGGCCTGCATAGACACCCCTGGTCGGAAGAATACCGTACTCTACGTTCACGGAGAACACACGAGTGAACGGGCTGTTTATTTTTCCTCTCATGAAACTAGCGCTGCTTTTCATTGTGACGCCATTTCAAGAATATCCCTGTCGATCCACCGGAGCAGCTAGAATACAAGGAGCAGGATGCAGGTGGCCGACATGCGTCTAGGATATATAGAAACGTTGCCGGTTTTGTGACGATTACGGTCTGGTTACTGGCACGTTTTGGTCTTGTATGGTCGCCCGTTAGCACTGTAGATTTTGTGGTGCTCAGTGGATAGGTTAGGTAATGTGAAACGGACATCAAAATGTTTTGCTTGTTCAAGAAGTACGCCACACGTGGTAAGACTTTGATATGCCCGGTATGAGAAACTGCGCCTGGTGTTACATAGCAGTGACGATGGGTACTTTTTGCTTTCTTTTATAGTCTACCTTGGCGAATACTTAGTTTTCATTACAAATTGTTGTTATGCTACACTTGCAACCCTTTGATTTGGGTGCAGCCGAGAGTACAGTAAATGAATACGACACTGATATTACCATCGTGCTGCCAAAACAAACATAATCAAAATTGAGATGACGAAAAAGGAGACGATGAAAACTCAAGCACTTTCATTTTGAATGGCGTGGGGAGCGAATGCAGGTCGCCTAATTCAAGCCTACTACAATATTCCAGAAAGTTACTTCTCAAGTGGCTTATTTAAATGACATGACCAGGGCACTCGGTTATCTGGAGTGCAACTGCGCTTCGGTTGACCACCTCATAAATACATATTATAATGTTTTAAACTATGAGTCATGAAAATATTGCAATGCGATTCAGCGACAATAATTAGATCAATTTTTCCCCAACAAGTCTTCAGAAAGTAGGAATGCTAAAATGCTTCTATATCCGCACAATTGAGGTATTTAGCACCGATACAATACGAACCGTAGTGAAAAACAAGTAATCCCGACAGAGACTACTTGATACCTCCTCACAATTACTTATCACAAAAAATGCAGAAGCTGTCATGCTTTTCTTTGTAAATGGAACCGAAATAAACGTAGTAACAGAAAAAAACACTGTCCTTTTCTTCAGCCAGAAGATTCTGTCAGTGACATTTGCTCGTACACGGGAACAAAAGCATGCGCACGCTAGAATCCTGTGTGCTCTGCTGTCTGCGGCGGTCTCCACCGCTACCGGTATCCGCGCCCTCTAGCGGAACCTAGTGCGCGAAACGATACCCGTTCATTTTGCTGGGGGGTGTGGTGATTGGGACGGCTGGAGAGAAACCACCATCTCGGAGACCATAGTTTTACTTGCTTTGTTCAACTGAGGTCCGCTGGACGATACCACCTGTTCAGACTAACCAGCCTAAACTGAGATTTTGCTCCACTTGCGCAATTCTCCATAATAACGCCAGGCAGTTCTTTTTTGCAAATAGGCAGAAACGGACAAGCAGCACTTTACTGCGTCTCTTGATGCACAGATTTTTATTGCAGCTGGTTTATTAACTAGTGATAAATTGTAGGCGGGCACTCTCACGTCGTCAAAATGTCCCCTTGCAAGTGTCCAACCCATGGCACATGTCATGTGATACATTCTAGCCGTCTCGCAATTTCGCTAGTAATGCTGAAAAACTAAATAATATTCTCATCAAGATCAGAGTACCTACGAAGAGACGCTCTAGGTGCCGAACAGTGCGGACGCGCGGAGATCGGCTCCTGCTTTCAAAAATGCTTTCCTATGGTATTCACGAATTTGTCGCCGAGTTTTCAGTCCCATCGTGTGCCTAAGTTCTCAAGAAATCAGCAGATACCACCTTTGTGCTGGTGAGCGGACTTTTAAACCGTTTTGGGGACATTTTTACACGGCAACGCCACCGGGGGGATTTAAGCCTAACCAAGGAGGCGATTGTCGCCTATGCGCCGACCAGGCGCCAACGTGACTCAACGCTCTGCGCGTTCCAGGACCTGACACCATAGAGAAAGAAAAAGACAAGAGAGGACACTCCGGGAAACCTGGCCTCAGGAAGTGCGTCACGACTACGTAACGAACTAGTGCTCTCACCAAACGTCAGAGGACGCAAGCGCAAAAAAACAGTTATAATCAATGCAACAGAATTGTTTTTACAAAATAATAATTACACGCCCAAATTTGCTATGTTCTTTATACATAAAACAATTTATTCAACACACCTTACGCGATTATTTTTCTTCAGCCGTACTGTCATAAACACCATCCACCCAGCGACAAGCCCATGCATGACTGACAGCGGGAAGCTTTGGTCGCTTTCGTCAACGTCGGCTGCGTCGGCGTTTTCGTGCGTGAGATAACAGGTGAGGCACGTTTTCAAGCGAAGCTTGTTGACTGACATGCTGTTGGGCTTGTTGGGTCATTTTTTCAGAAAACGGTTACACCTGTGCGAATAAGACACCATGCAACAAACATAGAAAGTTGCACACATACACGTTGCGCTTCGTGTGTGCGAGTTTGTTTCTTACGTGGCGTCTCATTCACGCAGTTGTAACCTTTTTCTGAAGCTTTTAAGGACGGGGAGGTTCGCTGATAAGAAAGTTTGCGGCTCTATGCGGCGGCTAGACGGGAACATTGTGCAACCTATGCAGTATAGCAAAGGCGGCACGGCGTCAAGCCGAGGCGACACGTGCTGCGTCTGCCACGGACGCGAGCGTCTGTGCGCTGAGCATAGCTGGACAGCTAGGTCATAGGCTTGGTGGCACGGTGCAAAATATTGAGAAGCGTTCGCTGGGCCTCGCATGCTTCACGACGCTTTTCCCGAAGGCTCGGAACACGAATAATTCTTGGTGTGGTGGAGGCAAATCTGGACTAGCCAAGTGGCCATCATCTTCGTTTCTTCGCTATCCTTGTGCCTTTAGTGCAAGCTGCCCACAAATTTTTTTTACGTTTCCAATACAATTTTACCGCACAAATTTCAACTACTATTTTTCTTCCCAATGTACTGCTTATACTGCGTACGCACGAAGGTGTTGTAAAGTTCCCAGGCCTCGATACCATTGCATTGCAAGGGATAGCGGCCTGGAAACTTCTGAAGATCTTTGTACGTGGTCTTGACGTCTATCTTCACAAGTCAGAGTTTTATGGGTCAGAGATGTATCAATGGTTTTAAATTGTGCATCGATTACCTAATCATTCAAAGCGGTTTGCTGGTACACTTATGACGTGCACATATCTTTTTCGTAATTTGACAGCGAAGCATCCACTTACTAACATTTTCAGACCGCGCTGATGCCATGCCGTCCGGCGGTCCAAGCTACGGCTGCTACTGCTGTGTATCATGGTGCTTCAACAATGGCAGAACCCACAAAAAGCCTGGGACGAGTTTCTTCCACATACCACGGGAAGGCAGGTGTGTTAAAGCTTTTGTATGATTTGCATGTCTTTAGGCTTACTGTTCGTACTTGCTCAGTGAGGGTAACAATAAAAAATCACTATTCAAGCACTTCCCCTTTCAACTGATAGTTCATTGCCAATGCAGGATGAAAGCATGGATGCAGTATGCTGGACGCGATGATCTCCTGAGTAAGCCGGCCAGCCTATTGTACGCAACGTACAGGGTTTGTAGCGACCATTTTACTGCTCAAAGTTTCATGGACCCTGGGCACACAAGGCTTACAAGAATGGCTGTTCCCAGTGTGCAACCAGCTACACCATGTAAGTGATTGACTGAAACTCAAAGATGTGCAATAGCAGCCACTTGTATTGAATCAGTGGCGACAGTTAACTGCGAAGATTATTTGTAGCCGATGGGGAAACCTCACTGTAGAAGTAACACTTGGAAAGTCTTAAATTTTGTGAATTGTGGGCTATTACCTTCCTAACAGCAGCTTTACATTTCTGTCGTTTTTTGATGCTCTTGACCTGCTCAACTTGTTTTGAAAGACTTTAAAGGGCTATTTCACGTTATCTTCAAACCTGAGTGCACATGTACATATACCTTTCATCAGTGAAAGCTGGCACTGTTGATAATTCCAAAAATCACAAATTACTTGTTTCCTAGTTAGTGCCTTCTCTTTTCTTCCACTTTCGACGAATTTATGTGTTTGAAAGAGCTGTTTAAGTTTCCCCATGCTACAAGCTTTGTAACTTGTAGCAACAGCACATATATGCAGGTTCTCTGAGCGTCGCTTCAAATAGTGACTGTGACATGACTGCAGAAGCTGCACTGCAAGGGGCGGATGAGCTTCAGTTTGTGTTATTTTAAGCCTTTTACTGACACATTGTCGTAATTTCATTTCTTCAGGACCTGCGGTAGAGGCTTCAAAAAGCGGCTCCCACACATTGAGGTGTCCCGATGTGCAGGGTGCGTTCAGTGTCGCGATTTCTTTTTTTTACCCAAATTGACTGTTGACCAAACCTCTGCAGATGGCAGCTCCCTTGTAGCTGGTGAAAAAATTTCTGCTGACTTCGTCTTGCCAGGGAAAACCTTAACCAGTCGTTCAGCTGTCACAAAAGGAACTTGTGTGACCGGTAAGTTGTATGTTCACTTCAACACCAGACTGGATTGATATAGAGACTTCCGCAGGCCGCTCTCAAGATTGTTCCGACAGCACTGTCCGAGGCACTGAACAAGCTTCACAATACCCTCCAGAAGACGTCTCCACCAACAGCTCCACGCCTGAGTGCCCTAGAGAAAATGGTGACTATGCTTTTATTGCAGATGTTTTAATGTGCTATTTTATGTTTAGGACATTCTGAGGAAACTATCTTTAAAGGGACACTACGTGTGCACTTACAAAATGTAAGGGTGGGCTCTCAGTGATTTTCATTTTTTGTGCATTGCCACCATTGTGAATGGTTTGTTTTTAGGTAGTGGAGTCGAAAACTTTGCACCAAAGAAAGTTGTGCACCTTGGGTATGAAATAGCGAGGAAAGTGCTCGTATGGGATTAGTTGTTTTTCGCTTTTACATCCATTTTTTGTTTATTACAGTGCGTTCCTGTGTGCCAGCGACAATGTCTCCATCAATGAAGTACAAGCAAACCATTAAACATCTGCAAGCCAAAGTGGCAGCACAGCGGAAAACTATCAAAAGACTGCGGAGACAGCCTCACCAAGCAACATCATCGACTTCAAAGGCCCTTGGAGTTATCCGGCCGCACGTCACCGAGGAGGTTTTTAAACTTCTTTCTGCGCATGTTCGCTTGAGGCCCTAACGCAAGGGCAAGCAGTTTCTCGTGTGCTTCAAGAAATTCGCTCTTCACTTAAACTTCCGAGGTCCGCGAGCATACAGATTTCTGGCTCTATATTTTCTTTGCCCTCCCGGCGTTCATTAAGGAGGTGGCTAGCTAATGTAAAGATGACTCCAGGCACAATTCCAGGAATCCTTTCTTCCATTGCAAAAAATACTCAAGCTTGGAATGAACGGGACCGAGTGTGCGCTTTTTCGACGAAATAGCACTCAAAAAGAATTTGTACTATGATGCTGCAAGAGACGTCATCCAGGGTTTTTGCAGATGATGGCACTCATCGCACTTCAATCATTGCTGATCGAGCACTGGTTTTTCTTCTTGTTGGTGTTTCGAGAAAGTGGGTTCCACCGGTTGCTTTTACTATAGGGCACACATCAACACCATCATCTGTTATGCATAACTTGCTGGTGTCACTCATTTGGAGCTTAGGAGCATTAATATTGCAGTGAAAGCAGTCATTTGTGACCAGGGCAGTTCAAATGTAAGTCTCGCTAACCAACTAAGAGTGACTGTAGCAAAGCCTTTTTTTGAAGTTAATGGTGCGCGGGTGTATTACATTTTTGATGATCCGCATTTCATTAAAACAACGCGCAATATTGTCAAGCACACAAGTTATACATTGGGGATGACATCGTTAACTGGTCGCACATTGTAAGCCTTCACCAATCCTCACATGAGTTGCGGTTGCGATTGGCTCCAAAGTTGACTGAACGGCACGTTCATCAGAAACCTTTTTCTAATATGAAGGTCAGCAGAGCAACTCAGGTCCTCAGTGCATCAGTTTCGATTGCTATCACGGCAATGGTGTATGCGAAGGTGCTGCCTGCCTCGGCCATCACTACAGCTAAGTTTTGTGATCGTATGGGCAGGATTTTCGATGCCTTGAACAGCTCGAGTAAAAAAAGAACTTCGCAAAAGCTGCGGCATGCAATCATGCGCATGCAATCAGAGCTGATTGACTTCCTCCGAGGCCAGCTTCCCTGGGTTGCATCATGGCAGTTTGTTGGCAGACGTCAACCACAAACCATCGTAGGTTGGCAAATTATAATTCAGGTTATTTGCCAACTATAGGACGACCTTTCCAAAAATTACAATTTTGAATACCTGTTAACACGCAGGCTTCAACAGGATCCTCTGGAGAACATATTTGGCCACATTAGGCAAAAACAGGGTTGCAACACCAACCCCAATGTAGCACAATTTATTTGTGGCCTGAAGCACATCTGCATAAGAAAACTCTTCAAGCTGTCAGAATACGGAAATGTCGAGGATGATGAATGTGACCTCCTCCAAGAGCAGCTCTCGCCATTCTCCCTCACCAGTGCGTCTCTTGTGGATAATGAGGAGTGTGCACAGCCACAGCCTGACGACTTTCCCGCTCTAAACGATCTCTCTGAACTTGCGACCAACATTCACTCCCATATTATCGATGACTCCGCTGCATATTATGTAGCTGATTTTCTCATCAAACACTTCCTTCGGAATGCATGTGACGGTTGCAGTTGCCCACAGTTACTGAAAGACGACAGTGAGACGCTTAAGGGTACCCACCAGTATTTCACAATGCTCAAAGCATACCACGTCCCCAGCAAACTTTTTGGGAATCCCACTGTGCCATCAGAAGCAGCATTTGCATGCGTACAACAACTTGAATCTCACTTTCTTGCCATGATTGAGGCCACTGCACATCACCTGAAAGTCTGCGATGTTTTGTGTCACCATCTGTCAAGTGTTGGCAACTTTCATTTCTGCTCTGCTGGGTGTCGCGCGAAGTTTCTGAAAATGTTTTGCCGGGTTCGTTTATGTTGGCATGTGCGTTTTGTGAGCCAAAACTTAGCTAGGGTTAGGTTCCAGTCTTCAATCTCAAGCATAGAGCTTGACAAGTTCAAAGGTCAGCAATTAGTGGCGGGTTTACTCTAAAGTATTCAAGTTGAGTCGAATCCTGCAATAGCTTTGTTATGTTATTACTTCGTTACAGCAGACTTCATTATGGTCTTATATGCTTATATTCAATTCAACTGGACTAACCACTCCTTCGTTGCATACATTGTTTTGGTTACCCGCTATGAGGAGTAGGGAAACTGTGTATTCACTCGAAGTGATTTGCATAACCTTAAAAAGAATGTTGGGTATCCTCTCTGTATTTTTGGAGCAAATGCGGGCGGTACACTTTACTGTGGGTCGCTTGGTCACTGTGTATGCTTTATCTCTCCAGCTCAAGTAATATATCGATAACAAAACCGCTTGTTGAAATGTCTTCGAGCGGGTAAGGAACTCCGTATGAAGTGGGCACGGTTCACGTTATCACGCTTTTCGTATTTTAGCTTCTCATCAACCTCCTCATCTCGCCCATCAAAATTTTCAAAAGAATACCCAAACTTGTAGCGTTTGATGGGGCTGCGGACGCTGCCATTTTATTTTTATATAGCTTGTGAGTGATAACGTACGATGTAGAGCCTTTGTGAAAATAATAAGCCAAAGTGATTTCCTTCTGCTATTTATTAGCCCTGTAATACCGCTCTCGTAGCACCAATTAAGGTCCACAATTCTGGATAAGTGATGACTACAATCTATTTTAGCTCGCAAGCGTCACAGCAACACCCAGACGCAAATCACTTGGGATCTTAAGTTTTTGATGAAGGCGACGCATAAGAAGAGCCACAAGACCTGCTAGTGTTGTAGCATAAAGTTTGTCTTTCACGTAGTGAGCAAGCTGCAAAGCCCTACCTTTCTGAGGACAAACAGGCATCAAGTCTGCTTTTTTTCCTTTTGGGCTAGCTGCTCTTAAGCACAGCCAACACACTGCACCTTTACCTTTCTGCTATATTGTGTCGTGGGGTTTCTGTGCGTTCTTCTTTCTATGCATTATTTCGGTTAACCCCAGGCGTGATTCGCGACTTCATTGCTGTGTATATATCACTCCTTCCTTCTTCATCAGCATTGTGCGCTGTGTTTTTGCCATAGATCCTTACTTACCCACTGGCCCGGAGTGTAATACTTCACCAGCTTCTTGGCTTCTGCCAACTCTAGCCATGTGTGGGTTGTCTGTGTTCTCTCTGTATTTGTTACAATATTTGTTACAATTTATTTGTAAGGCGAGATGCATCTGTTGTCTACCTTTTGTGCTTTTTATATTCTCAGACTCTACCTTGCCTTTGAATAAAATATTGCGGATACTGTCTCTTTGACTGATATATACATTGATCACTTGTTCTCAAAGAAAAACGCAAGCGCGATGAATAAAACCGTAGTGAATTATCATTACCTGCATGTCTTTTATTAAAACTTAATCGAAATAAAGATTACGTCACGACCAATTCGCACGAGCCACTGAACAAAACAAAACAGGGAATCGCTATGTCAAAATGACCTACAAAAACTATCCATTTGGGCGATGAAAAGTGGTCAGAAATCATGAACTTTCGTCATAGCCAAACGTTGGTTACGCAAAATAATTCAAAATTTGCACCAGTGAAACCGAAACAGGAAGTGCACGCCACTTGCTCTCACCAACCACCAGGTGTAATACAGTCCATTGGGCCGCTGGGGTCTACGGGAGTGTCCACTCTTAACCTTTTTTTTTATTTCTCTATGCTGCAACTGAGTATGGAATACCAAGTAGATAGAGAAGACATCTCTTCAGAGGATTGCACGGAAGCCATGGGTTGGAAGGAAGCCGAAACGAGACGCTCAAGGAATAAGCAAGCCGCGGTTAGCATTCCTGCTGCCAAGGGTTCGACCAAAGCGGGAGACGCTCGAGCCAGTCGTGGTAGGTATGATACCAAGCATACAATCGTGCGAGCTGGACGCATGCCGCCACTACCCAAAGAATTCAGCAAAATGGTGCTACGACCACGTGGAGGATTAAATATCTCGAGAATGGGCACTGGAGCCGTGGCCGACGCGATAGTACTGGCGGCCGGCATCAAAGAGGAGGAGGCCATGCAGGACATTATCTGTTCCAACTTGCGGCAGATCATTATGGTGGCAAGCACTCCGGACCAAGACAGAGCTTCAAGATACCTCAAGGTCAAGCAAATTGACATTGGAGGCAACGTTTTCATGGTTAACGCGCACGCTGCGGCACCCCACGATACTTGTAAAGGAGTGATTCGCGGGATAACCGTAAGCGACACTCAGGACATTTTGACCCGAAAGATTGTGAACGCGAACAACCCGCACGCGCAGCAGGCCAAGAGAATCAAGAACACCGGGACAATCCTCATAGCGTTCGAAGGACACAAGGTGCCCACATTCGTGAGATATGGACGTTCACTTTTGCAGTGCTCCCTTTACCGCAAAACATTGATATATGTTACTTCTGTGTAAAGCTAAGACATCGGTCTGACGTCTAACCGAACACAGCTGAAACCATCTGCAGAGGCTGCGAGATCAAGAACCCAGATAGCCTGCACCAGTGCAACCCAAGATGCAGGCTGTGCGGCGGTCACCATCCCACGGCAGACAAGGAGTGCAAAAACAGGTTCTTAGTGTCATACGTCGTCAGACGCAGACGTTGGGAAAGATCGCGAGCAGCCGCAGAAGCCCGGGACGCATGAATCACATCGAGTCCAGACATCAACGACAAGCAGCTTATTTCAGCCTACGGGACCCAGAGCATCCAGACTACACAAGAACGGGAAGGGCGGCCCCACTCCAGGGGAAGGTCGCGTTCCAGAATAGGTTCTAGACCCAAGGCCCGCTCCCAATGACAGGGGCGCTCGAGTTCTCAAGGTCACCATCAAGGTCGTGATTAGCCTGGGCGGCACCCGAATGGCCAGCTGCCTGGCGTTCAGTTCCAGATCACGTCTTCACACCCGGGGAGGATGCGCCTTAGGTTACATAGAAAGGCAGCTGGGCTGAGCGAGTGAGCAACGGCTGAAAACGTGGGGAACTCGAGAACCACAAAAAAGAGAGCAGTCAGGGCAGAACACGTGGAAGCCAACCAAACAACCATGTCAGATATGAAAGAGGTCTTTGACACGCTCACCAAAGTTGTAGCCAATCTTAGCGAGCAGATGGGTAGGCTACAGTCAAGCGTGGCGGCACTGGAAGAGCATATAACTTTGCGCATTACAAAGGTCGAAGCATATCTGCACACTACAGCAAGGCCTCCTAGTGCACCAAACTCACCCCTTCGGCCACCAATACTAGTGGTACCAAACCTGTCGATAGGTACCACATCAGGCTCTGGCCGTCCATGTAATAACCAAGATGGCAGCGCTACATGAAGCATTTCGTATCTGGCAATGGAACTGTAGAGGTTACCTTAAAAAGAAGGCAGCCCTACAGCAGTATATCAGGAGCAGCTAAGAAAAGCATCATATCATATTATTACAAGAGACCCGTTCACCGCAAGCAACGTTGCCTGGATTCCGGCCTGTAATAGGGGGTACGTAAGGGAGGGGAGTCTGCACCTTCGTATGCAACAAACTAACGCACGTAACCCACGACCTCAAGATAGAAACAGGCCGGCTGGAACACTTCATAGTAGATATCGTACCAGGTACCAGCAACCGTCAAAGCATTTTCACTCTTAATATATACAGCAGTCCAAAAGAACAAAAGCAAGGGTTCAAGACGGTTCTAAAGAAAGCTGTTAATATTGTCGGGGAATACCCACTCGTCATAGCGATGATTTTAACGCCCCTCATCATACATGGGGTTACAAGTACAACACTTGGAAAGGAAATCGACTTTGGCAAAGTGCCAGTGAACTTGATCTCACCGTAATCACAGACCCCAGCCTACCAACAAGACTTGGTACATCTTGCTGCAGGGATACACCCCGGACCTTACATTTGTAAGGAACATCAACAAGGCCCAGTGGATGAACCTCGCTGTAGACCGAGGGAGTGACCACTGCATTCTTGCCACTACCTTCTCCGTGGAGCGTAAAAAGCAGAGAGAATTCCACGTCACAGACTAGGATAACTTCAGGAAGATAAGGACGGAAAGGGAACAAGATGGCCACAGACAAGGCTTGGAGCAGAGGGTCAAACAGATTAAAGATGACCTAAAATTTGTCTCCTCCACCATTACCACAGATTTTTCTGTTGAAAGAATGGATAGCCGGCTCGCTCATCTTCTTGAGGCAAAGCAAGCAATACTGAACCGTTGGAAGGGTCAGCGCCTGAGCCGAAGACTGAAGAAGAAGATAGCTGAGGTAAACAGATCAGTCAAGGAACATTGTCGCGCACTAACCAGGCAGCAATGGGACGAAATCTGCAACTGCGTCGATGGTCACATGCGCAATGGCAAGACATTTAATATGTCAAAGCATCTCCTCAACGAAAACACCACCAAAACAAATCAAAAGCATGTTATCGCTCGAATTTCGCATAAAGAGATAGGACGCACTACAGAACAGCAAGTTGTGCAGCGGCTCGAGCATAAGTACCTCCCAATCAAAAAAGGATTGGCACCACCAAGTAGACAGTACCAGGGCAGGCCCAATCCAAGTCTTGAGGGCGACTTTAACACCGAGGAGATCAGAACAGCCTTGCATGATCTCAACGGCGCGTCGGCCCCTGGCCCGGATGGTACATCAAACAAGGCCCTTCGTAACCTTGATGACGATTAAATTGAAACCTTGAAGGATATGATCAATTCAGCATGGAAAGAAGGCAGGGTGCCAGAGCAGTGGAAGCTGGCCAGGACGATCCTTATTCCTAAGCCAGGAAAGCCCCCTAACTTGGACAACATGAGGCCAATATCCTTGACATCATGTATCGGCAAGGTTGCAGAATATGTCATACTGCACAGGATAAACAAGTACTTGGAAGTTAACGACTTATATACACACAATATGGTTGGATTCAGGGCAGGGCTATCCACACAAGATGCATTGAAGCTTATCAAACACCAGGTCATCGACAACAAAACCAGAGACATGAGAGCCATTCTGTGCCTAGATCTAGAAAGAGCGTTTGACAACATCCACCACTCATTCATACTCGAAGCAATTTCCAAGCTTGGTCTAAGGAAAGCCTTCTAAGACTACGTATGGTCCTTTCTTACAGATCGGGAAGCCGTGATGAAGATTGCAGATATCGAGACCGCAGCAATCGAACTAGAAGCCAGGTGCACGCCACAAGGGGCAGTGATTTCACCAATGCTGTTTAACATTGGCATGATTGGACTGTCAAAGAAATTATCGAGCACTGAAGGATTGAAGCACAGCATCTACGCAGATGACTTTACCATCTGGTGCACAGGTGGAAGCGAGGGGCAGATTGAGAGCGCCCTGAAAGAGGCGATTTACACCGTAGAAGAGTACCTTCGTCCTTCTGGGCTCAATTGCTCCTCAAGTAAGTCAGAACATTTACTGTATCGGACTGCACGCCGGGGACCGAAGCCCGGCGGATGGAAGCCGTTAAACCAGATAGACATCCACCTCCATACAAATCAAGGGGATGCCATCCAGAGGGTCGACTGCATCAAAGTGCTGGGCATGCTGATAGAGTCTACCGGCACCAACAGCAAATCTATAGCGAAGTTAACTTGGAAAACAGACAGTGCGGTGCACCTCGTACGCAGAGTGGCCAACAAAAGAAATGGGATCGAGGAAGACAACCTCATCAGGTTGATGCATGCGTTTGTTCTAAGCCACTTAACGTACGAGGCAGCAATGCACAACTAGTCAAGAGCAGAGTCCGAGACACTGAATGTGCTCCTCAGGAAAGTTATCAAGAAGGTCCTGGGCCTACCCATACATACCAGCACCGAGCGTCTGCTTGAGCTTGGCATACACAACACGCTCGAAGAAATAGCAGAAGCCCAAGAGAGAGCACAGTTTGCAAGGTTATCTACTACAAGGTCGGGGAGAATGATCCTGCAGGAGCTGGGCCAACACCCAATGGCAATCAGAGGCAATTACAATGATATCCCCGACAACATCTGGGAGATTATCACGGTGTCTCCTATACCAAGAAACACGCATCCTGAACACAACGTCGGAAGAAGAGTAGCGAGGGCCAGGACTATACTTCGTCAAGTCTCAAACGAGGAATGAGGGGTCGTATTTGTTGACGCGGCTTCCTTCGCCGATGGGAAAGCGTTTGTGGCAGTGCTGCTCCATGGGGCTGGCCATGTCGTCAACTCAGCGACGGTCAGGACGAAAGACCCAATCATTGCGGAACAGGTGGCCATCGCCTTAGCACTCAAGATGGATAACATTGAAGTCGTGACAGTGATTCCATGGCAGCACTACGGGCGTTCGCCAAGGGGACGGTCTCTGAACAAACGCTGAGAATATTTCAAGGCGAAAACATAACGCATCATCTTCTGAGTTGGTTCCCAGCTCACCTTGGGCAAATCAACGATTGCCCTCCCAATCTCAACGAAGCAGCGCACAAGGCGGTGCGAGAGCTCTCCAATGGCGCCTCCCAGGGGATGCATTCTACCGGTGAAGGGGATAACCGAGAAATTCTTACAACATATAACGAGCTCACTAAACATTTCTACCTGTCTAGAAGGATTTTCTCTCCACCTCACAAAAATCTAACACGGCCCTAAGCACTTACATTAAGGCTTTTGCAAACGCGGATGTACCCTACTTTAAAAATGTTACACATCATGTACCCTGATCTATACCCAAGTAATCTTTGTCCCCATTGTGGGGAAATAGCATCTTAGAACACATGCTCTGGCAGTGCACCAAATTCGCTCATATATCGAACATCACCTCTGCCAGATGGGAGGCGGCAATCCGCAGCTCGTCCTTGGCAGATCAGCTCTGGGCTGTCTACCAAGCCCGCGAGGCGGCTGAGGAGCTTGGCATCTGAGTCTCACGTGGGAGCTGCCCGCAACACAGTGATCTGTGTTTGGAAGACCAAATAAAAGTTTATCCAATTCAATCCAAAGAGTACCTACCGCGTTTAATGATTTATATAAATAGCTCGCCGTAATCGCGTCGAGGCTCATGTGTTTTCTTGGATGGTTAAGAGCCTGCGCTGGGAAGATAGAGGTGTCCAAAGTATTTTACACAATTATAATTTAAATGCTAGCATTTTCTTGCGTGAAACACTTTTATTTTCTATCCACCTATCTATCCACCTATCTATCTATCTATCTATCTATCCACCTGGGTACTCTCATGATCACTCTCTTAACTTGAGGTGCACCAAAATTATTACGGGAATGTAAGACTGTTTGTGGAATACGACTCGCCGGTCATGATATGAATAATGCCACAATCTCGTCGCGTACGTCGTCGAACACATTCCTAAAAACTGTGGCACATACCCGAGGCGGCTATGTTTCATTGGTATTCGGATGTGTGCCACAGTTTAGAGACGTGTCGTATCTACACTGGAATGGCCAGAACACACGTGAGTAACTTTAACGCTTGAACGTTAAGAAAAAGCTGACGTATATGCGGCGTTGGCTGGACGAATGGAAACAATATATGTTTGTGTCCTAGGAAGAATCGAACCCTAAAAGTATGCGTGGCAATGAAATATTCTAGCACGCCAGGCATTGGATATACGTTTCAAATAGACCCGAATGTTCCTGTAACGTCAATTCTTGTTGCAGTACTAGCAATCCGATTTTAGAAATATTATTTATGTTCTCCTATGATTCAGCCGTCATTTCGGTCTAACGTATATTATAGGCGCTACCCGCTGAAGTTGATTTGTGTAGCAGCGTTAAGGGGTACCATCTTCACACGTACCAGCGCAAACACCAGCGCTTCATATCAGCTTGCCCCTTTTCTTGTTGCTCATATCCATGTTGCTGTTGACATTGTTACGCTACTGTGAACAACGCTTTGTATAAAACATACGGGGGTGTTTGAAATATGTGTGTGCGTAGATTTTTACTTATATTTTGCGCTACTGCATAACGTCTCGCTCTATAGAAAAAAAGGTCACAGTTCTCCCGCAAGGGCGAAGCAATGAATGCGTTAGCAATAACTTGGAATGTGATGCTTAAAACGGCTATCGTATCGAAACGTGCAGTGCGCTGCTCACGCCCAAATTACGCACAAAAGCAACACACACAGGACGAGAGCGAACTAACGACGTTAACAAATCGACGCTTAACGCGCTGCTTAAACAAAAAAAACGATGCGCGAAACGCTCTTGCAGGTACAAATATGAGTGCGAACTAACGAGTGTCCCAGTTGTTACTTCGCTGTGTTTGAAAAGCGTGCTCTTTCGCAAACAGGGCTTGCCCAGCGAGCAAAATTGACCTTTGTGGCCCAAGCAACTAACGCAATCAATCCGGTAAAAGGCCTAGACACACGATTACCTCTACCGAAGGATAAGCGCATGCGCACAAGAAGCTTACCCCAACCCCACACCCCACGCCCCCCTGCGTGGGGCAAAGTAGGCGTGAATGATAAGCGCTCGTTGGCGAATCGCGACGAGCTCGATGCCAAGCACGTGCGGTTTTTTTTTTCTTGAGTATTACTATATATAGATACGCATACAAATACGGTGCATGATGGCAGCGTTGACAAGGGTAAAACCAGCCGTGAATGCCCATATATGGGCCATCTAAATACTAAAATACATTGACGTTTCATCCTCATGCTTCGCATAAAATTGTCCCGAGGCACGTGGGATCTGCCAAAGTTTTCTGTGTTGCTTTTATATTTATATAGATATAATAAATAGGCAGGATACCAAGCGCAATGGCGACGCAAAAACCAGCCGAGAGTGTCCATGCAACTGTTGTCGCAGTAAACTAAAACACCATTTTCGTAGTCTCACTATATCCCAAAACAGCTGTTCCTTCTCAATTTTGTCACACTTCATTACAATAATGTTTTGCATCGTCGCGGAGTTAGTCTACGTTTGGCCTTTTCCACTAGGTTGTTCTCGCGCTATAACTATTAACTGCGAAACTTTAGTCACAGTTTTCGTTACTACTGCTTTTCAAAAATTTGAGCCCACTCACAGCGCGTTCACAGATAGCACTCATGCAGTATGTGTGCACCAAAAAAAAATTCCACACATTCCACGTACCTGAGAACTGACGTTATGCAAAGCATGCGGAGGGAAGGTGACCGTCCTGCAAATTTTTATTGAGCGACAAGTCATAAAATGACGCTAAATATATGTACAAATGTTGCACGCACAGACATTTGTTGAAGAGTTGCAGGTGTTTACATAACCAGTTGTTTGCACTTGCGTAACGATGCCAACTGGAACGTGCGTATTAGCAACATCAGAAGCTGATATGAAGCACTAATGCTCGCGAGGATGCTGACCCTGGACACTGCTACAGAAATCAACTCCAGCACATGGGAACTAACCACAATTGACGTTAACCCAACAGGACGGCTTTATCCACGGAGTACACATGTAATGTTTAAAGAATAGGGTACGCAGCACTGCAACCACTATTGACGTTTCACGAAGATCAGTGGCTCTTTGAAAAGTAGTTCTGAGACCTGGCGCAGCTTTGTGGTTAAATGATTAATTGCAACGCAGAATGATTTGGTTCGATTCCACTCGGGACCCTGACATTTATTCTTTGCATTCCTTGGGTCGACGCAACCAATGTCGGGTATTTCGTAACGCTTGCACGTTAAAATTGCCAATAAAGGTGGGCTATTGGGCCAGTTGGTGATAAATTGCCCACGTGTGTTCTCATCGTTCCTGGGTAGTGTCATCACCTGTGGCACATACCCGCATACCAGCAGCACATACTCACCCGTGGATATGTGCCCCTGTCTGGTGGGAAGTGTTTGACGACGTACGCGACCAACGTTACTAGATTCTTCTTCAGTTTGCAAACTCTGCTGGGACGAGGCGGCGAAACGCGGCCCCTTTCGTTTCCCGCTCCCTAGGTGGCACTTCCGATCCCATTTGACCGGTCGCCGCGACGTAATGGATCCTATGCACAGCGTTAAGCGGAGTTCTTGCGGTTAATTTGGCGTTGCGGGAGTTATTTTTCGTGATAGCGCACTAAGGTTATTACGAGTGGGCAATTAAATCACCAGTTGTGCGGCTAATGCGGGGCCACATGGTGGAGGTGTGACTGCGATGCCTGAATATTGCGGGCATTGTGTTAATTTAGCCGTATTGCGTTCTTGTTCTTTAAAATTCAGCCGTATATATTAAAAAAACCGTTGCAGTGGGCTTAATGGTAACTGCTGGAGGACTATGCACTTGAATTCAGGTGCATGTTAGAGAAACCACAGGAGGCCAAAATTTTCAAAGCTCTTCAACACGACGTGCCTCGTAATCGTATAACCTTAGTTATTGTTATATTATGGGGCACACATCACATTCATCTGATGCCGCTAGAGATATTAGAAGTGTAAAGCCTAGAACAATTTGTTCGTTCCAGATAACTCAAATTTACGATCCGAACGTTTTTTTTAAAGAAAGCACACGAATTCAATAAATGCGTGTCCCTTATAAGACTATAAAATGTAAAATACAATGAGTTCAGCAAAGTCTTATTGAATGACCACTATTTATTCAACGCTACAACAAACGAACTGGAAGTCACTTTTGTTCGCACTGTGTCAAAACTACTTCCCCATGCAATATTAAAACTGTTTCACCGTCAACACTGTGCACTTAGTCAAGATATCGTCGTCCAGGAAGTGGAGGTCACACACAGCGCAAAATCTTGACAGTTCCTTGTCCAATCTCGGTATTTCTTGTTGCCACTGTTGAATACCCACCTCATCAACGGGTGGCTTGAAAAAATGCCTTTTTTTGGTCACACATTTCGTTGAATCGTAGCCGCTTCGGCAAGCAGTGACAAAGCAGCGAGGCATGTTTTATAACATCGAAAAACCGTCACACGACGCATGAGAGCTATGCAGCTAACACCCGGCACGATACCACAACAGAGCTGACAGCAAGTGAGGCACAACGTCAATTGTCACCATGATATCGCAGTAGGCAGCAGTGGGAGCACAAACTGGGCGAGTGTCGTCGATCTCGCT
This sequence comes from Rhipicephalus microplus, assembly GCF_043290135.1. NCBI lineage: Eukaryota > Metazoa > Arthropoda > Arachnida > Ixodida > Ixodidae > Rhipicephalus > Rhipicephalus microplus. The sequence goes on along the minus strand of NW_027464737.1, from coordinate 9,370 downwards.
GAGACACACAATGATAGCGATTGCCACGGAACACACTTACACTATACTTGCAGGCTACGAAGAAGCACCTGCTGTTTTTCTTCACCGGCGTGGTTGGTGGAGTGCGCCTAACCGCCGTGAGCCTCGCCAGACCGGTCAAAAAACGACGAGCGCGCCCCCTCGTGGTGGTACATAGAAGGTGACACCTGTGGCAGCGCAATTTGCAAACTGAAAAAAGAATATAGTAACGTTGGTACGCGACGGGATTGTGACATTATTCATGTCTTGAGCAGCGCGTCACATTCGTCAAACCATCTTACCCTCCCATGCTAATTTTGGTTCACGCCAATTGGAGGGGGTGACCACGAGAGCACCCAAACATAAGCGGATAGATAGATAAATAGATAGATAGATAGATAGATAGATAGATAGATAGATAGATAGATAGATAGATAGATAGATAGATAGATAGATAGATAGATAGATAGATAGATAGATAGATAGATAGATAGATAGATAGATAGATAGATAGATAGATAGATAGATAGATAGATAGATAGATAGATAGATACGCTCATAGTCGCAGAAGTTCACTAAAAAATTATTCGCATTTAAAACTTCCCCGACGACTGCGATACTGTGCCTAGTACGAGTTAGGAGCACACCTTCATTTCGGGGCACTGTCACAGCGAAAGCTAGAAAAGCGGCCTTTCAGAGCCTTTTCTAAACGCTCATTGGGTAACTATGCAACCACGCTTGCTTGATACCCACTAAGACATTATTAATAAATTTTTTGGGTAGTAAACCAGCATTCGCTATGCTATTTTTCGTCAGCCTTCTGAGAAGCGAGGCATCCGCGAAATACTCTCAAGAAACTTTGTGCCAATTGTTTATGCAGTGACTGACGACGATGAGGAACTATGGCTGAAGTGGGTATGCGCCACAGTTAATAGGGAAACAAGAACAAGCTTTTGTAATGGGTCATTCATTCATTCACAAACTTTATTTGTGTCCTGAAGCCCGGTCCTTTCAGACCGAGGCGGGCCATGTCCATGTCGGTAACGTTAGGCTGAGCCTTGTGGCGTCATCGTGGACCTTCTGAACTGCCCGTAGTTGGTCTTGATTAGACGTGCTTCGCACCATCGTCTGCCAGTAAAACCATTGTTCTTCGGGGTCGGCGAAAGTCGCGGTACAGCCTGCCAGCATGTGTCTGATCCCAATGATGCCATCGCACGCGTCACAATTGGCTTGAATTTCACTGTGAGGGAGAATTTTATGTAAAAAATACGGAGTGGGGTAAGTTCCGGTTCGCAGTAAACGTAGCGTGACTGCCTGAGCCCTGTTCAATCTTGCGTGTGGCAATGGGAATTGCCTACGCCCCAAGCAATAATATTTTGTGTTGTCGTTGTAAGTAATTAAATTATCTTTATATCCCCCAAAATGGTAGAGGGTCTGACCGGCACGGCAAGCGAGTCCTCGTGCCAGGTCATTCGTCACCTCATTAAGGTTGACCCGAGTTTCATCCACTTGTTCCATATGCGCAGGAAACCATCGAATTTCAGTATCGATAGGATTGACTTTGCTCAAAAGTTTAACCACAGTTACAGTGACATAGCCCTTGTCGAAGCTCGTAATTGCTGCTTTGGAGTCACTATAGTGTATGACCATTTTCTGTTCCTACTAGATAAAGCAATTGCGGCTTGTTCCGCAACCGTGGAATCCTTAATGAGTATAGTCAGGGTGTCCCGTACCTCTCCCTGGCTGTCGACCACCACAGCCGCGTAGGCCTCTTGGCCTTTCACCCAGGCTGCGTTCATGACGGCATCCTGTTGTCCTACCTGTTCGACTTCTTTCAATAAAGCTTTCGCTCTCGCTCATCGCCTGCTTTGCCACTCTTTGCCTGACATTGTGTTCCGGGTGCATGTCTCTCGGCAGGGGAGTGGTTCTGATCACGTTCCTAAGCATCGCGTTCAGTTCGACCTCGACCTCCTTTGGGTTCTTCGATCTATTGGGGACTGACCCGATTGCCCTGAGTATCAGCCTACCCTTGTAATGGGTGGGAGCATCAGACGACCCACTCGGTCTGCTATTCGCATTATGCGACGACTTGTTGCTCTTTCACTGTTTTAAAACGCATTACAAGTCATACTAACGCGATCCATTTCCCGAGATTTAGCGTGCCTAAGTAAGGCAAATTTGCCAAGATATGTCTCAAGTGCCGGTATTGCTAAGAGGAGAAAGACGAAGAACGCGTTTCCAACGGTCGTTTTTTCCATGTTCTCCGCCGCAAAGGGTATATCGGCTTTGGACCGAGGTGCTGCTGAGGCTTCCGCCAGCGGCAATGACTACCGTGTTGTGCTGCCTCGTCTTCCCACCGGTAAGCTGGTCGTGGATTCCGTTTTCATACACGCGGACTTAGGCGTTCGTCTTTACCGGGTTCAGGACTTCAGAGATGCTCTTCCGGACATTATTGACTTGAGGGAAATAAGCTCAATAGGTTTTTGTCAAATGTCGCATGTATGAATGGTTACTTGCAAGTCCATGCTGACGAAAGCAAGTACATGCTGACGAAAGTCCATGCTGACGAAAGCACGAGACGAATTTTTCGTCAAAAGTCGTAGATACCTTGTGATTGACCTGGAGCCCACAGTAGTAAAGAAGGAAGCTTCTTTGGCTACCTGAGCATTTTGAAGATGCCTACATTCGAAAGGCACTGCATGTTTTCGAAAAAACTAAGTCAATATCGGTAGAATGCTGGGAAGTATCGGACATGGAGCCAATGCGGATGCTCAATCGTGACGTTGTGTTTTTTCTTGCTGATAGAGTCCGAGTGGGTGACATTCCTCACCTTCTGACTGTGTGTAGACTACAAAGTCTTGTTCTGATCCCCGGCCACCCACCTCTCACCCTTCGCTATTATAAGGTTGGGCATATCCGTCGAAACTGCAGGACTCCTCGCTGTAATGACTGTCGGCGCTTCGGTTATTCAGATGAGGACAGGACTGTGGCGTGACCTATGCCAACAAGCTACTACAGCACATACAGCACTATAAAAATAACCTGCAAGAGCATATCATGGATGCCACAAAAGTTCTGGATGCAACAGGAGACACTCCGTGAACGACATAATCTACGGGCTTCACCAACAAGGATGCACAAGATGCAAAGGATTCAGACGCGGATTAAACAGATGAAGTTCCTGCACGCAAAGAATCAAGATATTCTTGCAAGCAGCCAACCCAAAATGGCTCAAGAAAACTTCTTCCGCAGAAGAAGGTTCTTACGAATGAGGTCAGTGAAGATGCTCCAACTGCTTGTGCCGTAGCTTCGCAGCAGTATCTTCAACACGGTACGACGTTAGAAGAGGACATTCAGGCTTCTGTATCCTGCAATACCTAAACGCAGGGACACGTAGAGCTCAGAATCGAGCAACGAGGGTAACGCAGTGACTGTTAATAACAATACGCACCGTCACCAAACGACCACTCAGAAAGAAAAGTGCCGGGGGTCATGATCTAGGAAGGCATGGTGGGGGTTCAAAAGAAGTTTCACCATCGACCTCCTCGACTGACCACATGAGACAGTAGGCGCAACATAACTTATCTTTGCAGCATTGAATGTACGTAGCTTCAGGTCGTCGGCACAGCTCCGTAGACTTTTCACTCGAAATTGTCACGAATTTGTTGCCATCCGCGAAACAAAGATCGAGAACGACGAGGAGACAGAGAGGGCTCTGCGACCCTTTCTGTCTGAGTATAATGTGTGCGTTTCACATGCAAAAGAATTATCTTCGAACTGTTGGGTGTTTCTGAGAAAGAGCCAGTGGTAATCAGTACTTGTGTTGATAACGAGTTTCAATACATATGTTGTGAATTTGTGTTGCAAGGAACGCCGTGGCGAATTATCAACCTATATGCGTGTAATGAGATTTCGAAGCGTCTGAATTATTTGAAAATATGTCCAGTATAATTGACTCAGACCGTGTCACTGTGCTAACGAGTGACTTCAATTGTGCATGTGACCTTAACGATCGTAGCACTCATAAAGGTCAGCAAGACAGGAGTGGCGAGCTTTTATCGGGAATTGTAGACAGCGCAGGGCTCATTGACATTGGTGTGTCGGGCCAAGTGACAGCATATAAAAGAAATCAGGGAAGTTCCTGCGCTTGCCTTGAATGAATTCACGTGTCCTCATCACCCCTTTGTCGCCAAATCTCCTGTACCACTGCACCAGTGTCGTTATCAGATCACTGTATCGTTATTTCACAAATTGGTGCAAATTGTATAAGCCGATTCCGACCACAATGGGCATATTGGAATTTAAACACAGAGCTCCTCTGTGATCAGGAATTCAATAATCGTGCGCGGACAACATTAACGCAGTGTTCCTCAATAGGTTTACATATATATGCTGATTGGGAGCTATTTAAACAAAAAGTTCGTGTCATGACTATAGAGATTGCAGCTACTATGTCTTTCCATAAAAATAACGAGGAAAAGACACTGCTTAGAAGCTTGTGCAACATTTATGAGATGCGTCATGACAACTTTTTCCGGCCAGTTAGTGCTGGTGGGTTAGGATTAAAACATCTATATGGCAAACAGTTTCCCGCTTTTTCTTTTTCCGTGACAATTCTCATCTCGTATTTGGTTCATTCTTGCAGGTTAATCTCGTGGATTGCTTCCGTGACCTAGTCATTTCTTAAAACTTTTCCGAACGGCCGTATATGTGGGGATTCATGCAGGAAGTTTATTTTGTAGTTGGGTACCTTAAAGCTCGCTTTTCCATAAAATACTTGCTCACAGCGTCTCGTAAAGTATTATAAAAGGAATGACTATCTATGCTTTTTCGCCTCTGTTGAACCATTCATTGTACTTCGATAAGCCTGGTCATGACGTCTTGAAACGAGTGCGCAAATTGTATGCATCTCCCAAGTTATAATATTCTACTATAAACTACATACTAAAACGCTCCCCGTTAAAAAATGGGTAAAAAGAAAGAGTATTTTTGTTTCCTGTGTTGACTGCCACCTATGTGATGTGCCAGATACAATGAAACACTGCTTTGTTTGTTGCAAAGATGCTATCTTGTTCTGGGATGTCCTTCAGCGGACTCTGAGACAAAATTTCGATATTAATTTATGTATTTTATTTATTTGTACAATACTGCGAACCTTGAGAGGTCCAAGCAGGAGAGGGATGTACACATCCAGAAGACTTGCGTACGGATGCAAGATCGACACATGAATGCGAGGGTACATAATCAACAGATAGTATACAATCATTATACATTGGATGACAGCAAGGATGAACACTCTGGCAAAACATTCCAATCGGAAACAGTTCTGGGAAAAAATGAATATTTGTATTGGTCTGTACGGGCAAAGAACGGTGTAATACTTCGGCTATGTTTGTGACGAGACGCTCTACTAGGGTTATTAGCTATGTAATCTTGTGACTGGATTCCCAATTTATTAAAATATAGCTGGCGTAGAAAGTTTAGACGGGCACTTTTACGTCGGTTGGCCAATAGCTCCAGGTGTGCGAGCTCCAACATAGCTGAAGGGGAGTCGCGACGTCTAAAACGTTTATAAATAAAGCGAGCTGCCAATCTCTGAATTTTTTCAAGCTTTTCTTTATTAGTGATAGTACACACTATCCGTTATCTTTCGCCAACATCATTTGAAGAAGTGCCTTTTGATATGCTTTTTCTCATGGGTATGCACAGTCTATGGAAGATGCGTATGCAAGATCGCAACGCAGAACCCACCATTTCTTTGAGCTCACATTTCATTAAAATGACTGTCTATCTAAAAGACATTTATGATGAAATCGACTTCAAACCGGACTGGTACACCATCTTGGTGAGGTGCTTGGAGAACTCACGCGGCTCTACTGAACTTCATGAATTGTCGAGTGTCTCTTTAGTAAAGCTAAAGTGCTTATTCTCGCTCTCTAATTGCAACAATTCCCCATACTATGAGTGTCATTTCATGTTAATTTTATCACACATTGAAATAAATGCCATGAAAAAAAACAGCGGTGTGGCTAAGTGGTAGGATACTGGGTGAGTAGCCAGTGGGCCCGGGTTCAAGCCCCGCTGTGTCATGAGTTCGAGGCTTTTTTTTTCTCATTTCGTGCGATGTTGTTACGGATACCAGTGGCGGCGGCAGCGGTGGTGAACAACTGCGCGTGACCCAAGTTGTGATCTCATATCAGCTTTCGCTGTAAAACTCGGATGTTCCGGCTATGTGAAGTTGTAGTAATGTAACATTCGCTATAACCACAAGAACTGCAAGCGTTCGAGTGCTAGCCACAACATTCTTCGCATAGCAGGCGTCGCGAATGACATGAAAGCCAACAGCAGTTTTCCACCAACAGCAGTAATACTATTTGTAATAACAACATTAATATTGTTGTTGTAGTGGGAAATTCGCAAGGCAATGACCAGCGGGACCATCTCTGAGTGCGAAGTGCGAGCGTGTGCACGAGCTGTAGACGCTGTACTGCTCGAGTGTTTGTGTCCGTACTGGCTGTCTGCCTACTACCTGGCATCGCTATTAAACTCCCTTGCAAAGTGGTTGAAGTGTGCTGGGTACGCAAAGGTGGAACTTCGTAGCCGGAAGCAGCCCACTGCATCAGTAATGCCTGATCATACGACCGAGCAAGGTGTACCCAGTAAAGCTCGGCCCAATCTCAACTGGTCATTGTGCCTACCAGCCTGCGCCAACGGGATCCCCCCTTCTTCAGCGGCACCAAGGAGCAAGATGTGGAAGACTGGTTGCATCTGTTTGAAAAGGTGAGCGCTGTCAACAAGTGGGACGACCCCTCGAAATTGGAGTGTGTACCATTTTATCTCAAAGACATCGCCAGCCTGTGGTTCACAAACCACCATGCTGAATTTGCCGCTTGGGCCGCTTTCAAGACCATCCTTGCAGCTGTATTTGATCGCCCCACAGTGCGCAAGCTGCGTGCTGAACAGCACCTACGCGGACGTGCACAAAGGCAGGGCGAAAGCTTCACAAGCTATATTGAAGATGTTATCAATTTATGCCGGCGCTTTAACCTTGAGATGCCCGAACAAGACAAGATCAGACATATCTTAAAATACATAGATGATGATGCCTTTCAGACGTTGCTGGCGAAAGGCCCAAGTACCGTACCCGAACTTGTGACCTTGTGTGCCAGAGCTTGGGAGATATTCGAAAACAGCGTGCATCAGTTGGAGGTCAACGACAGCAGATGACTCTCTCGCTGCCCTGGCCGTCGGTGGTGACAGCACCCTGCTGTAGCAGATAAAAGAATATGTAAGCGAAGAGGTCGCACGACAGCATTCGTGTCTCTCGTATCTGCCGCCTACCAAAGCACCAACGAACCGCCTAACGCCGACCATCAGACCGGTTATTCAGGAGCAGGTCTCCGAGGCGTTGCCATTACCTACGGGTGCCACTCCATCAACACTTGTTGCCGCACCACTGACTTGAGCGGTCGTCGCTGCAATGCCTCCGCCTCGTCTGCCATTGTATACGCCATAACTTGTGCGACCATCCACCATGCCGTTTCCAGTTACACAGCAGCATGCCGGAAATTTTTGGCACACTGCTGAAAACCGGCCCATATGTTACTTTTCCGGAATTCCAGGCCACTTTGCACGTATTTGTCATCAGCGCTCGCAGTTAACGCACCAAGATACCCTGACTACTCGTTTCGGCCTCCATACCACGCACCTCACATTTCACCTGAAGTTCACGAACTCGACGCGCAAGCTACTTCCGGCACCCGAACCTCCGCTTCTCGATGGTCTACTTCCCGCTCGGCTTCCCCTTCAACAAGTCGTCGTTCTGTATCGCCTATGCGTCGACGACCCACCTCCACTGAGACGGAAAACTAACTGGCGCCACTCTTGAGGCACGAGCTGCGTCATCGTCTAATCATTTGAGTCCTCATCTTTCACCCGCCAATCATATCGATGTAACCGTCCAAGGTGTACGAACACTTGCACTCATCGATACTGGTGCCGCGATATCTGTGATAAGTCAAAGACTCTGCCGCTCTCTTCGTAAAGTGACGATGCTTTCTCCCGTGGTTTCTCCTAGCATTGCGATTGCCCAAGAAATTGAGCCCGTCGTGGCATGTACAGCAAAAGTGGTAATTCCAGACGCGTTGTACGCTATTGAATTTAATGTGTTGGCTTCATGTTTCCACGACATCATCCTTGGATGGGATTGCTTATCACGTCATCACGCCGTCGTGGACTGCGCTCGGGCCGATGTGGAGCTGTTACCATTTCGTGATGCGCCTTCTGTTGATGCGCCCATATCTAGTGCCGCTAACCTAGTCGTCACGACGGACATTGACCTTACTCCTTTCAATGCCCAGTTTGTACCAGCCTACTGTGCTTCACTTTCTAACGCTACCGTCCTATTCACGCCACCTGACATCTTCGGTGGCCGCCACCATACGTCGCTGCCATTCGCCGTTCTTGCGCTTTGTCAAGACACCACCGGAATATTAATGACAATAGTTTTTCTTGGGACCTTCGACGCAAAAATTTTCGTCTGCCTGTCTGTCTATCTATCTGTCTGCCTGTACATTTGTCTGTTTGTTTACTCTTAAGGACACTGGGTACTTAAAACGGCTTACCCCAAGCGCAGCACCCACCAATGTTACTCAAGATTTAGCGTTCATATTTGTTCAATTGTCAATTAAAAAGCAATAATTGCGTATGTCTGGGACACCATAACAACACGCATATATTCTGCATGTGCGTCTTTTACTAGAAAATGGATACATAAGTAATTTTAAAGACCATAGCGCTTATCGCTCTGCACTGACCATGCAACGCTTGCACGAAAAGGCGAGTGTTTCTGACGTTTTGCTAAGACGAGATGGTGGTGGCACCTACCTGTCGCCTTGCGTTCTACACCTTATGACCTCTGAGACGGGAGCACACACCTGTCTCACAGCCACGCGTTACGTATTCCGCGAAAACTGCCAGATGGCGCTCATGTCTCACGTGTGTCGTGACTTGATGCCCTCGTTTGCCTCCGCTGTCCGCTCGAGGCACTCTAACGCAGCGCCTCCAGAATACCATTTACCGATTTTCTTGCACAGAACATCAAATAAATGTTTTGTTCACTCTCTCCACATGCAAGACTATCGTCTTTCGACGACATTTGCAGATTAACATGCAAATACGGGGCCAATTTTATATTTCCGATCCCAACTCGTGCCCCCTCAGTTTGCGCCGCAACGAGACGCTCGGCCACAATCAGCCTATTGATGAAGCTACTATCGTGCCTGCCGATTTCTTAGACATTAAGCCAAATATGGAGCTCAACGCGTTGGTTCCTCACCTTGCCTCGGGCAGCGTGCCTTCCGATGCATTTTAC